>NC_090449.1:434654137-434971469 GCF_031143425.1 Pleurodeles waltl
GAAGAAGTGCATCTCTAAATAATACACGGCTAAAGAGAAATTTAACAGTCTTCAATATTTGTCACATCGTACAGCATGTAAAAATGGAAGAAACATAAAAATGTTGTCTAAGAAATGGAAAAAGCCCAAAGTTAAGAAAACATTTGAATTACAACAGCAAATTTGTGATTTATGATTTTGAATGTACTTGAAATCTAAAATATATTGGTAGTGCAACGTACTCTCAAAAAAAGACTTTGAACATATTCAAGCAATAAAGAAAAATGATTTCAGTGTAAAGATCCACCATGCCAGAACCAGCTGTCTTCTACCACAGGGAGATGATGTCATACCGAGGTACAGTAGGCAGAAGGTTAGAACAGCATCAGGTCAATGGAAATAGTGGACAACAGACTTTTAGACAATGGGGCATACATTAAGCACAGAAAACCGGATGCACAGGTCAGGAAGAAGGTAGCCCAGATTCAGCATGGAACACCTTACTGTCATGTGTTCTCTAGTTCTCACTAGTATCCGCTTCCTTCACATTTGTTTTGTTGTGTCCCAGAGTTCCTTCATGTTAGTTTGTCTACCTGTATTTTGTATTCTCCTTTATTTTTTTTGTACTGCTGAATTTCATCCTGCCTCTCTGCATTTGAGGGTAATATCCTGGGTACTCCTGACTCGTCATTGCATCTTCTTTTGGAGAAGGAGGTAAGAACGTAAACAACTGGACAATTATATGCTGAAGTGGAGAAGTGGTTCAGTTCAAAAGTAATTGAAAGGTCTGATATGTTTTGATGTATACGGCCTGCAGAGGTTACTCGTTGCCGCTCTCTGATACCTCGCCCAGATAGCATTTCATACATACAATGTAGTGAATTCCATGTTGTGCCTCTAGTGTAGTCCAGTACAGATCTGTTGTTGTCTACCCTACCCACTTTCTTCCTCTCGCGGTATACACTTAGAAACGTATCCATGTCTGACCCAGACTGGGTTCGAAGTTTTGAACTGGCACCCAAGAGTTGCTGTGCAAAACCCCAGTCCTGGCATTGGTACTCTGCTTGCAAAGTATTTTCAGATAGCTCACAACAGTGACATTAAGGATCATAGGTTATTTGCATTTGATACAAATAAAAGAATTGGGAGAAAGGTGGAGGATGTGTCCGAATGCTGCTCCGAAGGGAATCAAAAGACAAAATTAAGACGGGAACATTACGTTCGCATGGAAAGGAATGTTTGTGCATCTGGAATAAACTGTGAACCAATTCCTTTAATAAAAATACTGAACGGTAGACAGTATTAATATAACAGTGTACTGGAACATAAAATAATTATATTGTTGAAGGTACTTGGTGAAACATTTCTTCAGTGTCGCCCAATGGAGCAATTCATTCACAATGTATCCCACTGGAGGACTAGATTGATAATCCTGGCTTTGCCCAATGAAACAAACTGTCTGAATTTTATAAGGGACATTTGAAATAACTCACTATATAAAAAGGTACAAATTACAGACCTAAGCCAATAGTACAAAGGATAACGAATACTATAGATTTCTTTTTTTTAGAAAGACTAGAACTCCCACAATGCACCAAGGTGATATTTGCACATTTTGAAATTTAACTGTATGATGTACTATAAATAATAGAAAAGGGAAAAGGATGAACATCAGTTATCAAGACCTTGTACGTTGAAACCTTTGGAGTAGAGTCGTACCCCACTGAAGAAAAATAAATGGACTTATAAGTCGCCATCGAGCGCTGAGTTTTTACTGCTTCGTCCAAAACTTAGGAGCAGTGTATATATATATATATATATATATATATATATATATATATATATATATATAAAATCCAGTGGCTATTGCCTATTGCCACTTGGTAGAACTAATAAGGATCGTATTGCTATAGGAAATGCCTTTCTTGTGTAGCTTATAACTTTTGCGCCATTTGAAGAATCTCAATACCACTTTCCAAAAAAGTGCACTTTTTAAAACTAATTTGCACATGGAAAGTGTTGGGATGATCCATCAAGTGGGGCCAAGAAAAAAGTGTGTCCGAAAACACATCTCCCCATTAATTTTTTCATAGGAACTTTAGACACAACTATAACCTAAATGGCTGAAAGGATTTATACATCATTTGGTGGAAAACTAGATCTTGGCCCAGAAAGATAACTTTTTAAGTTTTCATGTAAATTTGTTCAGTAGTTTTTGAGAAATTTCTGCTATTTTTTTTAATATATTTTATGCTGTGGAATATCAGCACGGCCAATAGATCTGCTAAGATCTGACTGTCTGCCACCACATCAACCAGGAAGTGATGGCAGTCTTCTTAGGACTCGGGACTCAGTCCAGAGTCTTAAAAACCTATCTACCTTGCCCCCGTACTTCATTTCTTTAATTTACATTCAGCGATAGGGGACAAAGTCCCCGAGTCCTGTAAAGGCTGCCAGCAACGATTTTCTCATGTTGCTGACAGCCAATCAGAGCGCTTGCCCCCACAGGAATCTGACTCAGGCGAGAGTGAGATGGACCCAGGGGAAAAAAAAAGTCCCAGGGCCAATCAGAATGCTCTATTTTGAAATGGCACTCATGCAAGGCTCTTGAGATACTTTTGAGGACTCAACCGTCCAAATATGCAAATATTTTTAACCTTAATTTTTCAGAAAATGCT
This sequence comes from Pleurodeles waltl, assembly GCF_031143425.1. NCBI lineage: Eukaryota > Metazoa > Chordata > Amphibia > Caudata > Salamandridae > Pleurodeles > Pleurodeles waltl. The sequence goes on from NC_090449.1 coordinate 434,656,795, forward strand.
GAATACATTTTTCACCAAATCACAGAAAGCACAATCTGTGGACCAAGATCTAGCTTTCTGTCACATTTTTTGTAATTTTGTTCGGCACTTTTTGCTGTAGCTGTTCTTAAAGAAGTCCCTAGAAAATGCATGGGTATTTTTCATTTTGATACCCCCCTTGAGATCTCCCTTTTTTCTTGGCCCCCATTTGACGGATTGTTCCAAAACTTCCCATACACAAGCAAGACAAGAAAGGGCACTTTTTTGGAAAGTTTCATAGAGCTTTGTCAACTGGTGCCAAAGTTATTAGCAACAACTATTGAAACACTTTAATATTTATGAATACCCTGTGGTGAACACCAAAATATGTATCTATGTATCTATATCTATATATATATATATATATGCCTAATATATTTCTATATATACATTAATATATATATATATATATATATATATATATATATATATATATATATATATATATATATATATATATGTGTGTAATATATTGCCCCAAAAGTCCCGAAATACTGAAGCTCAAAATTGTGGCGGTCCGACCATGGATTCGGGAATTTCCATTAAATAATTCAAACAATTTCTTGTAACCACAAGAAAGGTCAGGACAACTCCCAGTCAATTTGTATAAAAGTTTTACTGTCACACAGAGTCTTCCTCCCAACGCGTTTCAGCCGTAGCCTTGTTCACGGATGTGTAATATATATATATATGCATTTTCACTGAAAAAAAACAAAGGTTACAGGGACGTTATAGTTAGGTCATGAATTTACTTCCACAAATCCAGAGAAATTCAGAAGTTATGGTTACCTGAGCTAACTATAACTTGTGTCCATGTAATACACTGCTTATGACATCGCATATTACATCACTAATGACGTAGTCAGTGACATCACTGATGAAATCACTGATACCTCAAATGACATAACTGATGATGTCATTCTCAGAACCACTCTCACACCCAATCATACTCTTACACAAACTCACATAGATCACCACACATACAAATACTAAAACACTTATTGACAGAGCGATATAACTACTGCCACACACCTTCTCACTCACACAACACTAACATACCCACTCACTCATGTATACATAACTAACTATGCTATTACCACACTCATACAACCATTCACACACCCACTCACAGCCCAATACACCACTAATATACCCACTTTCTCACTCATACATGACTGACAAATCTACTACAAAATGCATATAACCACAGATACACCTTTGATTTTTTCACTGAATTTCTAAGGTTTTTTAAATTCTATTTCCTAACTGCAACATCCCTTGTAACCTTTGCTTTTTCAGTGAATTTCTGTGTCTTTTTTAATGTATAGTAATTTTCATTACTTTACGTTAATCCAACCACCGCCGTGCATGGCCGAAGGGAGTTGGCCGCAGCCTATCTCTCTGGGTCTGAGTATAAGTGTAACAGGGTGTATCTGGGGTAGGAGTGTTTGTGAGAGTCTCTATCTGGGTGTATGGGTGCGTGCATCAGTGTCTTAGTGGGACGTCAGTGTCTGAGTGGGTCTGTGAGTGGGTGCATGAAAAGCTGAGTGGTCTGTGAGTGGGTGCATGAGAGTCTCAATGGGTCTGTGAGTAGGTGCATGAGGGCCTGCGCAGATTTGTGAGTGGGTTCATGAGCATCTGATTGGGTCTGTGAGTGGGTGCATCACTGTCTGAGTGAGTCTGTGAGTTTATGTGTCAGAGTCTGAGTAGGTCTGTGAATGGCTGTGTGAGGGTCCGAGTGGATCTGTGAGTGGGTGGTACCGTGTCTGAGTGGGTCTGTGTGTGGGTGCATAAGGGTCTGAGTGAATTTGGGAGTGGGTGTATGAGGACCTCAATGGGTATGTAAGTGGGTGCATGAGGGACTGTGGTGGTCTGTGAGTGGGTGCATCATTGTCATTGTCTGAGTGGATCTGTGAGTGGGTATGTCAGTGGCTGAGTGGGTCTGTGAGTGTTTGTCTCAGTGATTGTGTGGCTCTGTGAGGGGGTGCATGAGGGTCTGAGTGGGTCAGTGAGTGGGTGCGTTGGTGTCTGTGTGTCTGTGAGTGGATGTGTCACTGTCTGAGTGGGTCTGTGAGTGGGTGCATGACGCTCTGAGTGGTCTGTGAGTGGGTGTATGAGTGTCTCAGTGGGTCTGTGTGTGGGTGCATCAGTGTCTCACTGGGTCTGTGAGTAGGTGCATCAGTGTGTGATTGGGTCTGTGAGTGGGCGCATAAGGGTCTCAATGGGTCTGTGAGTAGGTGCGTGAGTGTCTGAGTGGATTTGTGAGTAGGTGTGTGAGGGTCTGAATGGGTCTGTGAGTGGGTGTATCAGAGTCTAAATGGGTCTATGAGTGGATGTGTCAATGTCTGTGTGAGTCTGTGAAAGGGTGTGTGAGGGTCTGAGTGGGTCTCTGAGTGGGTGCAACAGTGTCTGAATGGGTCTGTGAGTGGGTGCATGAGGGTCTGAGTGGATTTGTGAGTGAGTGAGTGAGTGAGTGAGTGAGAGAATGCCTGAATGGGACTGTGAGTGGGTGCATGAGGAACTGCATGAGTCTGTCAGTGGGTGTGTGAAGGTCTGAGTGGGTCGGTGAGTCGGTGGGTCATTGTGAGTCTGTGAAAGGGTGTGTGAGGGTCTGAGTGGGTCTGTGAGTGGGTGCAAAAGTGTCTGAATGGGTCTGTGAGTGGGTGCATGAGGGTCTGATTGGATTTGTGAGTGAGTGAGTGAGGGCCTGAATGGGACTGTGAGTGGGTGCATGAGGTACTGCGTGGGTCTGGTAGTGGGTGTGTGAAGGTCTGAGTGGGTCAATGAGTGGGTGGGTCAGTGTCTCTGTGAATCTGTGTGTGGGTGCATCAATGACTCAATGGCTCTGTGAGTGAGTGTATTATGTCTGAGTGGGTCTGTGAGTGGGTGCATCAGTGCCTGAGTGGGTCTGCGTGTGAGTGCATGAGGGTCTGAGTGGGTGTGTGAGTGGTTGCTTCAGTATCTGAGTAGGTGTGAAAGTGGGCACATGAGTCTTTGAGTGCTTGTATAAGTCATTGAATTAGTGTATGAATGATCACTTTGTCCTTAGTAGGTTGCAGAACACCCTGCGTGCCCTGCTTCCCACATATCAGCTTGCACCAGATGGCTTCCCCCTTACACTGCTTATTGCTAACCCGGATGGCACCACACTGATCTCCAGATGCTACACAGTATGCCTAGACCTTCTCCTGACACATGATCTCAGGCTTCGCAGACTTTGGGAGGCCGACCTAGGACGGCCCCTCTCTGATAAAATGTGGAGGGCTTGCCGCACACACACACCGCATATCCCTGAATAGCTGCAATCAACTAATTCACTACAAAGTTCTCCGACAAGTGTATGTCACCCCTGTGATGCTTTTTAAAATGAACAGCACACGTTCGCATTCATTCCCCAAATGTCAGGCGCCTAGGGCAGACTTCGTGCATATGACGTTGACTTGTCCCACCTTCGCACATTACTGGGGAGGGTGTTTTCCTGTCTCTCCCTCATGGTGGGTGCTCCGGTAGAACACAACCCCTCTCCTGCCTTACTGGGATATGTAGCAGATACCACAAACTTTACCAGATTGTTCACCGCCCTGGCACTTTTACTTGCTAAACGAATGATAGCTGTACATTGGGGTACCAAGACCTCACCCTCAGCAGCGGCTTGGATCCCTAGTCTCATAAACAGTGACACAAATAGTGAACTATACGCCTCCCTCCAGCCATCCCAAAAACATCTGGCAACCTTTGCGAGATTATCTGGTGGGACATCCTTGGCACTGGGGGTAGGAGGGCGATGGTCGGCGAGTGGAGCTAGACTGTTCTGTTGTGCCAGGCTAATATCTGACTGATATTAGGATGCATTTTTGTATGATCTTTGTTTAGGAAATCATAGCAAGATGCATGCCCAGCTGAGTCACTTCACATATCTGTGTTTCACCTAAGTTGCCTATTGATTTAATTGTCCCTCCTCACTTATAGGCCCGATACTTTATCATGTAACGAAATCTATGTCTGTCTCATGTGTCATGTTATTATTGTTCAGAAAATTAATAAAGCTTTAAAAAATTTAGTGTATGAATGAGTCGCTGGATTCTCTTCCAAGTTTTTCATATTCATAAATATTTAGAGAATAATTCGTGAAAATTCACAAATATCGCCCTTGACAACAAAGAATTATTTTAAACCCATAATTTGCCCCTAAAACACACCTATATTACGCCCCTGGGGTCAGGGTACCTCCACCCCGACCCCTTATTCCACTGTAAATGAGGAGTTTCACCCGTGGGGACTGTGACAACTTTCTAGTCTGGTTGAGGTCAGCCAATTACAGCGCTTCTTTTCGCACCCTCATTCATGAAAATGTGTGAATATTCACGAATTATTGGTGAGCCCAGATACACAAATTGGTTTTCCCTTTAATATCTCCTAAAGTACTGGGTGGATTTTTACCAAATAAGCGAAAGCGTAATCTGTGGACCGAAAGCTAGCTTTCTGCTAAATTTCGTGTAATTCCTTCTAGTAGTTTGGGTGTAGTCGTGTCTAAAGTTCCTATGGGAATTAGCATGGGAAATGCAACTTTTTTGCCCCCCCCCCTTTTTCTCAGCCCCTGCTTGACGAATCACCCCAAAACTATGTGCGCAACAAGAATCATCAGGGCACCTTTTTTTGGAAAATTTGGTGAAAATTTGTCAAACAGTGCTCAAGATATAGGCAAGTCAAAAAACGCTTTCTCTATGGAAACTAGGGGCCAGATGTAGCAAAGGGTTTTTCCCATTCTGTGTCAATGGGAAAATGTGTTCGTACATATAACCCTAGGTCCTAACTATGACTAACTACTGGCGATCATCATATATAGATATGTGTAGATTCACTGAAAAAAACAAAGGTTAAAGGGACGTTATAGTTAAGTTCTGAATTTACTCATACAAAACCATAGAAATTCAGCAGTTATAATCTGAGTTTTTTCAAGTAACTAAAACTGCCTGTGAGAATGTAGCCTCTTTCTAACATGGTTATCCCCACCTTTGGCCTGTTTGAGTGTGTGTCAGTGTGTTTTTACTGTCTCACTGGGATCCTGCTAGCCAAGACCCCAGAGCTCATAGTTAAAACCCTAATTGTCAATGTGTTTTGCCTGTCTCACTGGGATCCTGCTAGCCAAGACCCCAGTGCTCATAATTTGTGGCCTATGTGTGTGTTGTCAGTAGTGCTTAACTGTGTCACTGAAGTTCTGCTAGTTATGGTAACCAGAACTTCAGTGCTAATGCTCTCTCTGCATTCAAATTAGTCACTATAGTTTAGTGACTTCATATTCAAATTCCAATTGGCACACTGGACCCCCCTTATATGTCCCTAGGATATGGTATTGAGGTACCCAGGGCACTGGGGTTCCAGGAGATTCTTATGGGCTGCAGCATTTCTTTGGCCACCCATAAGGACCTCAGACAAACTCTTTTACAGGACTGCCACTGCAGCCTGTGTGAAATAGTGCACACACTATTTCACAGCCATTTTCAAAGCACTTAAGTAACTTATAAGTTACCTATATGTCTAACCTTCATTTACTGAAGGCTAGGTGCAAAGTTACTAAGTGTGAGGGCACCCTTGCACTAGCAAAGGTGCCCCCCCGCTGTCCAGTTCCAATTCCCCAAACTTTGTGAGTGCGGGGATACTATTACATGCGTGCACTACATATAGGTCAATACCTATATGTAGCTTCACAATGGTAAGTCTGAATATGGTCACTTAAGGTGTCTAAGATCATGGAACTGTCCCCCCCATTCCAAATCTGGTATGGGGGGGCAATCCCATGCATCCTTGGGACTCCACCATGGACCCCTAGTATTGCCAAACCAGCTCTCTGACGTTTGCACTGCAGCTACAACTGTTGCCACCTCACTGAGAGGGTTCTGCCCTCCTGGGGTCCGAGCAGCTCAGTCCCAGGAAGGCAGACCAAAGCATTTCCTTTGGGAGGAGGGTGTTACACCCTCTCCCTTTGAAAATAGGTGTTACAGGCTTGGGAGGGGTAGCCTCCCAGAGCCTCTGGAAATGCTTTGAATGGCACAGATGGTGCCCTCCTAGCATAAACCAGTCTACACTAGTTCAGGGACCCCCAGTCTCTGCTCTGGTATGAAACTGGACAAAGGAAAGGGGAGTGACCACTCCCCTGTCCATCACCACCCCAGGGGTGCTGCCCAGAGCTTCTCCAGTGTGTCCCTGGCATTAGCCATCTTGTTTTCCAAGGTGTGGGGACACTCTGGAGACCTCTGAGTGGCCAGTGCAAGCAGGTGACGTAAGAGACCCATCCTGATAGGTGCATATCTGGTTAGGTAGCCAACCCCCCTTTCAGGGCTATTTAGGGTCTCTCTTGTGGGTTAATCTTCAGATTGAGCTTGAAAGTTTCCACCAGGAACTCCTGCTTCATCCTCTGACCGTCGGATCAACCGCAGACTGCTCCAGGAACCGCTGTAACTGCAACAAAGTATCCAAGAAGGCTACTGTGACTCGTCAGCTTCAGCTCCAGCCAGCAACTGCAACAGTTTCCAAGGTGTGCGCACTCTGAGGACTACCTGTCTTCACTCTGCACCAGAAGGACCGAAGAAATCTCCCGTAGAGTGGCGGAGTTAATCCCTGCACCAGCGGGCACCTTCTAAGACGACAACTGGTTCTCTTGGACTCCTCTTCCGGCGACGAGCATCCTCCCTGGAACACAGGTGGTGGACCCCTTTGACCCAGACTGTCCTATGGTCCAGTGTCCAAATTTGGAGGAAGTAAGAGCTTGCCTTCCCGGTTTGCGACAGTACCCCTGTGCAGCGCGTCATCTCTAGCTCCTGAGGCCTCTGTGCACTATTTGCAAGAATCCTTCGTGCATAGCGTGGCTGCAGTCCCCAGCACTCCATCCTGTGATGCTCAACTCGCTGAGTTGTTCTCTGGCGGCGTGTGATCTTCTTTTGTAGTGCTGCAGCACCCGCAATTTGCATCTTCTTTGTCCCCATGTCCTGGGACTCCTGTGGGTGCTGCCTGGTCATCTGTGGGTTCCCTCCAGTGTTGGGAGCCCTCTCTGCCTCCTCAGTCTGAGTTGAGGCCTCCAGGTCCCTCCTGGGTCCAGGCAGCACCATTTTGACACAAACCATGACCTTGCTTGAACCAAGGCTTGTTGGACGAATCCAGTGACGCAAACTGCCTGCATACAACTTCTCAACATGGGACTTCCCCTGCATCATGCAGGAACATGCAGCCATCTACTTTGGTGCTCCTCTGCAGACTTCTTCGAACCAGAGAATCTTTTTTTGCACCATCTTCTAGGTTGGCAGGGGCTTCTGTCCTTCCTGGAATCTTCTGCAACTTCTGGACTTGGCCTTCTCTCTTCACAGGTCTCCAGGTCCAGGAATACACCCTTTGTTTCTTGCAGTCTTGTTTGCTTCTTGCAATATCTCTAATCATGAGTTGTAGTGTGTCCTAAGGAAACGTGAGGTACTTTAGTCCTACTTTCCTGTGCTCTGGGGTGGGGTATTCTACTTACCTTTGGTGTTCTCTTACACTCCCAGCGATCCTCTACACACTACACTTGCCTCAGGGGAATTTGTGATTCACAATCTACTTTCTTAGTATATGGTTTGTGTTGACCCTAGGCCTATTGCATTCTGCTGTATGTTCTACTGTTTGCACTATTTAATGACTATTTACTTACCTGATTTTGGTCTCTAGTGTATATATTGAGTATAATACTTACCTCCAGAAGGAGTATTGCCTCTGAGATATTTTTGGCCTTGTGTCACTAAAATAAAGTACCTTTATTTTTGGTAACACTGAGTATTGTCTTTTATTGTGTATAAGTACTGTGTAACTATAGTGGTATTGCAGGAGCTTTCCATGTCTCCTAGTTCAGCCTAAGCTGAACACTGCCTACATTTCACTTATAAGGGATAACTGGACCTGGTATAAGGTGTTAGTACGTAGGGTACCCACCACAAACCAAGCCAGCCTCCTACACTGCCACCCTAAAGCAATTATAACTTGCGCCTTCACCATGTACAGTTGTCGCATTGATTAATTTATTGCAAGTGTTGCAGTGAGAATGCGAAAGATGGAACAGAACATGTCATCAGTGATATAGTATGTGGCGTAATTAGCTGTGCATGGTGAAGGCGCAATTTATGGTTACTATGGGGGGGAGTTTTAGTCACCTGAAGTAACTTTAAATGCTAAATTTCTATGGGTTTGTACAAGTACATTCAGAACCTAACCATAACATCCCTGTAACCTTTGATTTTTCAGTGAATTTGCATGTTTTTTTAACTTATCATTTTTATTGCTATACATCAATCCAACCACCGCTGCACATGGTCTTTGGCAGTGAGCGGCAGCGGTTAGCCACAGATCCAATCCCTTAAAGCACCCAACCTTGCACCGTTCATGGCCCTATCCTGTGCGCAATAGGGGTTGCCCACAAGGGCTGGTCTGCAGCCAATCCCTGCTGCCAACCACCCAAACCAATGCTGTGCACACTGGTTCCCGCACACATGGTGGAAGTTGGCCGCAACCTCTCTGGGTGTGATAATAAGTGTGAGAGCCTTTATCTGGGGGTAAGAGTGGATGTCAGAATGGCTGTCTGAGTGTGAGAGTATGTACATCAGTGATTTATTGGGTACGTTAGTATGTGTGCGGGTCTGTGAGAGAGTGCATCAGGGTGTCAGTGGGTGTGTGAATATCTGAGTAGGTGTATGTGTGAGTGCATAACTGTCTAAGTAGGTCTGAGTAGTGAGTAAGGGTCTGAATGAGTCTGTGAGTGGGTGTGTGAGTGTCTCAGTGGGTCTGTGAGTGGGTGCATAAGTTTCTGAGTGAGTGTGTGAGTAGGAGAGTTGATTGAAATAGAAACAGAGAGAGAAAGAAAGTGAAAGGGAAAAAGAGAGAGAGAGAGTGTGTTAGACTTTGATGTCTTATATACTTAGAATGAATTATTTGTCTTCAATTTACAATAACAAATGTATTTGTTTTTCAAAAATATATATTTTTTTTAATCAAAATGTTTTGGTTAAATGGAAATGAGTCACGCTGGACATGAACCCCCAAAGCTCAATGCAAAAGTCTGTGACCTTCCCACAGAGCTATGTTTTTTTAAATTACTTTTTTAGCCCTTTATGGGCTTTCTGGGACAGCGAGGGCACTCTCAAGAAATGAAAGTATTGCTCCTGTACGCAGGGAGATACATTTACAGCAGCTCCATTCATGAGGGAGTACTGCCAGTTCCCGCAGGAGGCAGGGAGCCGACTGGGACAGCGGGGGTCTTGAGGTTCCCCTTGCAGTCCCTTACAACAACGAAAAACAACAGAAGCACTTGCTTCTGCAAAGTACAAATCATCCAAGTGTGTTTTCAATGCAGTTCCACCCTTTCAAGTTATCTGATGAAGATGCTTGAGAAACAATCACAGTGGCAAAATTACAGACAAACAATGCCACTGGAGACATTACCTTGGCTGCCTTTACCGAGCTGTAATGTAGGAGATGCATTATACATTTACCCAACAAGGTAGCACTTACTAATAAGCCAATAGAAAGTTCTCCAGTTTGGTAGACATTCTGCACAGAATTCTGGCCTCTTCTTGGATAAATATGCAGGGCAGGGTTCATTCTGGCATGATGCTCATTTTACAGAAATAAAACCGCAACAGGAAGCATTTACAGATTTAAACAAAGCAGGTACTCAAGTTGAAGCTCCACGTCTGTAAAGTACTAATCATCCAAAATGTTTGGCCATAGTGAAGGCAAAGCAAATGTTTTTTCTCTGCATTTCGACCTTGAAAAGTTACCTGCAAACCTTTTTTTTTTGGGACAAATTAGCTTTTTTGCATTTAAAGTAATTATTCTAAACAGTACAAAAGCCTATGAGGAGGCAAAACAATAATCAACAGTACAGCCAGCAGATTTTTCACAACAATCTTGTAGGTTTTCAATAAATAGGGTGATGCGGCAGCAGTCTCACAGTAATCTAACCCATTGCGAAGAGGAAGGGGCCAAAACATCAGTCGTGACAGTCAATGCCCCAGGGGAGGAGAAGAAGAGGGGGGAAGTGCCACATACATCGCTCCAGTGAACAAGTCTTGAGTCTGTGTGAGTGCCATGTGAACCCCAATAGAGACCGCAGGAGCAGGACAGAGAGACCCCAGGCCACCACCTCCAGTATCTTCCACTCTGACATGTCTAATTATCTCACATCGATGTGTCAGTTGTCATCACAGGATCCCCACTGTTGTCTCCAACTCACGGGGTGTAGCTGCTCCAACAGAACCCTCAGGGGAGCAGCCGGTCTTGGGTCTATGTCAGCTTGATGCCAGTTCCTTGACCGCCACTGCATTAGCAATCCTCTCCCCCAAGCAGTCCACCATGTTGCCCGAGAGCTTCAAGTCTCACTCCGTGTGGTCGCCTGTTCGAAATTTATTTATTTAGAGTATGTATTCTTCAGCTGTTACCCATTCTAATAGATCAGTCTGCCATTTGTCCCAGATTGAGACGTTCGGGCTGGCCGGTGAATGGCAATACGTTGCCTCACAAGTACCAGCCCCAATTGGGCAAATCGGTATGGCATTTTTTGGCCTTTCTTGGGAAGAGGTAACAACCCAAGCAAACAATGTCACATTGTTTGTTCCACTTTAACTGCTGCTGTTCTTTTCATCACGGATGTTATCTCAATCCAAAAGAGCTGCAGAATCCTGCATTCCAGTACAAAATGGCCAAATGAGGCCAGGGACGCACCACAGCATGTACATGTAGCAGGACGTGTCAGGTAAATTCTATGCTGGTGCTGCAGTGTCAGGTATGCTCTGTGCAAGTAGTAGAATTGCATCAATTTAAAGCTGGCATTGCTAGAACCCACCTGTACCAATGCTCGGGCCCTGGTCTACTCCATGTCAGTGAACAGCGTCTCCAAGTTCACACCCCATGCTCTGCGTGTCATCAACACATCCATCTGTCTGTCCCTTTTAAGGGAGGCATAAAGGTGGGAGAGGACACCCCTAGCTGAGGCAGGGTCCAGCAGCATCTGCAACAGGTGAGGCTCGACTGGTTTCTCCGGGAAGGATATCCAGATCTCTCGAGTTGTTTGCGATATGCTGGCATATTGTAGGAATTGCCATCAGCCAATTCCAAAAAGAGTCCCGGCCTCTTCCATGGACATAAAGGAGCCTTTCTGATACAGCTTGCCTGTTCTGTTACAGGCAGCTGTCAACCCTCTCTAGATATCCATTGAGACTCTGATGTGCTCAAATGAGCGCAGCCACCAGACTGGGAGAAGTCGAGCATAGGGTACTTGTCACAGCACCTGTGTGACAGTACATTCCCATACCCGTGCTACCTGTGATTCCACAAAGGGGATATCCCTCCAGTAGCTTTTTCTCCAGGTTGGGGTTGTCATCACACCACAGGGCTGCATATTGGAGCAGGCCTGCCATGTAGTATAATTGAAGGTCTGGGAGACTCAGATCGCCCTCAGTCAGAACTAGTTTCATAACCGCAAGGCAGACACTACATCTCTTTCCATCCCAGATGAGGGACACTAGTAACTTTGTCGAGCGGACTAAATAAGGAGGGTGGTAGTACGCAGAATGAGTTCTGCTTGGCGGAGATACAGAGAGGGAGCAGGATCATCCTACTCAGAGCTAATCTACCCATCACATTCAGAAGGATCGTGACCCCAAACTAAACAAAGACTGAGAGGCCATCAAGCACTCTGCCCATATTCAAATCATACTGCAGTTGGGGGGAATGGGTAATTCGCATCCCTAGATATTGAAATGCATGGGTCTCCCACTTCAGACCCACCTCTGGGAGGTCAGAAGCGTCAAGTACAGCCAGAGATGCCATGGGGTAGAGCACAGTCTTATGTCGGTTAACTCGGAGACCAGCGACCTCTCTGAATCCGTCCATAAGGTGGATAAGGAGGGGGACCGAGTGCTCTGGGTTTGATACATATACCAGGGTATCATCAGCATACAGTGACACAGTATGTGTCATGGTGCTCACCGGTACACCCCAGTATCAAAGTCCCATCCTGAGATGAATTGCCAATGGCTCCATGGCGAGCGCAAGCAGAAGCGGCGACAGTGGGCACCCCTGCCGTGTACCACTCTCAATAAAGAATGAGTCTGATACCACCAGCCCCGTACATACTCTGACATGACAGGAAGCTTGGCTCAAAGCCCATTCGTATCATTACTTCCCACAGATATTCCCAGGATAGGGTATCAAATACCTTTTCAATGTCTAAGGCGATCAATGCTGTCTGCACTTCTGTGCCATGGGTTTCATGCATCACATGAGAGAGCCTCCACAAGTTCATATGGGTGCCCCATCCCTGACATAAGTCCACACTGGTCTTCATGGACCAAGTGGGTAATCACATGGCCTACTCCCATTGCTAGTACTTTTGCGTGTAATTTTATGTCTACATTAAGCATAGACATCGGCGGTAAGAGCCAGGGTCGGTGTGGTCCTTGCCAGGCTTTGGTATCATGATTATTAGGGCTTCTCGCATATGCGTTGGTAGTGTGCCCTCCTTATGTGCCTCACAGAGTGTCTCCAGTAAGCCAGAGAGCAGTGCGGCAGAGTACGTCTGCAAAATTTCAGCCGGGAGTCCATCTGGTCCCAGGGATTTACCACACAGTATTTCTCAGAGAGTCTCTTCCAGCTGTATGTTTCCCTCAAGACTTTCAGCCTATGCCTCCAACAGTCTAGGGAGCAGAAGTCCATTAAGGAACTCACTCACCACAGAAGCCCCCATGTGCACCTGAGACGCATATACTCCCATCATTTGGTCCCTTAACAGTGAGCTGACTGGCATTTGTCCCATTACCATCCCCCCATCTGGTCCGCAAAGAGATAGAATCTATGGTAGGGAGCACTCACGCTTAAGCAGCCAGGCTAGCTTACATCCCAACCGATCTCCCTCCCAGTGCAGTCGCTGTCTGTAATCTTTCCGTATGTAGCTATCCAGTCTGTTCCAGATAGCCTCAACTCACATATGCGCCTCTAGGAGTTCAGCATCTCCAGTGGTGCGATCTTCCCTCCAGACGCTGTAGCTGCGTGAGAGTGTCACCCTTTTGTGTAAACTCCTGTTCCAATTTTCTTCTAATGCTTAGGATTTGCAGAGGCACTTTTCCCTAATAACCACCTTAAGGGCTCCCCACTCTGCACCCCACGTCCGGGTGGTATTTCCAGTTTGTGCCAGCGTAACCCTGCAGTGCTCCCAGCACATCTACTCTATACTCAGAGCCTCCAAGCGTTTCAGGCCTCAGATGCCATAGAGGGATAGCTAGTCTTTGTTCCAACAACACGGGGGCATGGTCCAACAAGAAGCATACTTGATAGGTTTCCCTCTAAACATTTAAGGTACACTCATTTGCCAGTGAGAAGCGGTCCAGTGGGCTATGTGCCCTAAGTGTAGGAGTACAGCATGAGAACTCTTTGGACGTGGGGTGGTCTCTCCAAACATCCACAAACTGCAATCTGGCCATGGTCTTGCAACTATACAGGGCTTGGTGCCTAGTTAGGGGTATAGCAATCCAGGCATCCATCAAAGATGCAGTGGAAGTCCCTGGCCCAGGTAATGGGGATCCCAAAGTAAGGCAGAAACTCTTGTTCCAGTTCCCTAAAGAACCCTTCATCGTCAGAGTTAAGGGAAGAGATATTTAGTATAAAGAGCTCACGACCGTCAAGTATACCATAGAGAAACACATAGCAATCCACCACTTGACCCCTTAATTGTTGTAGTACCCACAGGCTGATCCACACCAATACTCCCCTGGCATAAGAGGAATATGTGGATGAATAGAGTTGCTGTCTCCTTTTTTTTTGTCGTTTTTGGCTTCAGCATCCAACAGGTGCATCTCCTGTAGAAGTGCAATGTTGCACTCCTACACGCCTAAGGTATGTCTGTATTCTATAGTGCTTGACAAAAGAGTTCAGCCCCCTCACGTTCCACGTGAGAAAATGTATTGGTTCACCCATACCTAGGTATCTTGACCCACATCGCTGTCGACATGCCCTCCATCAATTGACCCCCCACCTCTATCCCTGTCAACATCACAGCGTTGCGCACTCTAGGACCTGCTTCTATTTGGTATCCATCATCAGGATGGAGGTTACTTACATGCTGTCATATCTAAATATCTAAAAGAGCATACTATGTTTGTAATGACTAGTTTGCTCAGGGATCGAGAATTGTCGTTGGATTCAGGTGTCTGAGCGGTATGTGCGCAGTGTGTAGTGTTTGGGGGAAGCAGGTGAATGTTTCAAACGCTTTGTGCGCGCCTTTGTTTCATCCTCAGAGTGCTGGAGGGGACCCTGAGTCCCATTTGTGCTTGCGGCGGCCATCTTGGGTGGGGCACCTTGGGCGTGGCTCCATGGGAGGGGCACCTCTATTTAAACAGCCATACCCAGTCCTCAGTGCTCACTATTCTGGAGTTCTTACGAGGATCTGAGCTCCTGTTTTGGTGTGCTTCAATTTGGATTGAAGCTCTTCTTTTCTGATGACAACTGGTTCCTGAAAATCACCTGGAATTTCCTTGTCTGGAGTTTTAAAAGAGAGTTTGGCCTAAACTCGGGAAGGTAAGACGGGTGGTGGTCATTTCTCCAAAGTTCCATCATCCGTTTTCTTGTTACTTTGTATTCAGTGAAAGGGTGACATTACGTGTCCTCTAGTGAACAATTGATACTGAATAGTTACTTCAAAAAGGTCAAGTTAAGGTCCCTCTGCATTTTCTGCTTTTGCCTCTAGTTTGCATGATCAGGTCTCAAGGGTGAGCACAGTGGCTTAAGGGCGTCCAATTCTGTCTGCATTGTGGTTACCTGCTGCTCCATTGCAATGAATCTCTCTACCAATGCAGGCAGATCCGACCGCAATAGGTTTACGTACAAAGCCATAGCTTCATTCTTTGCTTGTACTGCTTGCCCGGATGCCTCAGTGGCTGCCAGGATCTGGGCCCCGGAGGGTTCACTCATGTCTTGTGATCCCTCGCTAAGCTCCAGCTGTAGACCTCCACCAGCGCCTGGTGCAGTGAACTGGTCCATTTTTGTTTTATGGGCACCCCAGGCCAAAAAGTCCTTCCCCATAGTGCGCTAGGGTTCAAGTTGATCGGTCAGTAAGCAAAGTCTTGTGGCGCCAGAGGGTAGGACAGCCAGGGAGGACACCTTTCCCTGTGAGCTCAGTCACTTCTCAACAAACAGGGTTCCTGTACCAAGGTCAGATGTGATCTTGCAGTACTTCAGTGGATAAGTGCATCATTGTATGATGCCCAGTAAACTCTGCACAACAAGGTGTGGAGTATTGCACTTTGTGCATGTAGGTCTGCTGTTCAGTCCCCTAGGTGGGGACTCCAGGCAACAATGCTTGTTGTAAGTATTAACTGTAGCCTAGTTTAACCCATGCACATGCTGCGTGTGACTAGGAGTGTTTCTCCCTTTGAGTAGACAGGTCCATCATCGCTTTGTCATGCCCGGGCAGCAGAGAGGGGGCAGTGTAGCACTATGCAGCTCTAGGTGCAAGGGGGTGGGAGGCAGGCGGGGGGACTACGAGCATAGGCCTCATTGGCCCTCATTACAACCCTGGTGGTAGGTGTTAAAGCAGCGGTAATACCGCCAACAGGCCGGCTGTAAAAAAAATGGAATCACAACCATGGCGGAAACTGCCAACATAGACAGCCACTTTAACACTCCGACTGCAATGGCAGTAGAAACAAACACCGCGGCGGTAACCACCAACAGACAGACGGAACACAATGTACCACCCACTGTATTACAAGGCACCAATCCACCACCTTTTCCGGGGTGGTACCAACGCCATCAAAAGCACAGTGGAAACAGGACTTGGAACAGAAACCACTCACCTCTCGACACCCAACGAGGAACCAGGACGCCATGGAGTCCGAGTTACAGGTACTGCCCATGTTGGTTTACCTCCCCTTCTACCAGGAGCAGCAAAGACGCCGGCGACGACCACGGTGAGTACTGCACCTAGCACACAGGGGAGGGGGGTGGAAAGAGAGAGTGACACACACACACGCAACATGCAACACCCCCACACACAACAACATACACACAAATACATGCAACAACATTACATTTACACCCTGTCACCCCCTGGAAGAACGCAAGGACAAAATGAAATGATTGTAAAAAGTGTAATAATCGAAAAATCAGATAGGCCAAGATAAATGTAAATCATCAGTATATACAAATATGTACAGCAAATACAAAAGTCCAGATAGTATTGCAATCATTGTCCGTGGACCAGTGGTCCCAAAATGCATCGGCGAAGCCGACACATGATACCTGACTCGAAACGGAGAGAACACTGCTGGGGCATCAGATCAAAAATAAACAGGCATCTCAGGGAGAGGGAGGGGGGCACCTCAGCCGGATGAACGGATGACGCCACTGCTCCACGAGGGGGCTCCATGCCCACAGTTTGGTCCTGGGGAGTGCAAAGCCACAGCCTCTCAAGTCTCTCAAGTGGGTGGTTTGCCCACTGCTTTATCCTGGGGAGTGCACAGCCACAGTCTCTCAAGTCTCTCAAGTGGGTGGTTTGCCCACTGCTTTATCCTGGGGAGTGCAAAGCCACAGCCTCTCAAGTCTTTCAAGTGGGTGGTTTGCCCACTGCTTTATCCTGGAGAGTGCAAAGCCACAGTCTCTCAAGTGCCACAAGTGGGTGGTTTGCCCACTGCTTTGTCCTGGGGCGTGCAAAGTCACAGTCTCTCAAGTCTCTCAAGTGGGTGGTTTGCCCACTAATTTATCCTGGGGAGTGCAAAGCCACATTCTCTCAAGACTCTCAAGTGGGTGGTTTGCCCACTGATTTATCCTGGGGAGTGCAAAGCCACAGTGTCTCTAGTCTCACGAGTGGGTGGTATGCCCACTGCTTTATCCTGGGGAGTACAAAGCCACAGTCTCTCAAGTGGATGTTTTTCGACACTGGTTTTGGAGGGGGCTTGGTGCCCAGAGTGCTTTATCCTGCCAAGGACTCGGGTTGTGGATGCTTTTCTCCACTGGTTCTGGAGGGGGTATTGTGCCCAGAGTGCTTCATCCTGCCAAGGACTGGGTTTGTGGATGCTTTTCTCCACTGGTTCTGGAGGGGGCATTGTGCCCAGAGTGCTTCATCCTGCCAAGGACTGGGGTTTTAGATGATTTTCTCCACTGGTTCTGGAGGGGGCATTGTGCCCAGAGTGCTTCATCCTGCCAAGGACTGTGTGAGTGGATGTTTTTCTCCACTGGTTCTGGAGGGGGCATTGTGCCCAGAGTGCTTCATCCTGCAAAGGACTGTGTAAGTGGATGCTTTTCGCCACTGGTTCTGGAGGGGGCATTGTGTCCAGAGTGCTTCATCCTGCCAAGGACTGGGGTTGTGGATGCTTTTCTCCACTGCTTCTGGAGGGGGCATTGTGCTCAGAGTGCTTCATCCTGCCAAGGACTGGGGTTGTGGATGCTTTTCTATGCTGGTTCTGGAGGGGGCATTGTGCCCAGAGTGCTTCATCCTGCCAAGGACTGTGTGAGTGGATGCTTTTCTCCACTGGTTCTGGAGGGGGCATTGTGCCCAGAGTGCTTCATCCTGCCAAGGACTGGGTTTGTGGATGCTTTTCTCCACTGGTTCTGGAGGGGGCATTGTGCCCAGAGTGCTTCACCTTGCCAAGGACTGGGGTTTTAGATGATTTTCTCCACTGGTTCTGGAGGGGGCATTGTGCCCAGAGTGCTTCATCCTGCCAAGGACTGTGTGAGTGGATGTTTTTCTCCACTGGTTCTGGAGGGGGCATTGTGCCCAGAGTGCTTCATCCTGCCAAGGACTGTGTAAGTGGATGCTTTTCGCCACTGGTTCTGGAGGGGGCATTGTGTCCAGAGTGCTTCATCCTGCCAAGGACTGGGGTTGTGGATGCTTTTCTCCACTGCTTCTGGAGGGGGCATTGTGCCCAGAGTGCTTCATCCTGCCAAGGACTGGGGTTGTGGATGCTTTTCTATGCTGGTTCTGGAGGGGGCATTGTGCCCAGAGTGCTTCATCCTGCCAAGGACTGTGTGAGTGGATGCTTTTCTCCGCTGGTTCTGGAGGGGGCATTGTGCCCAGAGTGCTTCATCCTGCCAAGGCCTGGGGTTGTGGATGTTTTCCTCCACTGGTTCTGGAGGGGGCATTGTGCCCAGAGTGCTTCATCCTGCCAAGGACTGTGTGAGTGGATGTTTTTCTCCACTGATTCTGGATGGGGCTTGGTGTCCAGAGTGCTTCATCCTGCCAAGGACTGGGGTTGTGGATGCTTTTCTCCACTGCTTCTGGAGGGGGCATTGTGCCCAGAGTGCTTCATCCTGCCAAGGACTGGGGTTGTGGATGCTTTTCTATGCTGGTTCTGGAGGGGGCATTGTGCCCAGAGTGCTTCATCCTGCCAAGTACTGTGTGAGTGGATGCTTTTCTCCACTGGTTCTGGAGGGGGCATTGTGCCCAGAGTGCTTCATCCTGCCAAGGCCTGGGGTTGTGGATGTTTTTCTCCACTGGTTCTGGAGGGGGCATTGTGCACAGAGTGCTTCATCCTGCCAAGGACTGTGTGAGTGGATGTTTTTCTCCACTGATTCTGGAGGGGGCTTGGTGTCCAGAGTGCTTCATCCTGCCAAGGACTAGGTTTGTGGATGCTTTTCTCCACTGGTTCTGGAGGGGGCATTGTGCCCAGAGTGCTTCATCCTGCCAAGGACTGGGGTTTTAGATGATTTTCTCCACTGGTTCTGGAGGGGGCATTGTGCCCAGAGTGCTTCATCCTGCCAAGGACTGTGTGAGTTGATGTTTTTCTCCACTGGTTCTGGAGGGGGCATTGTGTCCAGAGTGCTTCATCCTGCCAAGGACTGGGGTTGTGGATGCTTTTCTCCACTGCTTCTGGAGGGGGCATTGTGCCCAGAGTGCTTCATCCTGCCAAGGACTGGGGTTGTGGATGCTTTTCTATGCTGGTTCTGGAGGGGGCATTGTGCCCAGAGTGCTTCATCCTGCCAAGGACTGTGTGAGTGGATGCTTTTCTCCACTGGTTCTTGAGGGGGCATTGTGCCCAGAGTGCTTCATCCTGCCAAGGCCTGGGGTTGTGGATGTTTTTCTCCACTGGTTCTGGAGGGGGCATTGTGCCCAGAGTGCTTCATCCTGCCAAGGACTGTGTGAGTGGATGTTTTTCTCCACTGATTCTGGAGGGGGCTTGGTGTCCAGAGTGCTTCATCCTGCCAAGGACTGTGTGAGTGGATGCTTTTCTCCACTGGTTCTGGAGGGGGGATGGTGCCCAGAGTGCTTCACATGCAGTGTGGCAGGTCCCATTCCCTCACCTGGGTGTGTGTGCCACAAGATTGCCTGGGAACAGGTAGCATGATACTCCATGGAGGCAGAGGGACACTCCACCCTGCTGCGACTTTGCCTGCCACCTGCTGGTACAAACAGTGCTGGGATTCGTGCCTCATGTACGCTGTGCAGGGTCCAGGACATCTCCTGTAGCCTTTTGACAGCTGCCCACTGGGGATGTTAGCCATGTCAGCTGTGGTGGCACTGTCTGAGCACGTCGCTGGGCTGGTGGCGGTGGTTGCGGCGGTGTCTGTGGCGGAGATGCTGCGGGTGGTGATTGTGTCAGCACCTGTGGAGGGAGACAGCAGGACGTCTCCTGCAGCCTCGGATGCCTGCCCACTGTGGATGATGCTGGGGACTGTTGCAAAGGCACCAGAGGTGCAGGTGGCAGGGCAGATGGTGGTGTCCACCGCCATACAGGTTGCTGTCCTGGTTGCCAGAAGGGGTGACTCTAGTCCCTCAGCCGGAGGCTCCGTGCCCTGTCCTGACTTCCCCTTCGCCTTGTGTCCCTTCCCCACCTTGGATGTCGCTGCTGGTCCCTTGGCACTGTCCGCTTTTGGCTTGGAGGAGCCCTTGCTGGGTGGTTGGTGCGGCTTTTCCCTACGGCATGTGGGCACCTTCTCCACCTTGGCAGGTGGCAGAATGGGCTGATCCCTGGCCTCGCTAGGTGGCACACTGGCAGCCCTGATGGGTGCCACCCACGATGTGACCGGACTTGCTGAGACCACAGTGCTGGAGGATTTGTTGGCTGAGGTGCTGGGCCGGGACCTGGACATCCTGGCCCTAGGGGAATGGCGGGGGGAGGTGTAGGGAAGAGGTCAATGTTAGCCAAGAAGAGTTTCTTAGACACACTGGGATGGGAAGATGGAGGGGGTTTGGGAGTGGAGGAAGAGGTAGTGGTTGCAGGAGGTATACGTCTGCTGAATTTGGGTGAAGGGTGAAGGTGCATGGGTAGAAGGCTGTTGTGAGGTAGATGGCTGTTGGGTGGGTGGATGACTGCGTTTTGTACTTTGGAAGGAGGGTTCACAGACACACTGGTAGAGGACACAGGGGATGTGTGAATGGTAGTGGGGGTGGTTAGTGCACGTGAGCAGTGTGTGGTGATGGGCGTGCTGGTGATGGAGGTAGTGGCTGAGGATGTAGTGCATGCAGGTGTGAGTGGAGAAGTGACAGGGATGGAGGAGGGGGACACAGTGGAGGCAGTAGATGTTGGTATGTGTGCATGGGTATGATGCTTGTGTGAGTGCCTGTGGAATGTGTGGTGCTTATGTTTGCATGAGCCACCCTTCTGTGTTGAGGTGTGTGCATGCTGGTCTGATGGTGTGCTTGGGATAGGCTGAGGTACAGGGGATTGGGTCTGGGTGGAGGAAGTTGGAGGGGGAGGCTGGACACAGGGACAATGACTGCCATCAGTGCTGAGGCCAGAGTCTGAAATGCTCTCTGTTGGGCTGCCTGCGCCTGCCAGAATGAATGCCCTACAGGTATGCATTTGTTTGTTGCAACTGCCTCTCAACACCCTGGATGACATTCAGAATGGTAGACTGCCCAACAGTGAGGGATCTCAGGCGGTCAATGGCCTCCTCACTGAGGGCACGCTGAGAGAGGGCTGGTAGGGGGGTGGCGGCTGTACCTGTAAATGCGGTGGGCACAGAGGGGCCCGCCACCGCAACGGAGCTCCCATCAGAGGAGGAGTCGGTGTCGCTGGTCTTTGCTGCTGTCCCTGCCGTGGAGCTCCCCTCGCCCTCTGTCCCACTGGTGACTTCAGACTCCGTTGTCTCGCCCTCCAGGGTTATGTGGGATGCAGCTCCCTCCTTCTCCGGTGGCACTGCTCCTCCGCCTGATGATGCTAATGCACACAAGAACAGGGAGACCACAAAAAGGGGGGGGGGAGAAAGAAAAAAGACATGTTCAGTACATGCACTACCTCCACCGTTGGCGGACACTACAGACACAGCAGCCCTCTGCGCTACACCATGCACTTAGAGTTCCCTAATTTATCACAGGGCCATGGGGTACAAGGCCTATGACTGATTTCTGCACACATGGAAGTCACAGGAGCCTGACTAGGTGTGGATGGCTCTTACCACTGGTGGGGTTGGGGTGCCACATAGCCTGCCCCTCAAAGGGTCCTTGCCTACAAAGCTTGCCCTGGCCTAGGGTAACCCACTGCCCACCTACCTCACCCAGACACCTCCTAATGTGCACAGACTCAGATGGATGTGACGGTACTCACCCCCTTGTGGCTGCTGTGATGCCCTCAAGCGCCCATCCTAATCTGGATACACCACCGCCAGGATCCGGAACATCAGGGGGGTCATGGTGCGACGGGCACCCCTCCCACATTGGGAGACCATCCCTAGCTGGGCCTCCACAGTCTTCTTGCTCCAGCGGCGAATGTCGTCCCATCTTTTCCGGCAGTGGGTGCTCTGTCTGTGGTGGACCCACAGCGTCCGGACGTCCTTGGCGATGGCACGCCAAATATCCTTGTTCTGGTGGGCGCTGACCTACAGGAATAGTACTGGGGAAAATAAAAAACTTTAACCGTCTGGACCGTCACAGCCATTGTCCCACATTCCCACCCTTGCCCTGACGCACATACACTCACCGTCCGCACATGTAGGCCTCAGCCCCCCCCCCTGTATCTTCCATCCACACCACTCCAAACAGGCATTGCCCATACAGCATGCTCACAGTGTACTCACCTGTTTGTCTGGGGGACCGTAGAGTAGCGCGTACTGGGGGAGGACCCCATCCACTAATGTCTCCAACTTCTCCGAAGTGAAGGCAGGGGCCCTTTCCCCAAACACATGAGCTATCGTCACTTCCAGTGACAGGTCACAGCAGCACTTGCAGTGTAGGTCCTCTCCTGTCGAAGGTCAGGTATCAAGTGAGTGAACAGAGAGAAAATGGCGGTCACGTCCACGGCGGTGCGTACCGTCACTGACGGCGTACATCGTCATTGGCTCCTGGGACCCATAGGGCCGAATGTTAACCAATGCAGGATTGCGCCGCGGTCTTCAACTGCCTACCGCGACGGTGAACTACACCAGCACAGTTACCTCATATCCCCTTGTCTCACCTTACAGGTCAGGCAGCCGCCATTTCAGGTGGCCACATGGCAGTATTTTTAAATGCGTCACACATATCTAGGCCTTGCATACACACAGAGACAGGCACATAGCGTATTGACAAATGTGTGCAATAAATTATTTTTTTACTACCTCAGTGTTGGCTGACTCTGTGCTCGCTGTTCTCGTCCACAGGGCACGTCCGTTGGGGCAGGTGAGGAGATGGTGGCATCCTCCGGTGTAAAGACCGCTGGTGGACATTTCGACAATGGAAGAGAGACATGTAATAGTCACCTACAGACTTGATTGTGCCACAATCCAGGCATGGGCACTGCAGGGGCCCCCTAACAGGGCCCCACATAGATTTTCAGTGTCTGCGTGGCAGACACTGAAAATCGCGACGGGTGCAACTGCACCCGTCGCACCCCTTCCACTCCGCCGGCTCCATTCGGAGCCGGCATCCTCGTGGAAGGGGGTTTCCCGCTGGGCGGGCGGGCGGCCTTCTGGCGTTCACCCGCCAGCCCAGCGGGAAACTCAGAATGACCGCGGTACGGTCTTCTGGCGGTTCCTGCCAGGCCGGCAGCATCCGCCGCCGGTAGGGGTCAGAATGACCCCCATAATATGCCGAGCGGCAAACCGCCACTACTGGCGGTCTTCCGCACGGCGGTCTTGTTAAAAGACTGCCGAGGTTGTAATGACCCCCTTAATGTTTTAAACATCTTTTGAGGTTCATCTTCAACATATCTTTTACTCCAGAAGCAAGAATAATATCTAGATGCAAACTTAAAAGCATTGATTTTAAAAGGAGCGAACTACTCCTTCTCATCCAGTGTATTAAGCCCTTTGAAACATTCTTCAACTGTTGAAATAAAAGTAGCATCCTTTAGGAGTGAAGTTACATACCTCCTTTTTCCTGATCTCTTTAATAGGTGTAATAACAAAAATACAGATATTGGTACATAATCTGAAATCAAAATAGACCTATTTCTAAAATAAGTGAAATTTGATACATATTTACCAAAATGATAGGGAGACATTTAATGGAGAATAAATGTATATTCTAAAACATCAGGATTATTCAACATCCAGGTATTCATTAGAAGCCTTCGGGAAATATTCTTTTGAAATATTTTGCATGCCGTTTGGGATATATCTCTTACTTGATTTCCTAACCAAAAATTGGAAATCACCCAAGAAGGACATCCGACTACAAAGTAAATCTTCCGTCATTAAGAGCAATGATTTCCGAATTTTCGTGAATTCAAGGCTGAAGTGAAAAATTTGCCGTATTTACACACCTCTGTGTTGATGTTTTGCTGTTTGTTCGCTGCGATTTCAGTGGGGGAGTTAGCCACAAACGGCCAGATTCATAGTTTTTTTAGATTCTTAGTGAATCTAACCAGAAGTTAATTAACCCTTGGCGTGCTGATGATGGAATAGTTGCGTCATCAGTCGCGGAGAATGTGTGCTGAGGACGTAACCACTCTGTTACAACACCCTCCCACAGGCGAAGCGCTGGTGCTCTCAGTGGGCAGCCTACTTTCAGCCCCGAACAGGGGATAGCAGCCAAAGCGCTTCTGCTGCTACACCCAACCACCCTTGGCGATCTAATGACGTTGGTGTGCATGGCACGCACCAACATCATCAAAAGCCACCCAACACACTGGGAGCCATTTGGCTTCCAGCACGTGTCAGAACAGGCAGGTTTTTCCTGGGGGGAGGGGGTTTGCACCATGTACAGAGGCATCAGGGGAGAGGAATGAGTCTTTCTTCTCCCTTGATGTCTCTATGCAGGGCATTCCTGCTGCACGATCGCTTATGATGTCGCGATTGTGCAGTAGGAATGACACTACTAGTGCCAGGGATTTTTTATTGAATTGTAGGGCGAGGCCCCTTGGGCAAGTGCCACTCAAATGAAAGGGGTAATGTTTTAGTCATTTTCTGCATGGGGCAGATTGGCCCTATTTGGTGATGCATCTTCCCGCACCACGGGGGCAGCCCCTTGGGCAAGTGTCACCTCAATGGGGAATAATATGAATTTAATTTACTTTTGGCTGTTTTCTGTCCCCCGGGGGGAGATCGGCCCTATTTGGAGACCCATCTGCCTCAGGGGGAGGGGGGTATTTGAGTTTGGGCAGAAAACCCACTAGCACCAGAGTCTTTTTTATATTATACTTGGGGGGCGGCCCCTTGGGATGGGTCGCCCCTAGGGGGGATACTATTGTTTAAAATTACTTTTGGCTGTTTTCTACCCCCCTGAGGCCGATCTGCCCTTCTTGGAAGAAAACCCACTAGAACTAGGGATTTCTCTTTATTATGTCTGGGGATGGTCCCTTGGCCAAGGGTCGCCCCTATGGGAGATAATAATATTTGAATTTACTTTTGGCCATTTTCTGCTCTCCCTTAGGGGCAGATCAGCCCTATTTTGAGTCCCGTCTGCCCCCAGGATTTGGGGGTGACCCTCGGGTAAGGGTTGTCCCAATTGGCGGGGGGTATGTGTTTTTATTTACTTTTTGCTTTTTTTCTGTCCCCCTTGCTGGCAGATTATCCATAGTGTTCGGCCGATCTACCACAAAGGGAGGCAGAAAACCACTCAACACCAGGGAAAGTTTTTGTCTGTGTCTGAGTTCAGCTGGCGGTGTCTGCGGACTAGGGTTTTGCTGGTGGTGTGTGGACTGGCATTTGGGTAGTGACATAGCGTTTTATAATGTAAACTGTTTCAGTGTCATTTGCATTTGTGATTGTAATGTTTTATTTCTCCTTTTAATTCTAGTGCAAAGCTTTTGATTTCCTTTGCTGCGGTTTCATCACTGGTAGATCCACAGTTTGTGTAGTTGCATGTTTTAGGTAAGAAAACATTTTTTGTACTATTTGCTCTAAATGAGTATCATTTGCCTGCATGGATTTGTTTTTTGTAAATGGTGTAATAATTGAAGCATGTTTAGCTTCTGTTTTATTGTGTGAAATTCTCCTTGCATTTGTGTAAAATGTATATTGTGTTGTCTTGTGAGTAATCTTATTTTGTTTTTCCTTTCTTGTTGGATATTGTTGGTGCTTGCTGTGACTGTGCAGAGTAGGTGCTGGTGAGTCCAGCTGCCTCTGGCAAGTGACTGGTATTGTTTTTGAGTATAAAGGTCTAAGTGATAAAGCCACACTTTGTTTACTTCTTATTTTACACAGTGTTGGTTGTTGTTGTTGACTTACTGTCAAGTTACTTTTATTAGTAAGAATTATGGCTAGCCCCAAGATGACCGCTCAGCAGGTTGTTAGTATGCTTTTTGAATCGTCCTCTGACAATGATTGTGAGACTGACTTTGTATCTGAGGCAGAGGAGGAAGTACAAGATTCTGTCAGTGAATTTTCTGTCCAAGAGAAATCATTTGATGATGAAGCCACTCTCAGTGCAGAGGAAGTGCCTATTTTTAGAGGAGGACACTGATGTGCCAATAGTGCAGCAAGAGGCATCTGGATTGCAGCCTGGGACTGCAAAGCTTCCCATGGGAAGAGCTGAAATCTGGGTTGCCCCAAACATGATGCCTGTATTCACTGGAGTTAATACTGAAAACTTTTTGCTTATAAGTTTCTTTCAGTTTTTTATGGACGATGGAATTTTTGGATGAGATTGTCGAGCAGACAAATTTGTATGCTGAACAGTATTTGAGGGACAATAGTGCCAGACTGAAGCGCCACACTAGAGCTATCCAGTGGACTCCCACAAATCTGGATGATTTGATGAAGCTCTTGGGTTTAACTGTTTTGGTGGGATTGATAAGGAAGCTGTCGCTGGTTCATATTGGTCTACTAGTCCCTTGATAGCAGCAGCTATATTTCCTGGAACCAAGAGTCGTGAGTGGTACTTGTTCTGCTAGGGATGCTGCATTTTGGTGATAATGCTTCTGCTTTGCCACAAAATCACCCTGATTGTGACTGTCTTTTAAAGACTCTGCCTGTCCTTGATCACTTTGTAGATTGGTTGTCAGAGATCTATGTTCCAGGGAAAGGAACAGCTGTTGGTGAGTCTTTGGTCCTGTTCAAGGGCCGTTTGGTTTAAAGGCAGTACATTCCTAGCAAGAAGGCATGTTATGGTAACAAGATGTATATGCTGTCTGAGAGAAGGACTGGATATGTATATAATTTCAGAGTGTACACTGGTAGAGATTCCAGTATTGACCCCCTGGTTGTCTATCCACTTTCAGAATTAGTGAGCAGATTGTGTGGTAACGTTGTAGAGGACTGCTTAACAAAGGGCACCATTCTACACTGGTGTGCAATTGGTCAAGGATATGGTCAAAGTGGACACTGTTGCTTGTGGCACAATCAACTCTAACCGTAAAGGTTACCCATGAGAGATTGCAAAAAACTTGAGAGGGGGCAGTGCTGTGCTTTGCGTAGTGATTAACTTCTGGCTGTGAAATTTGCAGACAGGAGAGATGTCAACATGCTGACTGCCTTCCATGAAGAAAGCACTTCAACTGTGACTGTTTGGGGTCAAGTTGCTGAAGTGTGCAAACCTGTGTGCATTTTAGACTATAATAGGTACATGGGTGGTGTTGCTAGAGTAGATCAGAGGTTGGAACCTTACACTGCTGTTCGTAAGGCTTACATATGGTATAAGAAGTTGGCTTCCCAGCTTTTCAACTTAGCATCCTTTAATGCTTTTGTTGTATTTAAGGATTGTTCTCCAGAGTCCAAGATGACATTTGTTCAGTTTCAGGAGCACGTGATAGGTAGCCTTGTTATAGTGGAACAGACAAGTGTTCCTAGAGTTTGAGTAGTGGACGATGTGGCTAGATTGAAAGATCACCACTTTCCTTACCACATTTCTCCCACGTCCAAAAAAGATTTTCTCAGTAGGAGATATACAGTCTGTATGAAAAGAGGTGCACGGAAGGAGAGTCAAATGTACTGCCCAAATATCCTTCTAAACATGGGCTGTGTGTGCCTGCTTGTTTCAAAATATACCACCCCTAAAATAATGTTTGAGAGCTACTGTGACCGTAAAAGTGAACTGCTTGTTCCATGTGGTTTTATATTTTTTGTTTAGTTTCACAGTTGGCATTAGTGTCATGTATTTAGTTAGAGCTTTTGTTTTTGTAGTTTTATACTTACATTTGTTGTTTTCTTTTTTGTAAAAAAAAATGTGATGCCAGTTTGCATGGACTGGTGCTTGGCTGGTGGCGAGCGTTAAGTGGCGCTTGGCTGGCGGTGTGCGTGGCCTGATGCATGGCTGGTGCTGTGCGTGGACATGTGCTTGGCTTGTGGTAGGCAGTGTCTAGAGGCCAGGCTCTCTAGAGGTAGCTGTAGCTGAGCAGCCAAGGCTTATCTAAGATACATGCAAAGTTCATGAAATACCACTGTAGTCACACAGTACTCACACACATGAAAGAAAACACTCAGGGGGTTATTCTAACTTTGGAGGAGTGTTAATCCGTCCCAAAAGTGACGGTAAAGTGACGGATATACCACCAGCCGTATTACGAGTTCCATAGGATATAATGGACTCGTAATACGGCTGGTGGTAAATCCGTCACTTTTCCGTCACTTTTGGGACGGATTAACACCTCCTCCAAAGTTAGAATAACCCCCTCAGTGTTACAAAAATAAAGGTACTTTATTTTGGTGACACAAATACCAAAAAATACCATAGAGGCTATAATCCTTTGGGAGGTAAGCAATACACAAATGATATACACTAGTATGCAGAAATCCGCATAAAACCGTTAGAAAACAGAGCAATTCGTGAAAATCACAATAGGTTGAAATTGACCGAGGGGGAACACAAACCATATACTAAGAAAGTGGAATGCAAATGTCGGTTTCCCACCTAGGAAAGTGTAGTGTGTACAGGGGTGCTGGGAGTACTAGAAAACACCAAAGGTAAGTACTGGAACCCACCCCAGAGCTCAGGAAAGCAGGAGTGAAACACAGTGACTTTCCCAGAACACACAGAAACATGAGAAAGAAGATTATGCAGGAACCAGAAGAGACTGCAAAACACCAACAGTGGATTCCTAGACCTGAAGACCTGTGGAAGAAGGGGACCAAGTCCAATAAGCACAGAAGAGTCCAGGGTGAACAGAAGCCCCTGCTAACCCAGATGAAGGTGCAAAAGAAGAACCACAGCTGAAGAAGAACAGTCAGTATTGCACCCAAGAAGACTGATTTGGGTTCCTGATTGGTGCAAGTGATGTCCCACGCCGGATTGAGGACTGCAGTATAGTTTCCGTCGCTGAAGTCCGCCAACAAGTCTTGGCACACGCAGAGATCGCGTGTATGGAAAATGGAACTGCCCGGGAGCAGGAGGGGCCTGGTGGACTCTACCCAAGAGGGGAAGTCAGAGGGGGCTCTCAGAAACTCAGAGAGCCCAAGAAGACCAGGCAGCGTGCACAGCGGTCCCACAGCGCGGGGACAAAGGAGGTGCAAAAGGAGGCCCATGCAGCACTATGACAAAGGCTTCCACACTGCCGGAGAACCACTCAGGAAGATGTACGTCACGGGATAGAGTGCTGGGGGCCGGAGCTGCGCGGTGAAAGAAGAACTTTGTGGAAGGATGCCAACAAGCCTGGCAAATGCAAAACACGTGGTGCACAGGGGTACTGTCTTGCATGGGAAAGCAAACTCTTACCTCCACCAAATTTGGATAGTAGGACGTCAGGACCATTGGGTCCACTTCAGTCTACCACCCGTGATGCAGGATTCACTCAGCTCAGCAGGAGAGGGGATCCATGCAGCCGGTCGTCAATGCAGAGAGGTGCCTGCTGAAGCAGGTGAGTGACTTCTTCACCCCAAAGGAAATTCCTTCACTCTTCTGGTGCAGGCTGAAGACAGGCTGTCCTCTGAGGATGCAGGACTGGGAAACAGTTGCAGTTGCTGGCAGGAGCTGAAGATACAATGTTGCAGAAGTCATCTTTGCTTCTTTGTTGCAGTTTGTAAAGTTCCTGGAGGGTCCAGATGCAGTTTCTTTGGTGAGAAGGTGAAGTAAAGGATGCAGAGGATTCCTGCTAGAGTCTTGCAATCCAAATTTGAAGAATCACCCAAGAGGGAGACCCTTAATAGCCCTGAAAGGGGATTGGTTAGGTAAACAGGTAATCACCAATCAGGGGAGGGCTCTAACGTCACCTGCTGGCACTGTCCACTCAGATGCTCCCAGAGTGCCCTGTCAACTTGGAATACAAGATGGCAAAACCTAGGGACCCTCTGAAGGAGCTCTGAGCACCACTCCTGGGGTGGTGATAGACAGGGGAGTGGTCACTCCCCTTTCCTTTGTCCAGTTTCGTGCCAGAGCAAGGACTGGGGGTCCCTGAACCAGTGTAGACTAGATTATGCAAGGAGGGCACACTCTGGGCCATATTTATACTTTTTGACGCAAAACTGCGCTAACGCAGTTTTGCGTCAAAAAATTAGCGCCGGCTAACGCCATTCTGAAGCGCCATGCGGGCGCCATATTTAATCAATGACGTTAGCCGGCGTTAGCCGCCGGCGCTGCCTGGTGTGCGTGGAAAAAAACGATGTACACCAGGCAGCGCCGGCGTAGGGGGATATGGAGCTTGGGTGCCAAAAAATGGGGCAAGTCAGGCTGAGGCAAATTTTTCGCCTCAACCCGATTTGCGCCATTTTTTTTCGACTCCCAACCCTCATAGAAATGACTCCTGTCTTAGCAAAGACAGGAGTCATGCCCCCTTGCCCAATGGCCATGCCCAGGGGACTTCTGTCCCCTGGGCATGGTCATTGGGCATAGTGGCATGTAGGGGGGCACAAATCTGGCCCCCCTATGCCACAAAAAAAAAAAAAAAATACTTACCGGAACTTACCTTAATGTCCCTGGGATGGGTCCCTCCAGCCTTGGGTGTCCTCCTGGGGTGGGCAAGGGTGACAGGGGGTGTCCCTGGGGGCATGGGAGGGCACCTCTGGGCTCCTTCCGAGCCCACAGGTCCCTTAACGCCTGCCTTGTCCAGGCGCTAAAAAACGGCGCAAAAGCGGCCGTACGTCATTTTTTTTGACCCGCCCACTCCCGGGCGTGAATTTTGCCCGGGAGTGTAAATACGGCGCACATGCCTCAGAGTCAATTTTTTAGACGGGAACGCCTACCTTGCATATCATTAACGCAAAGTAGGTGTCCACGCTAAAAAATGACGCAAACTCCATGGACTTTGGCGCTAGACGCGTCTAACGCCAAAGTATAAATATGGAGTTAGTTTTGCGTCGGAATTGCGTAAAAAAAAATGACGCAATTCCGGCGCAAACAGAGTATAAATATGCCCCTCTGTGTGTAACACCCCTCTCCCAAAATCCTTTGTTCTGCCTTCCTGGGCTTGAACTGCTCAAGCAACAGGAGGGCAGAAACCTGTCTGAGAGGTGGCAGCAGCTGGGGCTGCCTGGAAAACCTCAGAAGGCTGGAATGGCAATACTGGGGGTCCTCTAAGGAGCCCGCAGAGTGCATGAAATCATACAACCAATGCTTGCAAAAGCCTTGGGGTATGATTCCAACATGTTTGATACCAAACATACCTATGTTCGGAATTACCATTATGTAGCTGCACATAGGTAGTGACCTATTTCCAGTACACATGTAAAATGGAATTGTGCACTCACGAAGTCTGGGAAAATGGTTCTGGAGGTCGTGGGGGCACCTCTGCTAGTGCAGGGGTGCCCTCACACACAGGTACTCTGCACCTTGCCCTCAGGGCTGGAAGTCCTGCTATGGGGTGACGTATAACTGACCTGGTGCAGTGTAAATGGCAGTGAAATGGTGCATGCAACTTTTCACGCAGGCTGCAATGGCAGTCCTGCAGAAGCCTTTGCTTGGGCTTCCTATGGGTGGCAAAAGAAATGCTGTAGCCCCTAGGGATCCCCAGGAACCCCAATGCCCTGGGTACCTAGGTACCATATCCAGGGAGTTATAAGGGGCACCTGTATGCCGATTGTAGGTGAAATACTGGGTTACCAGTATACAGTGACAAAATTTAGAGGAGAGAGAGCATAATCACTGGGGTCCTGATTAGCAGGATCCCAGTAAACACAGTCAAGCACACTGACATCAGGCTGAAAATGGGGGTAACCATAGAAAAAAGAGGGTACTTTCCTACACCCCCCCAAACGAGGGACAATAAGGCTAACCTTGCCCAGATGAGTCTTCATTGTCTAAGTGGAAATATCTGGAGAGTCCATCTGCACTGGAGTGGTTACTCCAAGGTCTATGTTCCAGTGTAAAGTCCATCCCTTGTAGGGAAATGGACCACCTCAACAACATAGGGTTTTCTCCTTTCATTTGCTTTACTCATAAGAGAGGTTTGTGGTCTGTCTGAACAATGAAGTGAGTCCCAAAGAAGTAGGGTCTCAACTTCTTCAAGGCCCAGACCACAGTAACGGTCTCTCTCTATGGCTGACCAATGCTTTTCTCTAAGGGTCAACCTTCTGCTGATAAAACCTAGAGGATGATCCTGGCCCTCTATATTCAGTTGTGATTAAACTGCCCCAATCCCTACCTCTGAAGCATTAGTCTGAACTATGTACGTCTTGGAGTAGTTTGGGCTTTTTAAGAGAGGTGCAGTGTACATGGCCTGCTTTAGCCCCTCAAAGGCTTTCTGACAGCTAGCTGTACATAATACCTCCTTAGGCATTTTCTTTGTGGTGAGGTCATTAAGAGGGGCAACAATGGAGCCATAGTTCTTAATGAACCTCCTGTAATACCCATTGAGACCAAGAAAGGCTCTAACCTAGGTCTGTGTTGTAGGGGGATCCCAGTCTAAAATAGTCTGGGTCTTCCCCTGTAGTGGTTCAATCTGTTCTCCACCTACCAGGTGTCCCAGACCTTCCCCTGCCCTATCTGGCACTTTGAGGCCTTCATAGTGAGGCCTGCCTTTTGCAGGGCCTCCAAAACTTTCCAAAGGTGGGCCAAGTGGACATTCCAAGTGAAGCTAAAGACAGCAATATCATCAAGATATGCTGCACTGAAAGCCTCCAGACCTTGGAGGACTGTGTTCACCAACCTCTGAAAAGTGGCAGGTGCATTCCCCAACCCAAAGGGTATAACTGTAAACTGAAAATGCCCTCCAATGGTTGCGAACGCTGTCTTAGGTTTAGCATCTTCTGATAGTTTGATCTGCCAATACCCTGCAGTCAAATCAAAAGTGCCTGGATACTTGGCAAATGCCAGTGTATCTATAAGCTCATCTGTCTTGGGTATAGGGCGAGGATCAGTCTTTGTGATTATGTATAGCCCTCTGTAATCTACACGGATCCTCATCTCCCTTTTTCCATTCTCAGAGTGAGGTTTGGATACAAACACCCCTGGGCTAGACCAGGGGCTATCAGAGTGCTCAATCACTCCTACGTCAAGCATCTTCTGAACTTTAGATTTAAAGCAATCTCTGACATGGTCAGGCTGCCTATAAATCTTACTTTTGACAGGTAAATTGTCTCCAGTATCAATGGTGTGCTCACACCATGTAGTCTGACCAGGTGTTAGAGAAAAGAGTTCAATAAATTGATCCAAGAGGTTCCTGCAGTCCTCCTTCTGAGATTCAGTAAGGCAGTCTGCTACGATAACTCCTTCCACTGAGCCATCAGCTGCAGTGTTGGAGAAGAGATCAGGGAGAGGGTCACTCTCTTATTCCTGTCCCTCATCAGTAGCCATGAGCAGGGTTAAGTCAGCCCTGTCATAGTAGGGCTTCAGGAGGTTCACATAAAGTACTCTAAGAGGACTTTTAGGAGTGTCTAGGTCAACTAAATAAGTGACCATACCCTTCTTCTTCACTATGATGTGTGGTCCACTGCATTTGTCTTGGAGTGCTCTGGGTGCCACAGGCTCCTGAACCCACACCTTCTATTCTGGTTGGTACACTGTCAGGACAGCCTTCTGGTCATGTTATTGTTTTTGTAACTCTTTTCTTGCTTGAAGATTTCTAGTGCCCTTTTTCATGTACTCAGCCATTCGTGATCTTAGACCACGCACGTAATCCACTATATCTAGTTTAGGGGGCTTCAAGGGTTTCTCCCACTCCTCTTTCACCAGATCTAATAGACCCCTAACAGGGTGACCAAAGAGGAGTTCAAAGGGGCTATAGCCTACTCCTTTCTGGGGTACCTCCCTGTAGGCAAAAAGGTGGCATGATAACAGGACATCCCATCTCTTCTTGAGTTTTTCAGAGAGACCCATAATAATAGCTTTAAGGTTTTTCTTAAACCTCTCAATCAACCCATTTGTCTGGGGATGGTACGGTGTGGTGAACTTGTACGTTACCCCACACTCTTTCCATATTGCTTTCAGGTATGCAGACATGAAATTGCTACCTCTGTCTGACACCACCTCTTTTGGAAAACCCACCCTGGAAAAGATTCCCAGGAGGGCTTTGGCCACTGCAGGGAGCTGTAGTGGTCCTCATAGGTATAGCTTCTGGATGTCTAGTGGCATGGTCCACCATCACCAAAATAAAACTATTACCAGACGCTATAGGAGGGTCAAGAGGACCAACAATGTCAACCCATACCCTTTCAAAGGCTATACCAGCCACTGGCAGTGGGATCAAGGGGACCTTTGGGGTGCCACCAGTCTTGTTACTGGCTTGGCAAGTGACACAGGAGCGACAAAAGTCCTTTGTGTCCTCTGACATGCGAGGCCAGTGAAAGTGAGGCACCAGTCTGTCCCAGGTCTTACTTTGCCCCAGATGTCTAGCAAGGGAAATACCATGTTCTAAGGTCAACAAGAACTCACTGTATTGCAGAGGGATGACCAATCGCCTGGTGGCACCGGGCTTGGGTTCCCCGGCTTCTGAATACAGGAGGTTGTTTTCTCAGTAAACCCTGTGGGTGCCACTGACATCCCCTGCCTCATCTTTGACAGCTTGCTGTCTTAAACCCTCAAGTGTGAGACAGGTCTACTGTGCCACACTTAACTCCTCTCTGGCAGGCCACTCTGCACCTAAAAGGTCAGTTGTGTCAGCTTGGAGCTCCTCAAGTGTAGGTTCTGCCGAGGGAGTTGACTCCTCCTCCTCCTTCTCAAAGGGGGAATCATCAGTGGCGGTAGGGATAGTAGGTAATTTTTTACCCTTTTAAACCCTACTTTTGGGAAGTTCTGGGTCCATTGTTCCAGGATCCAAGTTTCCTTGTCCTCTTTGCTTCTTGGCCTGAGTCCTGGTTATAGCAAAGATGTGCCCAGGAATGCCTAGAAATGTCCAGTGTGGCAGCATGGGCCTCCAACTCCACTCCAGCCCAAGCTGAAGTCTCCAAGTTGTTCCCTAGTGTGCATTCTACAGGTAGGTCTGTGGATACCACAGCTTTCTTTGGACCAGTAACCTCCCCACCCCCCCAGTTGAGATCAACAACAGCCATGGGGTGGCTTACAGTGTTGTTATGGGAGTCTGTCACTCGGTACTGATGACCAAGTAGGTGTTGCACAGGGGTCACCGGTTTTTCAGTCACCATTGTGACACTGGCACCTGTGTCCCTGTAGGCCTCAACCTGAACTCCATTTATTAGGGACTGTTGCTTGTAGTTATCCATATTAAGAGGACAAGCAACAAGGGTGGCAAGGTCAATGCCATCACCAGAGACTAAAACAGCCTCAGTGGTTTCCCTAACTAAACCAACCCCCATGACATTTCCCAGAGTGCGCCCTGCTACACCATTGGATTGACTATTGGTAGTGTTATTTTCCCCACCACCACTGCTGTGGCTATGGGCACTAGTTGAACCAGTGGGGATTGTGGTGGTGGGAGGCTTGGTGCTTTTCTTTGGGCAAGCACTATATTCTGCTCAAAGGCCTTTGTTCCTACAGATATGGCACCAAAGCTTTTTATTCTGACGGTGTGAAGAGGATTTAGACCCACCCCCAGAAGGTTTTTGTGGGCCTGATGAAGACTTTGTTTTTATCTTTGTCCCCACCCTTGTCATGAGACTTGCCATCCTTCTTGTCCTTGTCACCCACAGAGTGAGCTAGCCTTTCTGCTCACCCTTGTTCTGACCCATTTGTCTGCCTTCTTGCCCAATTCTTGGGGAGAGGTCAGATCTGAGTCTACCAAGTACTGATGCAACAAGTCAGACACACAGCTATTCAAAATATGCTCTCTTAAAAGAAGATTGTATAAGCCCTCATAATCAGACACTTTGCTGCCATGTAACCAGCCTTCTAAAGCCTTGACAGAACGGTCCACAAAGTTAACCCAATCTTGAGAGGACTCTTTTCTAGTCTCCCTGAACTTTATTCTATATTGTTCAGTGGTCGGACCAAACCCATCTAAAAGTGCAGTCTTAAGAATACTGTAGTTGTCAAAGTCTTCTTCTCTGACAGTGAGAAGTCTATCCCTCCCCTTGTCAGAAAAGGATAACCACAGAATGGCAGCCCACTGCCTTTGAGGGACCCTCTGAACTTTGCAGGCCCTCTCAAGTGCAGCAAACCACTTGCAAAAGTCATTCCCCACCTTGTATGGGGGAACAATTTTATGCAAGTTTCTAGAATCAATGGAGTCCTCCCTGACTCTGTAACTCCTGAAACTGCTGCTGCTGCCACCATGGGTAACTAGCCCCCACCCCTGCCTTTCCCTTTCAACAGCCAAGGTCTCCCTATCTAGGGCTAGCTGTTGCTGCTTCAGCCTCAGCCTGGCCTCCCTCCAGTCAGTTTCCTGAGCTCCCTATCTATGGAGTCATCACCTGGAGCTGTACCATGGGATCCCTCAGAAACTGAGGTGATATGGGAATCGGCAGAGGTAGATCTTTCCCAACTTTTGTGACCCTAGTGACCTGACCTCTGGATGTGAAGGGAACCCTACCTGAGGGATTACCCTCCTCCTATCAATTACACTATTGGGTCTGCTAAGTGTACGATCCTTGAAAGAGCCCACCCCTGAACCTGAAGGATAATTTTCGGATTCTAAGAGACCAGAATCTCCCTCTACCCCCTTCTCCTCCTGGCTACCATCTTGTCTCCTGGTCATCCTGAAGAAGGAAGCTCAAAAGGAAATTCTTGCTGGGGTTCTTCCCCCACATCTAGTTTCCTATCTGTGCAAAGCCCCTTCAATTCCTTGAAGGTCATGCCCTCATAGGGAGTACCCATGACCTCAGAGCTAGGCCCAGCAATAGTCATGATGTTTGTGCGTATTAGTGTAGTATAGGAAAACCTAACCTACCTAACCTCTAGTCTCTTGGAAAAGAAAGAAAGAGACTAGAACCCTGTACTAGGTATATATGCATATCTCTAGGTATAGAGTATTATTTCCTGTGGAAGCACCAGTGACAGAGTGATAAGGCAATTACAAGTACTTATCCCACCACTGCACCAAGAATGTAGGAGGCTGGCCTGGTTTGTAGTGGGTACCTATGGTACTTACACCTTGTACCAGGTCAAGTTATCCTTTATTAGTGAAATGTAGGCAGTGTCTAGAAG
The DNA here is from genome assembly GCF_031143425.1 of Pleurodeles waltl. Classification (NCBI taxonomy): domain Eukaryota; kingdom Metazoa; phylum Chordata; class Amphibia; order Caudata; family Salamandridae; genus Pleurodeles; species Pleurodeles waltl. The sequence goes on from NC_090449.1 coordinate 434,693,582, forward strand.
CCAGGCTCCCTAGGGGTAGCTGTAGCTGAGCAGCCAAGGCTTATCTAGGAGACATGCAAAGCTCATGCAATACCATTGTAGTCACACAGTACTCACACATATGAAAGAAAATACTGAGTGTTACAAATATAAAGATACTTTATTTTAGTGACACAAATGCCAAAAATACCATAGAGACTATACTACCTTAGGAGGTAAGTAATAAACAAATTATATACACTATTATGCAGAAATAGCTGTAAAAACAGTTAGAAAACAGTGCAAATAGTGACAATCACACTAGTTAGAAATGGGCCTGGGGGGAACACAAACCATATACTAAGAAAGTGGAATGCGAATGTCAGTTTCCCACCTAGGCAAGTGTAGTTTGTAGAGGGGTGCTGGGAGTATTAGAAAACACAAAAGGTAAGTAATAGAACCCCCCCAGAACCCTGGAGACAAGGATTAAATCACAGTAACTTACCTAGAACACACATGAACACGAGAATGAAGACTATGCAAGAACCAGAAGAGACTGCAAGACAACAACGATGGATTCCTGGACCTGGAGACCTATGGAAGAAGGCAATCAAGTCCAAGAAGCACAGAAGATTCCAGGGAGAACAGGAGCCCCTTGCAAGAGAACAGGAGCCCCTTGCAAGGAAGGTGCAAAAGAAGAACCACCGGTGAAGAACAACAGTCAGTACTGCACCCAAGAAGATGGATGCAGGTTCCTGGTTGGTGCAGATGATGTCCCACGCCGGATGGATAATTGCAGTCTGGTTTGCGTCGCTGGGTTCTGCCAACAACCCTTGGCACACGCAAAGCTTGCGGTGTGTGGAAAATGGAGCTGCCCGGGACCAGGAGGAACCTGGTGGACTCTAACCAGGAGGGGGGGTCAGAGGGGGCTCTCAGCAACTCAGAGAGCCCTCAGAAGATCAGGCAGCACACACAGGAGTCCCACAGCACAGGAACACAGAAGGTGCAAAAGGAGGCTCATGCAGCACTACAACAAAGGGTCCCATGCTGCCGGAGAACCACGCAGGAAGCTGTGCATCGCAGGAAGGAGAGCTGGGGGCCGGAGATGCACGGTGCACGAAGAACTTCGTGGAAAGATGCCAACAAGCCTTGGTAACTGCAAAACATGCGATGCATAGGGGTACTGTCTTGCGTGGGAAGGCAAGCTCTTACCTCTATCAAAGTTGGACAGTAGGACCTCAGGACCATCCAGACCACTTCAGTCTACCACCAGTGATGTTGGATCCACGCAACTCATCAAGAAAGGGGACCCACGCCACCAGTCATCGATGCAGAGAGGTGCCTGCTGAAGCAGGGGAGGGACTCCTTCACTCCAAGGGAGATTCCTTCATTCTTCTGATGCCAGCTGAAGACAGGCTGTCCTCTGAGGAAGCATCACTGGGAAACAGTTGCAGTTGCCGGCAGGAGGTGAAGATACAATGTTGCAGAAGTAGTCTTTGCTTGTTTATTGCAGTTTGTATAGTTCCTGGAGGGTCCAGACACAGTTTCTTTGGTAAGAAGGTGACGTAAAGAATGCAGAGGATTCCTACTGGAGTCTTGCAATCAGAATCTGAAGAACCACGCAAGAAAGAGACCCTAAATAGTCCTGAAAGGGGGATTGGTCAGCTAAACAGGTAAGCACCTTTCAGGGGAAGGCTCTGATGTCATCTGCTGGCACTGACCACTCCAATGCTCCCAGAGAACCCTGCCAACGTGGAATCCAAGATGGCAAAACCCAGGGACCCTCTGGAGGGGCTCTGAGCACCACTCCTGGTGTGGTGATGGACAGGGGAGTGGGCACTCCCCTTTCCTTTGTCCAGTTTCACGCCAGAGCAGGGACTGGGGGTGTTCGACCCGGTGTAGACTGGATTATGCAAGGAGAGCACCATCTGTGCCCTTCAAAGCATTTCGAATGGCCTGGGAGGCTACCCCTCCCAAGCCTGTAACACCTATTTTCAAAGGGGAGGGTGTAACACCCCTATCCCAAAGGAAATCCTTTGTTCTGCCTTCTTGGGCTTGAGCTGCTCAAGCAACAGGAGGGCAGAAACCTGTCTGAGAGGTGGCAGCAGCTAGGACTGCCTAATAAACCTCAAAAGGCTGGAATGGCAACACTTAGGGGCCTCTAAGGAGCCCCCAGAGTGCGTGGAATCATACAACCAATGCTTGCAAAAGCCTTGGGGTATGATTCCAACATGTTTGATACCAAACATGCCTATGTTCGGAGTTACCATTATCTATCTGGACATAGGTAGTGACCTATGTCCATTACACGCATAAAATAGCGTACCCGCACTCACTAAGTCCGGGAAAATGGTCCTGGAGGTTGTGGGGGCATCTCTGTTAGTACAGGGATGCCCTCATACACAGGTAGTCTGCACCCTGCACTCAGGGCTGAAGGGCCTGCTAAAGGTTGACTTATAAGTGACCTGGGGCCAGATGTATCAAAACAGGCATTTGCGAATCGGAAATAGCGATTTTTAAGAAATTGCTATTTCTGAATCGCAAAATGCAATGTATCATATTTGATAATCGGTAACAGCGATTTCTTAAAAATCGCAAATGCTATTACCAAATCGCAAATTGCGATACCGGACCCATTCGCACCTATAGGCCTGTAGGCCCATATTTACAAATTTTGGAAATGCAAACAACAGGGTGCTGGGGGCCTAAGGCCCCCTCTGCTGCACCCCAAGAAGTTTTTTAAGGACATGTAAGGCACACACATGCCAAAGGGGCATGTGTGCGTTACTTGTCAATTTTAAAAATGCACTTTTAATGCATTTTTAAAATCTGCACATGGTTACCACCAAGTTCAACTTGGTGGTAATAGCGATTCCTTAATGCCTAATTCTCATTAAGGAACTGCTTGTTACATGTGGTTTAGAAATCGCAAATAAGGATTCCTCATTTGTGATTTCTTATTTAGAGAATCGCAATTTGCGATTCTCTAAACAGGCTCGCAAATTTAAGGAATCGCTAGTTTAGCGACTCCTTAAATTTGCGTTGCGAATGCCTTTCATAGATACTGAAAGGCATTTTCGCATTCGCAAACGGGCATTCGCACCGCTTGCGAATGCAAAAAGGCTTGACACATCTGGCCCCTGGTGCAGTGTAAATGGCAGTGAAGGGGTGCATGTGTCTTTTCACGCAGGCTACAATGGCAGTCCTGCAGAAGCCTTTGTATGGGCATCCTATGGGTGGCAAAATACATTTTGCAGCAGGGATCCCCTGGAACCCCAATGCCCTGGGTACCTAGGTACCATATACTAGGGACATATAAGGGGACACCAGTATGTCAATTTTGGGTGAAATACTGGGTTACCAGTATGCAGTGACAAACTTAGAGGAGAGAGAGCATAATCACTGGGGTCCTGGTGAGCAGGATCCCAGTGAACACGGTCAAGCACACTGATATCAGGCTGGAAATGTGGGTAACCATGGCAAAAAGAGGGTACTTTCCTACACAGGCTCTAGACCTACCCACACAAATGAGGTACTATTTTTATCAGGAGACTTTGAGGTTTGTAAAGGATTCTGTGTAGACAAGTATGGTAAGAGCCACACATGTCACCCCATCCTGGATTCCCCTAGGTGTATAATTTTCAGAAATGTACAGGGCTACTAGATTTCTCTAGTTGCCAGCTGAGCTAGAGTCCAAAATCCACAGTAAGGCACATTGCAATAAAAAAAACAGTCAGTTTTTTTGTTGAAAAATGTGATGTTTCCACATTGCACTTTGGGCTCTAGGCCTACGCACACAAGTGAGGTACCGTTTTTATTGGGAGACTTGTAGGAATGCTGATTGTAAGGAGGTTTGTGGCTCCCCTCAGATTCCAGAACTTTCCATCACAGAAATACGAGGAAAATATGTTTTTTAGACAAATGATGAGGTTTGCAAGGGATTCTAGGTAGAAAAATGTGGTAAGAGTCACACAAGTCACCTCATCCTGGATTTTCCTGGGTGTCTTGTTTTTAAAAATGTACAGTTTTGCTAGCTTTCCCTACGTGCCAGCTGAGCTAAGGTACTAATCCACATATAGCAGATTGGAAAAAACGAATCAGGTTTCAGTGAAAAAATGTGATGTGTTCACATTGCGTTTTGGGTTGTTTCCTGTTCCAGATACTAGGCCTACCCACACAAATGAGGTGCCATTTTTATTGTGAGACTTTGAGGAATGCTGGATGCAGGGAAGTTTGTAGTTCCCTTCAGATTCCAAAACTTTGCCTCATAGAAATTCATGGAAAATTTGTTTTTTTTAGACAAATTGAGGTTTGCAAGGGTTTTTAGGTAACAGAATATCGTGAGAGTCATAGAAGCCTCCACCCCCTGGATTCCCTAAGGGTCTAGTTTTAAAAATGTACAGGTTTACTAGAGATTCCTAGGTTTCAGCTAAGGTAGAGCCCGAAAGCCCCCGCTAGACACATTGCAAAAAACTAGTCAGTTTTCAGTGGAAAACTCTGATGTCTCCACATTGCTTTTTGGGCCATTTCATGTCACGGGTGTTAGGCCTGCCGCACAAGTGAAGTACCATTTTTATGGGGAGACTTGAGGGAATGCTAGGTAGTTTGTAGGCCCACCCAGATTCCAGAACTTTCCATCACAGAAATGTGAGGGCAATGTGTTTTTAGACACATTTTGAGGTTTGCAAGGGATTCTTCAGATCAACCACAGTCTGCCCGGGAACCGCTGTAACTGCAACAAAATATCCAGGATGACTCCTGTGACCTGCACGTTCAGCTCCAGCCAGCACTTGCAACAGTTTCCAAGGTGTGCACGCTCTGAGGACTGCCTGTCTTCACCTGCACCAGAAGAACTGAAGGAATCTCCTGTGGAGTGATGGAGTCACTTCCCTGCTTCTGCAGGCACCCTTCTGCGATGACAACCGGTACTGTGGGACTCCTCTCCTGGCGACGAGTGCGCTCCCGGAAACACAGGTGGTGGACCAAAGTGACACAGACTGTCCAAAGGTCCAGCTGTCTGATTTTGGTAGAGGTAAGACCTTACCTGACCATGCTGCAAAAGAACCCCCTGTGCACCATGTCTTCTGCAGCTCCTTGGGCTTCTGTGCACTTCTTCCAAGAATCCTTTGTGCACAGCGTAGCCCAGGTCCCCAGCACTCCATCCTGCAATGCACAGCTCCCTGAGTTGTTCTCCGGTGGCGTGGGACCTTCCTGTGTAGTGCTGTGACGACTGCACTTTGCATCTTTTTGTCCCAGTGTTCTGGAACTCCCGTGGGTGCTGTCTGGTCGTCTGAGGGCTCTTTACCATGCTGAGAGCCCTCTCTGTCCCCTCAGTCTGAGTTGAGACCCCCAGGTCCCTCCTGGGTCCAGACAGATCCTTTTTGATGCAAACCACGTACTTGCTTGAACCAAGGCTTGTTGGCAGAATCCAGTAACGTAAACAGCCAGCAACCAACAACTCAACATGGGACATCACATGCACCAAGCAGGAACCTGCAGCCATCTTCTTTGGTGCTCTTCTGTACTTTTCTTCTTACCAGGCAATCCACTTTTGCACCTTCTTCTAGGTTGGCAGGGGCTCCTGTCCTTCCTGGACTCCTCTTCGACTTCTGGACTTGGTCTCCTCTCTCCACAGGTCTTCAGGTCCAGGAATCCATTGTTTGCTGCTTGCAGTCTTGCTTGGTTCTTGTAAAATCTCTTATCATGACTTGTAGTGTGTCCGGAGGAAATTTGCTGTACATTATTCCTGCTTTCCTGGACTCTGGGGTGGGGTACTTTACTTACCTCTGGTGTTTGCCTACCCTCTCAGTGCCCCTCTACACACTACACTTGCCTAGGGGGGAATTCATTATTCACATTCTACTATTTTAGTATATGGTTTGTGTTGCCCCTATTTCCATTGCAATCTATTGTATTTTCTGCTATTTGCACTATTCTATGACTGTTTACTTACCTGATTTCGGTTACTAGTGTATATATTGTATATAATACTTACCTCCAGAAGGAGTATTTCCTCTAAGATATTTTTGGCTTTGTGTCACTAAAATAAAATACCTTTATTTTTGGTAACACTGAGTATTGTCTTTTATTGTGTATATGTACTGTGTAACTATAGTGGTATTGCATGAGCTTTACATGTCTCCTAGTTCAGCCTAATCTGCTCTGCTACAGCTACCTCTAGACAGCCTAAGCGCCTAGAACGCTGCCTACATTTCACTAATAACGGATAACTGGACCTGGTATAAGGTGTAAGTACCTTAGGTACCCACTACAAACCAGGCCAGCCTCCTACTTCTCTAGTTTAAAAAAATGGACAGGTTTACTAGGGTTTCCTAGGCTCCAGCTGAGCTAGAGCCCAAAAGTCACTGCTAGGCGCATTACAAAAAACAAGTCAGTTTTCAGTAGAAAACTGTGATATCTCCACATTACGTTTGGGCCATTTGATGTTGCAGGCATTAGGCCTAGCCACACAGGTGGGGTACCTTTTTTATTGCAAGACGTGGAGGAACGCTAGGTGGAAGGAAGTTTGTGCTTCCCCTCAGATTCCACAAGTTTCCATTACAGAAATGAGGAAAATATGTTTTTTAGAGAAATGTTGAGGTTTGCAAGGGACTCTTGGTAACAAAACCTGGTGGGAGCCACAAAAGTCAGCCTGTCCTGGATTCCTCTTGGTGTCTAGTTTTCAAAAATGTACAGGTTTGCTAAGTTTCCCTATGTGCCTCCTGAGCTAGGGCCCTAAATTCACAGCGATGAACATTGCAAGAAACAAGTCAATTTTCAGTGGAAAAATGTGATATGCCCACGCTGCACTTTGGCCTGTTTCCAGTAGTGGGCACTAGGCCTACCTACACAAGTGAGGTACCATTTTTGACAGGACATTTGGAGGAATGCTGGGTGGAAGGAACTCTGCAGCTCCCCTCAGACTCCAGAACTTTCCATCAAAGGAATGTGAGGAAAATGTGTTTTTTTAGACAATTGTTGTGGTTTGCAAGGGATTCTGGGTTGACAACTATGGTAAGAGTTACACAAGTCACCCCATCCTGGATTTCCCTAGGTGTCTAATTTTTAGAAATGTACAGGTTTGCTGGATTTCCCTAGCTGCCAACAGAGCTAGAGCCAAAATTCCAGAGCTAGGCACATTACAAAAAACAAGTCAGTTTTCAGTGGAAAAATTAGATGTTTTTACGTTGTGTTTTTTGCCATTTCATGTCACAGGCACTAGACCTACCCACACAAGTGAGGAACCATTTTTATCGGGAGACTTAGAGGAATGCTGGGTGGAAGGAACTTTGTGGCTCCCCTCAGACTCCAGTACTTTCCATCACAGAAATGAGGGGTACATGTGTTGTTTAGGCACATTCTGAGGTTTGCATGGGATTCTGGGTTGAAACATATGGTAAGAGCCACACAAGTCACCTCATCCTGGATTCCCCTAGGTGTCTAGTTTTCAGAAATGTACAGGTTTCCTAGATTTCCCTAGGTGCCAGCTGAGCTACAGCCAAAATTCCACAGGTAAGCACATTGCAAAAAACAATTCGCTTTTCAATGGAAAAATGTGATGTGTCCACGTTGTGTTTTGGGTCATTGACTGTAACGGACATTAGGCCTACCCCCACAAGAGAGGTGCCATATTTATCGGAAAACTTGAGGGAATGATGTGTGGTGGGAAGTTTGTGGCTCCCCTCAGACTCCAGAACTTTCCATCAGAAAAATGAGAGGAATGTGTGTTTTTTTTAAAACAAATTGAGGATTGCAAAGGATTCTGGGTAACAGAACATTGTAAGAGCCATACAAGTCACCACGTCCAGGATTTCCCTAAGTGTCTAGTATTAAAAAATAGACAGGTTTACTAGGGTTTCCTAGGCTCCAGCTGAGCTAGAGCCCAAAAGCCACAACTAGGCACATTATAAAAAACAAGTCAGTTTTCAGTGGAAAACCATGATGTGTCCACATTACATTTTGGGCCATTTGATGTCGCAGACGCTAGGCCTACCCACACAGGTGTGGCACTATTTTTATAGCGAGATTTGGGGGAATGCTAGGTGGAAGGTAGTTTGTGGGTCCCCTCAGATTCTAGAACTTTCCATCACAGAAATATGAGGAAAATATGAACTTTTGAGATTTGCAAGGGATTCCTGATAACAAAACCTGGTGGGAGCCACGCAAGTCACCCTGTCCTGGATTCCTCTAAGTGACTAGGTTTAAAAAATGTACAGGTTTGCTAAGTTTCCCTAGGTGCCGGATGAGCTAGGGGCCAAAATCCACAGAGAGGCACATTGCAAAAAACAAGTCAATTTTCAGTGGAAAAAATTTGATATGTCCACGCTGCACTTTGGGCTGTTTCCAGTAACGGGCACTAGGCCTACCCACACAAGGGGGGTACCATATTTATTGGGAGACATGGGGAAATGTTGGGTGGTAGGAAGTTTGTGGCTCCCCTCAGACTCCAGAACTTTCCATCAGAGAAATGAGAGGAATATGTGTTTTTTTAAACAAATTGAGATTTGCAAGGGATGCTGGGTATAAGAACATTGTGAGAGCCATACAAGTCACCACATCCTGGATTCCCCTAAGTGTCTAGTTTTGAAAAATGGACAGGTTTACTAGGGTTTCTTAGGCTTCAACTCCAACTGAGCTAGATGCCAAAACCCACAGCTAGGCACATTATAAAAAAGAAGTCAGTTTTCCATGGAAAACTGAGATGTGTCTACATTATGTTTTGGGCCATTTGATGCCGAAGGCATTACACCTGCACACACATGTGAGGTACCTTTTTTATCGCAAGACTTGGAGGAATGCTAGGTGGAAAGAAGTTTGTGGTTCCCCTCAGATTCCAGAACTTCCCATCACATAAATGTGAGGAAAATATGTTTTTTAGAGAAATTGTGAGGTTTGCAAGGGGTTCTTGGTAACAAAGCCTGGTGGGAGCCACACAGGTTACCCTGTCCTGGATTCCTCTAGGTGTCTAGTTTTAAAGAATTTACAGATTTGCTAGGTTTCCTAGGAACCGGCTGAGCTAGGGCCCAAAATTCACAGCGAGGCACACTGCAAAAAATAAGTCAATTTTCAGTGGAGAAATATGATATGTCCACGTTGCACTTTGGGCTGTTTCCAGTAAGGGGCATTAGGCCTACCCACACAAGTGAGGTACCATTTTAACGGGAGATTTGAGGGAATGCTGGGCGGCTGGCACTTTGCGGCTCCCCTGAGACTCCAGAACGTTCTATCATACAAATGTGAGGAAATGTGGTTTTTCTGTCAAATGTTGAGGTTTGCAAGCGATTCTGGGTTGACAACTATGGTAAGGGACACACAAGTCACCCCATCCTGGATTTCCCTGTGTGTCTAGTTTTTAGAAATGTACAGGTTTGCTAGATTTCCCTAGCTCCCAAAAGAGCTAGAGACAAAATTGCAGAGCTAGGCACATTGCAAAAAACAAGTCAGTTTTCTGTAGAAAAATTAGATGTAGTCATGTTGTGTTTTCGGTCGTTTCCTGTCACAGGCACTAGGCCTAAGCACATAGGTGAGGAACCATTTTTATCACGAGACTTGGGGGAATGCTGGGTGGAAGGAACTTTGTTGCTACCCTCAGACTGTAGTACTTTACATCACAGAAATGTGAGGTAAATGTGTTTTTTAGACTCATTGTGAGGTTTGGAAGGGATTTTGGGAAGAAAAATGGGGTAAGAGCCACACAAGTCACCCCATCCTGGATTTCCATGGGAGTCTAATTTTAAAAAAATGTCCAGGTTTGCTAACATTCCCTAGGTGCCGGCTGAGCTAGAGCCAAAAATTTACAGCGAGGCACATTGAAAAAAATGAGTACATTTTCAGTGGAAAAATGTGATATGCTCACGTTGCCTATTGGATCACTTCCTGTCGTGAGTACTAGGTCTACCCACACATTTTTTATTGTAAGATTTGGAGGAACTTTGTATTTCCCCTAAGATTCCAGAACTTTGCGTCATTGAAGTGTGAGGAAAATGTGTGTTTGGACAAATGTTGAGGTTTGCAAGGGATTCTGGGTTGAAAAATATGGTAAGAGCAACTCAAGTCACCTGATATTGGATTCTCTTAAGTGTCTGTTTTTTTCAGGAATGTACAGGTTTGCTAGGTTTCCGTAGGTGCCAGCTGAGCTACAGCCAAAATTCCATCGGTAGGCACATTGCAAAAACAAGCCGCTTTACAGTGGGAAAATGTGATGTGTCCAGGTTGTGTTTTGGGTCATTGCCTGTCACGGGCACTAGACCTATGCACACAAGTGAGGTACCATATTTATCAGGAGACTTGGGGAATGATGGGTGGTAGGATGTTTGTAGCTCCCCTCAGACTCCAGAACTTTCCATCAGAGAATTGAGAGGAATATGTGTATTTTTAGACAAATGGAGGTTTGCAGGGGATTATAGGTAAGAGAACATCAAGAGAGCCATACTAGTCACCACGTACTGGATTCCCTTAAGTGTCTACTTTTCAAAAATGGACAGGTTTACTAGTGTTTCCTAGGATCCAGTTGAACTAGAGACCAAAAGCCACAGCTACACACATTACAAAAAACAAGTCAGTTCTCAGTGGACAACTCTTATGTGTTCACAATACGTTTTGGGCCAATTGATGTCGCAAGCATTAGGCCTACCCACACAGGTGAGGTACCATTTTTATTGCGAGACTTGGGGGAATGCTAGGTGGAAGGAAGTTTGTTGGTCCCCTCAGATTCCAGAACTTTCCATCACAGAAATGTGAGAAAAATGTTTTTCAGAGAAATGTTGAGGTTTCCCAGGGTTTCTTAGAAACAAAACCTGGTGTGAGCCACACAGGTCACCGTTTCCTAGATTCCCCTAGGTGTCTAGTTGTAAAAAATGTGCAGGTGTGCTAAGTTTCCCTAGGTGTCGGCTGAGCTAGGGCCCAAAATCTACAGAGGCACATTACAAAAAACAAGTTAATTTTCAGTGCAAAAATTAGATAGGTCCACACTGCACTTTATCCTGTTTCCAGTAGCGGGCACTAGGCCTACCCGCACAATTGAGGTACCATTTTTGACAGGAGATTTGGAGGAATGCTGGGTGGAAGGAACTCTGCGGCTCCCCTCAGACTCCAGAACTTTGCATCAAAGAAATGTGAGGAAAATGTGTTTTTTCAGACAAATGTTGAGGTTTGCAAGTGATTCTAGGTTGACAACTATGGTAAGAGTAACACAAGTCACCCCATCCTGGATTTCCCTAGGTGTCTAATATTTTTAAATGTACAGGTTTGCTGGATTTCCCTAGCTGTCAACAGAGCTAGAGCCAAAATTCCAGAGCTAGGCACATTGTAAAAAACAAGTCAGTTTTCAGTGGAAAAATTTGATGTTTTCACATTGTGTTTTCAGTCATTTCATGTCACAGGCACTAGGCCTACTCACACAAGTGAGGAACCATTTTTATCGGGAGACTTAGGGGAATGCTGGGTGGAAGGAACTTTGTGGCTCCCCTCAGACACCAGTACTTTCCATCACAGAAATTTGAGGAAAATGTGTTTTTTAGACAAATGTTGAGGTTTGCAAGGGATTCTGGGATGAAAATTATGGTAAGAGCCACACAAGTCACCTGATCCTGGATTCCCCTAGGTGTCAACTTTTCAGAAATGTACAGGTTTCCTAGATTCCCCCAGGTGCCAGCTGAACTATAGAACAAAATTCCACAGGTAGGCACATTGGAAAAAAAAAAGGTTTTCAGTGGAAAAATGTGATGTGTCCGTGTTATGTTTTAGGTCATTGCCTGTCACGGGCATTAGGCCCAACCCAAAGAAGTGAGGTACCATATTTATTGGAAGACTTGAGGGAATGCTAGGTGGAAGGAAGTTTGTGGGTCCCCTCAGATTCCAGAACATTCCATCACAGAAATGTGAGAAAAAATTTTTTCAGAGAAATGTTGAGGTTTCCCAGGGTTTCTTAGAAACAAAACCTGGTGTTAGCCACACAAGTCACCGTTTCCTAGATTCACCTAGGTGTTTAGTTGTAAAAAATGTGCAAGTTTGCTAAGTTTCCCTAGGTGTCGGCTGAGCTAGGGCCCAAAATCCACAGAGGCACATTACAAAAATCAAGTTAATTTTCAGTGCAAAAATTAGATAGGTCCACACTGCAGTTTGGGCTGTTTCTAGTAACGGGCACTAGGCCTACCCACACAAGTGAGGTACCATTTTTGACAGGAGATTTGTAGGAATGCTGGGTGGAAGGAACTCTGCGGCTCCCCTCAGACTCCAGAACTATGCATGAAAGAAATGTGAGGAAAATGTGTTTTTTTAGACAAATGTTGAGGTTTGCAAGGGATTCTGGGTTGACAACTATGAGTCACACAAGTCACCCCACCCTGGATTTCCCTAGGTGTCTAGTTTTTAGAAATATACAGGTTTGCTAGATTTCCCTATCTGCCAACAGAGCTAGAGCCAAAATTCCACAGCTAGGCACATTGCAAAAAACAAGTCAGTTTTCAGTGGAAAAATTAGATGTATTAACGTTGTGTTTTCGGCCGTTTCCTGTCATACGAACCAGGCCTACTCACACAAGTGAGGAACCAATTTTATTGGGAGACTTAGGGGAATGCTGGGTGGAAGGAACTTTGTGGCTCCCCTCAGACTCCAGTACTTTCCATCACAGAAATGTGAGGTAAATGTGCTTTTTAGACACATTTTGAGTTTTGCAAGGGATTCTGGGTAGAGAAATGGGGTAAGAGCCACACAAGTCACCCCATCCTGGATTTCCATGGGAGGCTAATTTAAAAACATGTACAGGTTTGCTAGTTTATCTAGGTGCCAGCTGAGCTAGAGCCCAAAATCCACAGCTAGGTACATTGAAAGAAACAAGTCAGTTTTCAATGGAAAAATGTGATGTGTTCACGTTGCATTTTGGATTGCTTCCTGTCGCGAGTACTAGGTCTACCCACACAAATAAGGTATCATTTTTATTGTAAGACTTGGAGGAATTTTGTATCTCCCCTCAGATTCCAGAACTTTACCTCATAGAAATTTTAAGAAAATTTGTTTTTTAGATAAATGTTGAGGTTTGCAAGGGATTCTGGGTTGAAAAATATGGTAAGAGCCACACAAGTCACCTGATCCTGGATTCCCCTAGGTGTCTAGTTTTCAGAAATGTACAGGTTTCCTAGATTTTCCTAGGTGCCAGCTGAGCTACAACCAAAATTCCACAGGTAGGTACATTGGAAAAAACAATTCAGACTTCAATGGAAAAATGTGATGTATCCATGGGTTTTTGGGTCATTGCCTGTCACGGGCATTAGGCCTACCCACAGAAGTGAGATACCATATTTATCGGAAGACTTGGGGGAACAATGGGTGATAGGAAGTTTGTGGTTCCCCTCAGACTCCAGAACTTTCCATCAGAGAAATGAGAGGAATATTTGTTTTTTTAAACAAATTGAGGTTTGCAAAGGATTCTGGGTAACAGAACATTGTGAGAGCCTTACAAGTCACCACGTCCTTGATTCAGCATAGTGTCCAGTTTTAAAAAATGGACAGGTTTACTATGGTTTCCTAGGCTCCAACTGAGCTAGAGCCCAAAAGCCACAGCTAGGCACATTCCAAAAAACAAGTCAGTTGTCAGTGCAAAACTGAGATGTGTCCACATTACGTTTTGGGGTATTTGATGTCGCAGGCGTTAGGCCTACCCACACAGGTGTGGTACCATTTTTATTGCAGGACTTGGGGAAATGCTAGGTTTAAGGTAGTTTGTGGGTCCCCATAGATTCTAGAACTTTTCATCATAGAAATGTGAGGAAAATATGCTTTGTTCAGAGAACTTTTGAGGTATGCAAGAGATTCTTGATAACAAAACCTGGTGGGAGCCACCAAGTCACCCTGTCCTGGATTTCTCTTGGTGTCTAGTTTTAAAAAATGTACAGGTTTGCTACGTTTCCCTAGGTGCCGGCTGAGCTAGGGCCCAAAATCCACAGAGAGGCACATTGCAAAAAACAAGTCAATTTTCAGTGGAAAAATTTGATATGTCTATGCTGCACTTTGGGCTGTTTCCAGTAACGGGCACTAGGCCTACCCACAAAAGTGAGGGACTATATTTATTGTGAGACTTGGGGAAATGATGGGTGGTAGGAAGTTTGTTGTTCCTCTCAGACTCCAGAACTTTCCATCAGAGAAATTAGAGGAATAAGGGCCAGATGTAGGAGAGCTTTAGCGACTCACAAACGGCGAAAAACGCCATTTGAGAGTCGCTAAAGCCCATCTGGTATGTAGAAATGCATTTTGCGAGTCGGAACCGACTCGCAAAATGCATTTCCGAGTCGCAAATAGGAAGGGGTGTTCCCTTCCTATTTGCGAGTCGCACTGGTATGCAATTCCATTGCAAATGGACTCGCAGTTACCATCCACTTGAAGTGGATGGTAACCCAGTCGCAAACGGGAAGGGGTCCCCATGGGACCCCTTCCCCTTTGTGACTGGACCAAAAAATAATTTTTCAGAGCAGGCAGTGATCTGAAAAATACCAAAACAAAAGGTTTCGGTTTATTTTTCAAAGTGCAACCCGTTTTCCTTAAAGGAAAACGGGTTGCACTTTGAAAAAAAAAACACTGCTTTATTTCAAAGCAGTCACGGACATGGAGGTCTGCTGACTACAGCAGGCCTCCATCCCCATGAGTGCCCTGACTCGCTATGGGGTCGCAAATTGCGACCCCATAGCGACTCGCAGAAGGTGTCTGAGACACCTTTCTGCATCCCAAATTGCGACTTGCAATTTGCGAGTCGCAGGGACTCGCAAATTGCAAGTCGTAATTTGGGATTTTGCTACATCTGGCACCTACGTGTTTTCTTTAGAGAAATTGAGGTTTGCAAGGAATTCTGGGTAACAGAACGTCGTGAGAGCCATACAAGTCACTGCATCCTGGATTCCCCTAAGTGTCTAGTTTTCAGAAATGGACATCATTACTAGGGTTTCCTAGGCTCCAGGTGAGCTAGAGCCCAAAAGCCACAGCTAGGCACATTACAAAAGACAAGTCAGTTTTCAGTAGAAAACTGTGATATGTCCACATTATGTTTTGGGCCTTTTGATCTCGCAGGCATTAGGCCTACCCACACAGGTGAGGTACCTTTTCTATCAGGAGACTTGGAGGAACCTAGGTACCATTTTTATCGTGAGACTCGGGGGAATGCGAGGTGGAAGGAAGTTTGTGGGTCCCTTCAGATACCAGAACTTTCCATTACAGAAATTAGGAAAATATGTTTTTTAGAGAACTTTTGAAGTTTCCAAGGGATTCTTGGTAACAAAACCTGGTAGGAGCCACACAAGTCACCCTCTCCTGGATTCCCCTAGGTGTCTAGTTTTCAGAAATGTCAGGTTTGATACGTTTCTCTAGGTGCCAGCTGAGCTAGGGCCCAAAATCCACAGCTAGGCACATTGCAAAAAACAAGTAAATTTTCAGTGGAAAAATGTGACATGTCCACATTGCACTTTGGGCTGTTTCCAGTAACAGGCACTAGGACCACCCACACAAGTGAGGTGCCATTTTTATTGGGAGACATGGGGGAATGCTGTGTGGAAGGAACTTTGCAGCTCCCCTCAGACTCCAGAACTTTCCATCACAGAAATGTGTGGAAAATATGTTTTTTTAGCCAACGTTGAGGTTTGCAAGGGATTCTGGATTGCCAGCTATGGTAAGAGTCACACAAGTCACCACATCTTGGATTTCCCTAGGTCTCTAGTTTTCAGAAATGTTTTTTAGAAAGGAAGTGGCTAATGCTATTGTCGCACATCTGTAACCAATCAAGTTCAAAGTCGCTTAGCGTATATTCGGGCACGGTGCCAACCTGGTCAAGGAAACCCAACCACCAAGGGTTTCAAAAGTACACAGAATACACAAGCGGAACCCGCATAGGGACCACCTATGTCTTGTGCTGTGAGGTACAAATTGAAAAAGAACAAAGGACCAGGGCTTTTGAAATCTGTATAATAAATATGCAGTCCAAGATGAGTAGAGTTGCAAAAGATATTTTAATCCATGATATTGCAAAAGAAGACACGGTATTCCAATGGTGAACGTGTCTTTATGTGAAATAAAGCATGTGAGAGATCAGAAAACAGCCAACACGTGTTTCGTCCTCATGGACTTTTTCAAGGCTCATAGATTCAAGTATGTAAAAAGATTTGTTCCAAATAGGCTTCTGTCGCCCAAGAATGTCATCCGTTAAAAGCAATGACCAGTGTTTTCGTACAGTTTTGAAAATTTGGGAGCTTATTGCACTGTGTCTGATGACAAGAGATATGCGTTCATGTGAATTGTTCTTTTTCGGGTTGGTAAGTAGGTCGGGACGTTTGATTTTCAAGATCTTATTGCGTGCCTTTTTAATGGTCTGTGGGTGGTAGCCTCTATGTTTGAAACATAGTTCCATGTTGTGTAATTCTTCTTTAAACACTTGGTCCTCACTACAATTACGACGTATTCTAGTACTTTCTCCATATGGAATGGCATTGATTTGGGGTTTAGGGTGAGAGCTCGTGGCATGAAGAACTGCATTACAAGCTGTCGGTTTTCTAAAAAGTTTAGTACATATTTTACCCTGCTTGATATAGATGGTGAGATCCAGGAAGTTAATGGAAGAAAGACTAACTTCATGAGTAAATTTAATGTTGTAGCTGTTGTTGTTTAAATGTTCTGTAAAATGTGTAAAAGCGGCTGCATCACCTGACCAAAAGACTAGAATGTTGTCGATGTATCTGCCCCAATACAGGATGCGTTGCGTCAAAGAAGGAGGGCAGGCACACCACACGTGTGTTTTTTCCAGATATCCCATATAGAGATTTGCGTATTGTGTTTTGGGTCATTGCCTGTCACGGGAAGTAGGCCTACCCACACAAGTGAGGTACCATATTTATCAGGAGACTTGGGGGAATGCTGGGTTGAAGGAAGTTTTTGGCTCCCCTCAGGCTCCACAACTTTCCATCAGGGATATGAGAGGAAAATATGTGTTTTAGACAAATTGAGGATTGCAAGGGATTCTGGGTAACAGAACATCATGAGAGCCATACAAGTCACCACATCCTGCATTCCCCTAAGTGCCTAGTATTAAAAAATGGACAGGCTTACTAGGGTTTTCTAGGCTCCAGCTGAGCTAGACCCCAAAAGCCACATCGAAGCACATTAGAAAAAACAAGTCTGTCTTCAGTGCAAAACTGTGATGTGTCCACATTGCATTTTGGGCCATTTCATGTTGCAGGCATTAGCCCTACCCACACAGGTGAGGTTGCATTCTTATCGTGAGAACTTGCAGAAACGCTAGGTGGAAGGAAGCTTGTAGGTCCCCTCAGATGCCAAAACTTTCCATCACAAAAATGTGAGGAAAATATGTTTTTTAGAAAAATGTTGAGGTTTGCAAGGGATCCTTGGTAACAAACCCTGGTGGAAGCCACACAGGTCACCCTGTCCTGGATTACCCTAGGTGTCTAGTTTTCAAAATTGTACAGGTTTGCTAAGTTTCCCTAGGTGTTGGTTGAGCTAGGACTCAAAATCTACAGGTAGGCACATTGCAAAAAACACGTCAATTTTCAATGAACAAATGTAATATTGTCCACATTGCACTTTGGGCTCTTTCCAGTAACGGAACTAGGCCTAACCAAACAAGTGAGTTGCCATATTTATCGGGAGACTTGGGGAAATGATGGGTGGTAGGAAGTTTATGGCTTCCCTCAAACTCCACAACTTTCCATCAGAGAAATGAGAGGAATGTGTGTTTTTTTAGACACCTTGAGGATTGCAAAGGATTCTGGGTAACAGAACATTGTGAGAGCCATACAAGCCACCACATCCTGGATTCCCCTGAGTGTCTAGCTTTAAAAAATGGACAGGTTTACTAGGGTCTCCAAGGATCCAGCTGAGCTAGAGTCCAAAAGCGACAGCATAGCTCATTACAAAAAATGAGTCAATTTTCATTGCAAAACTATGATGTGGCCTACCCACACAGGTGAGGTACCATTTTTATGGCAAGACTTGGGTGAATGCTAGGTGGAAGGAAGTTTGTGGGTCCCTTTAGATACCAGAACTTTCCATCACAGAAATGAGGAAAATAGGTTTTTTTAGAGAAATGTTTAAGTTTCCAAGGGATTCTTGGTAACAAAACCTGGTGGGAGCCACACAAGTCACCCTTCTCCTGGATTCCCCTAGGTGTCTAGTTTTCAGAAATGTACAGGTTTGATAAGTTTCCCTAGGTGCCGGCTGAGCTAGGGCTCAAAATCCACAGCTAGGCACATTGCAAAAAACAAGTCATTTTTCAGTGGAAAATTGTGACATATTCACATTGCACTTTGGGCTGTTTCTAGTAAAAGGCACTAGGACCACCCACACAAGTGAGGTGCCATTTTTACTGGGAAACGTGGGGGAATGCTGGGTGGAAGCAACTTTGCGGCTCCCCTCAGACTCCAGAACTTTCCATCACAGATATGAGAGGAAGATGTGTTTTTTTTAGACAAATGTTGAGGTTTGCAAGGGATTCTGGACTGCCAGCTATGGTAAGAGCCACACAAGTCACCTTATCTTGGATTTCCCTGAGTGGCTAGTTTTCAGAAATGTACAGATTTGCCAGAATTCCATAGATGCTGTCTGCGCTAGAGCCAAAATTCCACAGCTAGGCAGATTGCAAAAAACGAGTCAGTTTTCATTGGAAGAGCCACACAAGTTACCCCATCCTGGATTTCCATGGGAGTCTAGTTTTAAAACATTTACAGGTTTGCTAGCTTTCCCTAGTTGTCAGTTGAGCTAGAGCCTAAAATCCACAGCTAGGCACATTGAAAAAAAACAAGTCCGTTTTCAGTGGAAAAATGTGATGTGTTTACGTTGCGTTTTGGATCGCTTCTTTTCGGGGGTACTAGGCCTACCCACACTAATAAGATACCATTTTTATTGTACGACTTGGAGGAATTTTGTATCTCCCATCAGATTCCAGAACTTTGCCTCATAGAAATGTGAGGAAAATGTGTTTTTAAGACCAATTTTGAGGTTTGCAAGGGATTCTGGGTTGACAAATATGTTAAGAGCTGCACAAGTCACCTGGTCCTGGAGTCCCCTAGGTGTCTAGTTTTCAGAAATCTACAGGTTTGCTAGATTTCCCTAGGTGCCAGCTGAGTTACAGCCAAAATTCCACAGGTAGGCACATTGCAAAAACAAGTAGGTTTTTAGTGGAAACATGTGATGTTTCCACATTGTGTTTTAGGCAATTTCCTATCATGGACACTAGGCCTATCCACACAAGTGAGGTACCATATTTATCGAGAGAGTTGGAGAAATGCTGGGAGGAAGGAAGTTTGTGGCTCCCCTCAAACTCCAGAACTTTCCATTAGAGAAATTAGAGGAATGTGTGTTTTTAGACAAATTGAGGTTTGCAGGGGATTCTGGGTAATAGAACATCTTGAGAGCCATACAAGTCACCATATCCTGGATTCCCCTAAGTGTCTAGTTTAAAAAAATGGACAGGCTTACGAGGATTTCCCAGGCTCCAGCTGAGGTAGAGCCCAAAAGCCACAGCTAGGCACATTACAAAAAACTAATCAGTTTTCAGTGGAAAACTGTGATGTGTCCACATTGTGTTTTTGGCCATTTCATGTCGCAGGCATTAGGCTTACCCACACAGGAAAGGTACCATTTTTATCACGCAACTTGGGGAAATGCTAGGTGGAAGGAAGTTTGTGGGTGCCCTCAGATTCCAGAACTTTCCATCACAGAAATGTGAGGAAAATATGTTTTTTAGAGAAATGTTGAGGTTTGCAAGAGAACCAAAACCTGGTGGGAGCCACACAAGTCACCCTGTCCTGGATTCCCCTAGGTCTCTAGTTTTAAAAAATGTATAGGTTTGCTAAGTTTCCCTAGGTGCTGGCTGAGCTAGGCCCCAAAATCCACAGCTAGGCACATTACAAACAAGCATTTACAATGGAATGGGTCTCGCATTTGCTGGAGTTAGAGCTATTAGCGTGTAAATTCCTTACTGAACGTTTCTTGCCACATAAATTGAAAATGAAAAGTAAAACAGTTGACATAAACGAGCAGATTCAAAGCACCATAGCCGCCATGAGCGCGAATGAGAGACACAAAAGGAAAAAGAACTTTGCTCACAGTCAAACATAACGGCAGTCATGCAATTATCAATGTAAGAGGGTCGATGTCCAAGGTGGTAACTAAAACGCCCCAAGGAGTTACAAACATAAAGCATTTACCGATGATAACAAAGGAGTTTTGAAAGGCAAGCCCACAAATGAGTGATAATGATGGGCGTGCAGTGGGCGTGGTTAAAAGCCCACGATACTTACAACAGGTCAAAGCGCTTGCACGCTCGACCTAAAAAAAACAATGGAAAAGAATACTACAAAGAGGCACTCCGAGTTCCAGAGATATGCTGGCTCAAACAAATCATACATCAATTTGTGATCTCAAATCCATACAATCCCTGGACTAACTCTTCAAGTACACATTAGAAAACTGACCATTAAAAGCTCCCCCATCTGTTATAAGTAATAAGAAGTAGAGAACGACCCTCAAAAACGCCACTGATGGAAGATTAGGCATGCACTCTCATGAAGGAGGAAGTAATTATAAAGCTCAAAATAAGCAATGGGATAGACTGATTTGTATATAAACATGTTCTTACATGCAATATGTTGATTTAACAGAAAAGCATTCAATGTGCAACTAGATTAAAAAACATAATGCCCACAAACTAGACAACTCACTGGCTATCCAAAGTTGCCTTTTGTACAGTGTCAAAGTGAACATTTTGAGAAGTACAATAGCTGCTTGTGCTTTTCTTTATTGAAAAGTTTGAACAAGTACATGTGCACAGATATAAATGTATCCTTCTGGAGTTTTTCGCGGGGGTGGGTGGATGGGGGTAGGTCCTTTGCTCAACCAACACCGTCACAGGAATAAACACTTTAAAAGGATTAAAGACCTTGATCACCTAGTTTAAGCATTAGTGGCCTTGCAAAAGTGCCTCACCGATGCAAGATCTCATGTTAGTTGGTTTCAGTTCAAAACAACCCCGACGCCCCGCTTGCAATGTCGCCAAACGTTTTAAGGGCATGCAAGTTTTACATGGCTGGTAAGGTTCAGTATTGGCCCTGAACTATTTACCTAATATTTGCAACAGCAGACCTTGAGCAGTGCGAGAAGAGACAGGGGCAAATATCTTATATAATTTGCAAAATCAAGTGGGCTTTTCCCAAGCTGCAGAAGCAAACAGTTTAAAAAACACACCAGAGTAAATGTGGGCTGCTGCTGAACGGCGACTGTATGGAGTCTCACTACACGTGTTTGTCAATTGAAATGCATTACGCAATATGAAATTGGGGCAAGAGCTCTGTGAAGTTTTATAAATAATGTTTGCAAATGGCCTTCCGCAGCTCTAGTTCTTAAAATATTTTTAATAATGGATTGGTTATATGGACTATCCCACAAACTTGGTGCCCTCCGCAACTGACAGTATTTTACTGTCGCGAGGCTCCTTCAAAGAGAGATGAGGACTCAATAATAAGGTTGGGGTGTATGAAGAGAGGCTAAGCGCCAAGTTTTAACAGATTTTAAGGATAATATAATGAATTGTGCAACTGCTCTGTGAAAGGCCAAGGAAAGTCTAGAGGAACATTTACATGGAGGCGGTAGCAAATCGCTTACATGCTCCAGCCTCTCAATTAAAGCACACTTTTCATAATACTACTATATTATATATATATATTATAGGAAAGACGATTTCCGAGTAGCCGGGTAGAAATAAGGAAACATGTTCAACACACTTACTGGGAGCCATGAAGACCACCGAACTTAAGTTATCATAGGTACAAGGCACAACATTTATTGAAGATGACCGGAGTGCGTTTGTTTTGCAGGACATGGAAAAACACACAATGATAGATTGTATTAAGCCACTGCTTGCTACTGAAGGGGTAAGAGCACATCCGCTACTTAATTAAGGTCATTAATAAAGCATATTAAGTAAAATCTTTGACTTCAGTCCCTTCAGTTTCTGTAGTGGAATTCATGAGAACCCCCCAGAACCGTCCCTTTTCTCTGCAACAAACTGATTCACATTATGTATGCTACTGCATTGAGCATTTATTTGTATGGCATTTAAGTCCGATTTAGCGGAATTCGGAACAGGAAAGCATTTGAGCCATTCCTTCTTTCAATGGATTGTGGCCTCTAAAATGTGGGAATGCACATCTTTGTTAGCTGTGCTCAGTGTATAATTTTGAGCTTCCAAACCACAAGGTGTCAAGCTGTTTAAAGCTACTGGCCACAGAAAACTCATAACCACAAACACCATGAAGCATAAAAGCAGTGTAACTCAGCCATATGAAACAAATTCAGTTTTTGCTGGTGTCTATATAAAAACACATGGTATAAAACAAACAAATAATTTCAACCACCCATAAAAAACTAAAATCGATATAAGGCACAATATAAAAAAATGCAAACAGCAATCACAAGGGACCTTTGTTTATTAGAAAACACCAGATAACATACATTACATATTAAAAAAACCCACATTAATTGCCTGTCCAATATAGTCTTTGTTTAAGTAAGGAAAAACAGGGCTTCTAAACACACAAAAACAAACTCAAGTCCGCAATCACACAGACACGCGAAACCATAAAGCATCAACAAACTAGTCTGCTTTTGTAGGAGGCTGGCCTGGTGTCTGGTGGGTACCTATGGTACTTACACCTTATACCAGATCCAGGTGTCCCTTACTAGTGTAGGGTACTCAGGCCCTCATTACAACCCTGGCCATCGGTGCTAAAGCGGCGGTAATGCCGCCAGCAGGCCGGCGGTAAAAAAAATGAGATCACGACCATGGCGGAAACCGCCAACACAGACAGCCACATTAACACTCCGACCGCCATGGCGGTAGAAACAAACACAGCGGCGGTAACCGCCAACAGACAGGCAGAAACAAGGTTCCGCCCACTGTATTACAAGAGGCCTATCCGCCACCTTTTCCGGGGCGGTACCAACGCCACCAAAAGCATGGCGGAAACAGTCTGTGGAACGGAAACTTCTCACCTTTCAACACCCAACGAGGAACCAGGACGCCATGGAGCCCGAGTTACAGGTCCTGCCAATGTTGGTCTACCTCCTCTTGTATCAGGAGCAGCAAAGACGCCGGCGACGACCACGGTGAGTACTGCACCTAGCACACAGGGGAGGGGAGGAGGAAAAAGAGAGTGACACACACACGCAACACCCCCACCCTCACCCACAACACCATACACACAAATACATGCAGCAACATTACATATATACCCCGTCACCCCCTGGAAGAACGCAAGGACGAAATGAAATGATTGTAACAAGTGTAATCATTGAAAAATCAGATAGGCCAAATTAAAATATCAGTATATACAAATATGTACACCAACTACACAAATCTGGATAGTAATGGAATTATTGTCCGTGGACCAGTGGTCCCAAAATGCATGAGTGAAGCCCAAACAAGATACCTGATTCGAAACGGAGAGAACACTGTTGGGGCATCAGATCGAAAATAAACAGGCACCTCAGGGGGAGGGGGGCACCTCATCCGGATGAACGGACAACGCCACTGCTCCACGAGGGGGCTCCATGCCCACAGTTTTGTACTGGGGAGTGCAAAGCCACAGTCTCTCAAGTCTCTCCAGTGGGTGATTTGCCCACTGCCTTATCCTGGGGAGTCCAAAGCCACAGTCTCTCAAGTCTCTCCAGTGGGTGGTTTGCCCACTGCCTTATCCTGGGGAGTGCAAAGCCAAAGTCTCTCAAGTCTCTCCAGTGGATGGTTTGCACACTGCCTTATCCTGGGGAGTGCGTAGCCACAGTCTCTCAAGTGGATGTGATTCTCCACTGGTTCTGGAGAGGGCATTGTGCCTGGAGTGCTTCATCCTGCCAATGATTAGGTGAGTGGAGGTGATTCTCCACTGGTTCTGGAGGGGGCATTGTGCCCAGAGGTCTCCACTGGTTTTGGAGGGGGCATTGTGCCCAGAGTGCTTCATCCTGCCAAAGATTAGGTGAGTGGATGTGATTGTCCACTGGTTCTGGAGGGGGCTTTGTGCCCAGAGTGCTTCATCCTGCCAAGGACTGGGGTAGTGCATGTGATTCTCCACTGGTTCTGGAGGGGGCATTGTGCCCAGAGTGATTCATCCTGCCAAGGATTAGGTGAGTGGAGGTGATTCTTCACTGGTTCTAGAGGGGGCATTGTGCCCAGGGTTCTCCACTGGTTCTGGAGGGGGCATTGTGCCCAGAGTGCTTCATCCTGGCAAGGATTAGGTGAGTGGATGTGATTATCCACTGGTTCTGGAGGGGGCTTTGTACCCAGAGTGCTTCATCCAGCCAAGGACTGGGGTAGTGGATGTGATTCTCCACTGGTTCTGAAGGGGGCATTTTGCCCAGAGTGCTTCATCCTGCCAAGGATTAGGTGAGTGGGTGTGATTCTTCACTCGTTCTGGAGGGGGCATTGTGCCCAGAGTGCTTCATCCTGCCTAGGATTAGGTGAGTGGATATGATTCTCCACTGGTTCTGGAGGGGGCATTGTACCCAGAGTGCTTCATCCTGCCAAGGACTGGGGTAGTGGATGTGATTCTCCACTGGTTCTGGAGGGGGCATTGTGCCCAGAGTGCTTCATCCTGCCAAGGATTAGGTGAGTGGATGTGATTCTCCACTGGTTCTGGAGGGGGCTTTGTGCCCAGAGTGCTTCATCCTGCCAAAGACTGGGGTAGTGGATGTGATTCTCCACTGGTTCTGGGGGGGGCATTGTGCCCAGAGTGTTTCATCCTTCCAAGGATTAGGTGAGTGGATGTGATTCTCCACTGGTTCTGGAGGGGGCATTGTGCCCAGAGTGCTTCATCCTGCCAATGACTGGGGTAGTGGACGTGATTCTCCACTGGTTCTGGAGGGGGCATTGTGCCCAGAGTGCTTCATCCTGCCAAAGATTAGGTGAATGGATGTGATTCTCCACTGGTACTGGAGGGGGCTTGGTGCCCAGGGTGCTTCACCCTGCAAAGGACTGGGGTAGTGGATGTGATTCTCCACTGGTTCTGGAGGGGGCATTGTGCCCAGAGTGCCTCATCCTGCCAAGGATTAGGTGAGTGGATGTGATTCTCCACTGGTTCTGGAGGAGGCATTGTGCCCAGAGTGCTTCATCCTGCCAAGGATTAGGTGACTGGATGTGATTCTCCACTGGTACTGGAGGGGGCTTTGTGCCCAGAGTGCTTCATCCTACCAATGACTGTGGTAGTGGATGTGATTTTCCACTGGTTCTGGAGGGGGCATTGTGCCCAGAGTGCTTCATCCTGCCAAGGATTAGGTGAGTGGAAGTGATTCTCCACTGGTTCTGGAGGGGGCTTTGTGCCCAGAGTGCTTCATCCTGCCAAGGACTGGGGTAGTGGATGTGATTCTCCACTGGTTCTGAAGGGGACATTGTGCCCAGAGTGATTCATCCTGCCAAGGATTAGGTGAGTGGATGTGAATCTCCACTGGTTCTGGAGGGAGCTTTGTGCCCAGAGTGCTTCATCCTGCCAAGGATTAGGTGAGTGGATGTGATTCTCCACTGGTACTGGAGGGGGCTTTGTGCCCAGAGTGCTTCACATGCAGTGGCAGGTCCCATTCCTTCACCTGGGTGTGTGTGCCATGAGATTGCCTGGGAACAGGTAGCATGATACTCCATGGAGTCAGAGAAACACTCCACCCTGCTGCGACTTCGCCTGCCACCTGCAGGTACAAACAGTGCTGGGTGTTGTGCCTCGTGTACGCTGTGCAGGGTCCAGGACGTCTCCTGCAGCTTCGTACGGCTGCCCACTGAGGATGATAGCCATGCCAGCTGTGGTGGCACTGTCTAAGCACATCGCAGGGCTTGTGGCGGTTGTTGCAGTGGTGTCTGTGGAGGAGATGCTGGCGGTTGTGCATGTGTCAGCACCTGTGGAGGAACACAGCAGGAAGTCTCCTGCAGCCTCAGACGGCTGCCCAAACGTGATGATGCTGGGTACTGTCGCTGAGGCAGCAGACGTGCAGATGGCGGTGCAGGTGGCAGTGCAGATGACGGTGCCCACCGCCGTACAGGTTGATGTTCTGGTTGACACAAGGGGTGATTCTGGTCCCTCAGCCGGAGGCTCTGTGCCGTGTCCTGACTTGCCCTTCGCCTTGTGTCCCTTCCCCACCTTTGATGTTGCTGCTGGTCCCTTGGCACTGTCCCCTTTTGGCTTGGAGGAGCCCTTGCTTGGAGGTTGGTGCCGCTTCTCCCTCCGGCATGTGGGCACCTTCTTCACCTTAGCAGGTGACGAAATGGGCAGATTCTTGGCCTCGCTAGGTGGCACACTGGCAGCCCTGATGGGTGCCGCCCGCGATGTGACCGGACTTGCTGAGACCACAGTGCTGGAGGATTTGGTGGCAGAGGTGCTGGGATGGGACCTGGACAGCCTGGCCCTAGGGGAAGGATGGTGGGAGGTGTAGGGAAGAGGTCAATGTTAGCCAGGAAGAGTTTCTTAGACACACTGGGACGGGAAGATGGAGGGGGTTTGGGAGTGGAGGAAGAGGTAGTGGTTGTAGGAGGTGAACATCTGCTGAATTTGGGTGAAGGTGCTTGGGCCAGAGCCTGTTGTGAGGTGGATGGCTGTTGGGTGGGTGTGTACCTGCGTTTGTGTACTTTGGGAGGGGGGCTCACAGACACACTGAGAGAGGACACAGGGGATGTGTGAATGGTAGTGGGGGTTGTGATTGCATGTGAGCAGTGTGTGGTGCTGGGCGTGCTGGTGATGGAGGTAGCGGATGAGGATGTAGTGCATGCAGGTGTGAATGGAGACGAGACAGGGAGGGAGGAGGAGGACGTGGAGGAGGGGGACACAGTGGAGGCAGTGGATGTTGGTGTGTCTGCATGGGGATGGTGCTTGTGTGAGTGCCTGTGGGATGTGTGGTGCTTATATTTGCCATGTCCACTCTTGTGTGTTGATGAGTGTGTATGCTGGTCTGATGGTGTGCTTGGGATAGGCTGAGGTACAGGGGTTTGGGTCTGGGTGGAGGAAGTTGGAAGGGGGAGGCTGGACACAGGGACAATGGCTGCCATTAGTGCTGAGGCCAGAGCCTGAAATGCTCTCTGTTGGGCCGCCACCCCAGAATGAATGCCCTCCAGGTATGCATTTGTTTGCTGCAAATGCCTCTCAACACCCTGGATGGCATTCAAAATGGTTGATTGTCCAACAGTGAGGGAACTCAGGAGGTCAATAGCCTCCTCACTGAGGGCAGCAGGGCTGACTGGGGCAGGGCCTGAGGTGCCTGGGGCGAAGGAGATGCCCACCCTCCTGGGTGAGCGGGCACGGGAACCACGCTGAGGGGCTGCTGGGAGGGCGGTGCTGGTAGGAAGGGTGGCAGCTGTACCTGTTGATGCGGTGGGCACAGAGGTGCCCGCCACTGTAAGGGAGCTCCCATCAGAGGAGGAGTCGCTGTCGCTGGTGTCTTCTCCTATCCCTTGTCGTGGAGCTCCCCTCGCCCTCCATCCCACTGGTGCCTTCTGACTCCGTTACTTCAACCTCCAGGGCCATGTGTAAACCAACAGAAGAGGGTGAAATAGTGAGTAATTGGCGCTCCTACTACCACAAATTATAACTTCAAAATTAACACGGTGCTAACTCCAGGGCCATGTGGGTTTCATCTCCCTCCTGCTCCGGTGCCAATGCTCCTCCGCCAGATGATGCTAATGCACATAAGGACAAGGTGACAAAACAAAAAGGGGGGAAAGACAGAGGAGACACATGGTCAATGCCTGCAACACCACTACCATTGACAGACACAACACACAGGGAGCAGCCCTATGCCCTAAGCCATGCACTAACAGTGCAGGGGAAAAGCACATGCCCAAGGGGGACTCTGTCTAGACCCATTTCCTGCACAGCTGGAACCCATGGGAGCCTGACTAGGTGTAGAGGGCAAATACCACCTTTGGGGTTGGAGTGGGAATTAGCCTGCAAATCAATGGATCTACCTTTTCCCATCTGCCCTGGCCTAGGGTAACCCACAGCCCACCTCCGCCACCCAGACACCCAGACACCTCGTCAAGCACGCAGAGTCAGCTGAATGAGAGTGTACTCACCCCCTTGTGGCTGCTGTGATGCCCTTAAGTGCCCCTCCAACTCAGGATATGCCACCGCCAGGATCCCGTACATCAGGGGGGTCATGGTGTGACGGGCACCCCTTCCACGTTGGGAGGCCATCCCCAACTGGCCCTCCGCCGTCTTCTTGCTCCAGCGGCACAGGTACTCGTATCGTTTCTGGCAGTGGGTGCTGCATCTATGGTAGACCCCCACGGTCCGCACTTCCTTGGCGATGGCACGCCAAATACCCTTCTTCTGGTGGGTGCTGACCTAGAGGAATAGTGAAGTTACAAATAATGTTACTTTCCCGTACAGTTCTTCTCACACATTGGCCACAAACCTCTTACCCTGTCCCAGAAAAACATACACTCAGCATCCTCACATGCTGGCCTGTGCCCCCGTCTCTTCCATTCACAACACTCCATACAATCATGTCCCATCCACCATGCACACGGTTCACTCACCTGTTTGTCTGGAGGACCGTAGAGTAGCGTGTACTGGGGGAGGACCCCATCCACCAGTTTCTCCAACTCCTCCGCAATGAAGGTAGGGGCCCTTTCCCCAGACACTGTAGCCATTGTCGCTTCCAGACGCAGGTCACAGCAGCACTTGCAGTGCAGGTCATCTCCTGTTGAAGGTCAGGTATCAAGTGCGGGAACAGATAGAAACTGGTGGTCACGTCCACGGTGGTGCGTACCATCACCACCGGCGTACATCGTCATTGGCTCCTGGAACCCATAGGGCCCAATGATAACCAATTCTGAATTGCGCAGCGGTCTTCGACTGCCTACCTCGACACTGCACAATGCCAGCGCAGTTACCTCATTTCCCCTTGTCCCACCTTACAGGTCAGGCAGCCGCCATTTTAGGGGGCCACATGGCAGGCCAACTAACTGCGTCACACCTATTTAGGCCAGGAATACGGACAGAAAGAGGCACATAGAGATAATTAACGATTGTGCTAAACAGCCTTGTGAAACCTATGTGGTGTATGACCCTCTGCTCACCCTTCTCCTCCATTGGGCATGTCCGCTGGGGCAGGTGATGAGATAGCGGCATCCTCGGTGTACAGGCCCCTGGTGGACCTGTCGACAATGGAAGACAGACACATCATTATCACTTACAGACTTGATCGTGCAACAATCCAGGAACTGTATGCCAAGTTGGAGCCAGACCTGATATCTATCCGCCATCCCACAGGAATCCCCCCTCTAGTGCAGGTCCTGGCAGTGCTCCATTTCCTGGCAAGTGGTTTTTTTCATCAACAGTAGCCATGGCATCAGGGTTGTCATAGCCAATATTCTCTAACGTGTTGTCCAGAGTGTTATCTGCCCTGCTGAAACACATGCCCAGCTACATCGTTTTCCCTCAGGTGGTGGATCTGCCCACAGTGAAAGGTGACTTTTATGCCCTGGGACATATCCCCAACATCATTGGTGCCATTGATGGTACACATGTGGCATTTGTCCCCCCCCCGCAGGAATGAACAGGTGTACAGAAACTGGAAAAGCTACCATTCAATGAATTTGCAGATGGTGTGTTTGGCAGACCAGTACATCTCCCATGAGAATGCCAAGTATCCAGGCTCTGTGCATGACGCTTACATTTTGAGGAATAGCAGCATCCCTTATGTGATGAGACAACTCCTGAGACACCGTGTGTGGCTAATAGGTGAGCCCAAGGACCCCACACAATTTAATTAGGTGTCTGGGTATGGGAGATTCCCTAATGTTTGGAGGATGTCTAACAGTTGTCCCTCGATATTTGCAGGTGACCCTGGTTACCCCATCCTGTCATGGCTACTGACCCCAGTGAGGAATCCCAGGACAAGGGCAGAGGAATGCTACAATGAGGCACATGGGTGAACTAGGAGGATAATAGAGCGCACCTTCGGCCTCCTAAAGGTTAGATTCTGGTGCCTCCATCTGACAGGTGGCTCCCTATACTATCAAACAACAGCAAAAAAAGGGGGGGGCTAAACAAATAGCGGGAGGTTCGGAAACAACGTCCTGGTCCTGTGTATACTGCTCCCGACAAAGGTATAAATCAAAAAGATATACACAGTTCCATTGCAAAGGTATGTATTTATAAATCACAGGTCTCTGGGAGTCAAAATATTTGAAGCAAAAGCCCTCACTCACCATTCGGTGACATGCTTCATCCTAGGGCTATGCTCCTCGCCAGGCCGGCACTTCAATGCCTGACGGGCCCCACAGGGGCTCTTTGCCGGAGATCTTTTGCAAATGATAACTAGCCGGTCAAAATGAGTGCTGGTCTAGGATTGGTATGAAAAAGAAAGGTAGCTAAAAATGACTAGAGGTAAAACGTATTTTATTAAGATATCTGACCTCTGACATGATTAAAAACAGGAGTTGGGGAGAAAATAGAACAATGTCTAAACTCCCCCAAAAAACAAGAAATGTTCGTAGTAGTCACTAAGGCCCTCATTCCAACCCTGGCGGTCGGTGTTAAAGCGGCGGCCAACCCGCCCACAGGCTGGCGGTCCAAAAAATGGAATTCCGACCCTGGCGGGAACCGCCAACACAGCCCGCCACTTTAACACTCCGACCGCCACGACGGGACAAGCAAACAGCGCGGCGGTCACCGACAACAGACAGGCGGGAGACAATGTACCGCCCACACTATCACGACCCACCAATCCGCCACCTTTTCCAGGGCGGGTACCCCGCCGATAAAAGCACGGCGGAAACAGACTTTTCTAACGGAAAACGCTCACCTCTACACACTCCACGAGGAATCTGGACAGCATGGAACCGGAACTACACATCCTCCCAGCTATTGTCTTCCTGCTCCTCTACCAGGAGCACGAACGCCGGCGCAGACGACAACGGTGAGTACTGCACCTACGACACAGGGGAGGCAAAAAATTACGGGGACACACATACGCCACACACCCACCCCCACCCTCACCCACTACAACACACACATCAATGCAGAGCAACAAGTCAGAGTGACACCCCCAAACCCCCCGGAAGAATGCAAAGACAAAATAAAATGATCATTAAAAATGAAGTATATTATAGCATAATTGAAGTTAAGTGAAATATGAAATATATAAATAAAATATATTACATCATGAACAATATATACATAGGTCAAAAGTCCGGCCCATATTGCCTATCATCCGTGGTTCGTGGGCCAATGGGCCTAAACACATGGGCAAAGCCCACACACGAGACCCGATTCCATTGGAGAGAACACTGCAGGGGCATCAGATAGTAAAACTACAGGCACCTCAGGGGGAAGGGAAGGGGGGGCACCTCAGCCAGTTGAGTCCATGACGCCAGATCCACGAGGGGCCTCCATGCCCACTGTACCATCCTGGGGAGTGCAAAGCCACAGTCTCACAAGTCTCTACAGTGGGTGGGTTGCCCTATGTACCATCCTGGGGAGTGCAAAGCCACAGTCTCTCAAGTCTCTACAGTGGGTGGCTTGCCCACTGATCCATCCTGGGGAGTGCAAAGCCACAGTCCATCAAGTGGATTACAGACTCCACTGGTTCTGGAGGAGGCATGGTGCCCAGAGTGCTTCGTGAAGCCCTGGCCGACACAGATCCGGCCCTGCCAATGGGCCAGCGGTGCTTGAGATGAAGGGCCCAGCGGAGCGGTGCTTGACAGGAAGGGCCCAGCGGAGCAGTTCAGAGACGGCGGTGCTCAGCGGAGCGGTGCTTGAGATGAAGGGCCCAGCGGAGCAGTGCTTGACAGGAAGGGCCCAGCGGAGCAGTTCAGAGACGGCGGTGCCCAGCGGAGCGGTGCTTGACAGGAAGGGCCCAGCGGAGCGGTGCTTGACAAGAAGGGCCCAGCGGAGCAGTTCAGAGACAGTGGTGCCCAGCGGAGCGGTGCTTGACAGGAAGGGCCCAGCGGAGCAGTTCAGAGACGGCGGTGCCCAGCGGAGCGGTGCTTGACAGGAAGGGCCCAGCGGAGCAGTTCAGAGACGGCGGTGCCCAGCGGAGCGGTGCTTGACAGGAAGGGCCCAGCGGAGCAGTTCAGAGACGGCGGTGCCCAGCGGAGCGGTGCTTGACAGGAAGGGCCCAGCGGAGCAGTTCAGAGACGGCGGTGCCCAGCGGAGCGGTGCTTGACAGGAAGGGCCCAGCGGAGCGGTGCTTGACAGGAAGGGCCCTGTTCAGCGGTGCTAGTCTTGAAGGGCCCTGTTCAGCGGTGCTTGTCATGGCGGGGCCCTGTTCAGCGGTGCTTGTCTTGAAGGGCCCTGTTCAGCGGTGCTCGTCACGGCAGGGCCCTGTTCAGCGGTGCTTGTCACGGCGGGGCCCTGTTCAGCGGTGCTTGTCACGGCGGGGCCCTGTTCAGCGGTGCTTGTCTTGAAGGGCCCTGTTCAGCGGTGCTTGTCACGGCAGGGCCCTGTTCAGCGGTGCTTGTCTTGAAGGGCCCTGTTCAGCGGTGCTTGTCACGGCAGGGCCCTGTTCAGCGGTGCTTGTCTTGAAGGGCCCTGTTCAGCGGTGCTTGTCACGGCGGGGCCCTGTTCAGCGGTGCTTGTCACGGCGGGGCCCTGTTCAGCGGTGCTTGTCTTGAAGGGCCCTGTTCAGTGGTGCTTGTCACGGCGGGGCCCTGTTCAGCGGTGCTTGTCTTTAAGGGCCCTGTTCAGCGGTGCTTGTCACGGCGGGGCCCTGTTCAGCGGTGCTTGTCACGGCGGGGCCCTGTTCAGCGGTGCTTGTCTTGAAGGGCCCTGTTCAGTGGTGCTTGTCACGGCGGGGCCCTGTTCAGCGGTGCTTGTCACGGCGGGGCCCAGTTCGGCGGTGCTTGTCACGGCGGGGCCCTGTTCAGCGGTGCTTGTCGCGGCAGGGCCCAGTTCGGCAGTGCTTGTCACGGCGGGGCCCTGTTCAGCGGTGCTTGTCACGGCGGGGCCCTGTTCAGCGGTGCTTGTCACGGCGGGCCCTGTTCAGCGGTGTTTGTCTTGAAGGGCCCTGTTCAGCCTTGCTTGTCACGGCGGGGCCCTGTTCAGCGGTGTTTGTCTTGAAGGGCCCTGTTCAGCGGTGCTTGTCACGGCGGGGCCCTGTTCAGCGGTGCTTGTCTTGAAGGGCCCTGTTCAGCGGTGCTTGTCACGGCGGGCCCTGTTCAGCGGTGCTTGTCTTGAAGGGCCCTGTTCAGCGGTGCTTGTCAAGGCGGGGCCCTGTTCGGCGGTGCTTGTCACGGCGGGGCCCTGTTCAGCGGTGCTTGTCACGGCGGGGCCCAGTTCGGCGGTGCTTGTCACGGCGGGCCCTGTTCAGCGGTGCTTGACATGTGTTCCCAGGGAACCAGATCTGGGCAATATTTTCCGCTCAGTCGCCATCCGACCTTTCGCTTGCGGGGCCCTCCTGTGCTGGAGTCCTGGGCCCGTGGGTGTCCTCCTTCACACCCGAAATGGGGCTGGTGGGGCCCTCCTGGGCAGCTCGCCTGCTGCCGGACTTGTCCGCCCTGCTGCCCTTGCCCTCCTTCGCCGATTCTCTGGGGCCCTTGCCTCCCTTTGTGGATGTGCCAGGTGACGGTGCCAGGGTAGTGCCTTTGGGGGCTGCCGTCTCTGGCCTCTCGCGCCGGCCCTTCCCTTTTTTTGTTTTTTTCCCAGGGGGTGGGCTGGCTGTCCCCTTGCTGCTGGCCGATGTTGCTGCCCTAGAAGCTAGTGGACTCCAATAGCCCTGGACTATGGTCCTTGTAGGTGCAGGGCTTGTGGTGGCTGAGGTGCTGTTTGGACTCTTACGAGATGGAGGGGGTAGGTCAGGTGATGCAAAGAGGTTAATTTTGGAGAGGAAAAACTTTTTAGGAGCAGTGGGAAGGGTAGGTGCAGTGGGTATGGGAGTGGAGGAAAAGGATGTGGTTGTAGGAGAGTCAAGTGTGGTGTCTTTGGGTGCAGGTGCTTGTGACGGAGGCTGTCGTGAGGTGGATGGCTGTTGGGTGGGTGGCTGCCTGCGTTTGTGTGGTTTGGAAGAGGGGGTGACAGACACACTGGGAGAGGACACAGGGGACGTGTAAATGGCAGTGGGGGTGGTAACTGCATGTGTGCGGAGTGTTCTGGTGGGTGTGCTGGTGATGGACATACTGGCTGATGGTGGTGTGCATGCAGGTGTGAGTGGAGACGTCACAGGGAGGGAGGAGGGAGACGAGGAGGAGGGGGACACAGAGGAGGCAGTGGTTGTTGGCATGTCTGCATGTGGATGTTGCATGTGTGAATGCTTGTGTGATCTGTGGTGCTTATGTCTGGATGAGCTGCCCTTGGGTGTTGAGGTGTGTGCAGGCTGGTCTGTAGGTGTGTCTGGGATAGGCAGAGGTACAGGGGAGTGGGACTGGGTTGAGGAAATTGGAGGGGGGCGGCAGGAGACAGGGACAATGGCTGCCGTCAGTGCTGAGGCCAGAGCGTTGAACGATCGCTGATGGGCAGCCTGACCCGAATGAATGCCCTCCAGGTATGCATTGCTCCGGTGCACTTCCCTTTCTACACCCTGGATGGCATTCAAAAGGGTAGACTGCCCAACAATGAGCGTCTGGAGGAGGTCAATGATCTCCTCTCTGAGGGCAGCAGGGGTAAATGGGGCAGGGCCTGAGGTGCCTGGGGCGAAGGAGATGCCCGCCTTCCTGGCCGAGCGGGCACGGGGCGAACGCTGAGGGGCTGCTTGGAGGGCGGAGCTGGTGCGCTGGGTGGCGGCTGTACCTGTTGTAGCGGTGGGCACGGATGTTGCCGCCACCACAAGGGAGCTCCCTTCTGAGGACGTGTCTGTGTCGCTGACGTCTCCACGGGTCCCCGTTGTGGAGCTCCCCTCGCCCTCCGTCTCAATGGTGAACTCGGAGTCGGTTGCATGGCCCTCCGGGGCCATGTGAGATGCAGCTTCCTCGTGCTCCGATGCCACTTCTCCTCTGCCTGATGATGCTAATGCACACATGAACAGGAAGACCAAAAAAAAGGGGGGGGAGAAAAAATGACATGTTGAGTGCATGCATTGGCGACACCGTTGGCGGAGAGGACAGACACAGAAGCCCCCTGCACTACGCCGCGCACTCGTTGTACATTACTCAATTATTGTGACTTGGCCTACAAGCCTATGGACGACAACTGCACACATAGGTGACCCAGGGCCATGGATAGCTGTACTTAGCACCCTAGAGAGGTGGGGGGCGGGGGCACAGGGCCATGCCTTATGGAGGGGCCTAGCCTACAGAAATCGCCCTGGCCTAGAGATACCCACAGCCCTCCTCCCCCACCCAGACACCTCCACTGTGCGGTAATATAGCAGAATGTGCTGGTACTCACCCCCTTGTGTCTGCTGTGATGTCCTCACGCGCCCATCCAAATCGGGGTAGGCCACCGCCAGGATCCGGGACATCAGGGGGGTCAGTTGCCGTGTGGCACCCCTCCTAGGTTGGGAGGCCATCCCCAGCAGAGCCTCCGCGGTCTTTCTGCTCCCACGGCGGATGTCCTCCCACCTCTTTCGGCAGTGGGTGCCCCGTCTGTTGTGGACCCCCAGGGTCCGGACGTCCTTGGCGATGGCACGCCAAATGTCGATCTTCTGATGGGCGCTGATCTATGTGACATGGACAGGGTGGGAAAATAAATATCATCATTTTCTGCATGGTCGATGTGAGTGGCCCCCCCTCCCCAACCTTGCCATATGGCACATTCTCTCATCTGTCGTGCGATGCATGCATCATTCGCTCCCCTCCCCACCATCTTTCATCCACCCCACTCAACACAGGCATTGCCCACAAAGCATGTTCCCAGTGTACTTACCTGTTGGTCTGGAGGACCGTAGAGTAGCGCATACTAGGGGAGGACCCCATCCACGAGTTTGTCCAATTCTTCAGAAGTGAAGGCAGGGGCCCTTTCCCCAGTCGCAGCAGCCATTGTCTCTTCCAGACCGAGGTCACAGCAGCACTTGCAGTATAGGTCCTCTCCTGTGGATGATCAGGTATCGAGTGATTAAGCAGAAAGGAAATGGCAGTCACGCCCGCGGCGGTGCGTACCGCGGCGGTGCGTACCGCGACCGCCGGCGCACATCGTCATTGGCTCCTGAAACCCATAGGGTTCAATGTTAACCAATGCGGCTTTGCGCCGCGGTCTTCGACCGCCTACTGCCACGGTGTGCCACGCCAGCGCATTGACCTCACATCCCATTGTCACACTTCACAGGTCAGGCAGCCGCCATTTCAAGGGCCCACATGGCTTAATTTCTACTGCATTGCCACTCATACAAGCCATTCAATGCATAGAGAATCGTGTAGTGTGCAAGCTGTTTGAACGTACCTGTGGGTTGCTTGACTCTGTGCTCCATGTTGTCCTTCCTAGGCACCGTCCGCTGGGACTTGCGAGGAGATGGAGGAATGTTCCCGTGTACAGACCGCTGGTGGACCTGTTGACAATGGAAGAAAGACATGTCATACTGACATACAGACTTGACGTGCCCCTATACAGGAACTGTGTGCCCAGCTGGAGCCAGACCTGATGTCACCCATCCGTCAACCCACAGGGATCCCCCCTCTAGTGCAGGTTCTGTCAGTGCTCCATTTTTTGGCAAGTGGGTCATTTCAATCAACAGTGGCCATTTCATCAGGGATGTCCCAGCCTATGTTTTCAAAGGTGTTGTCCAAAGTGTTGTCTGCCCTGATGAAATACATGCGGAGCTACATTGTTTTCCCTGAGGTGGGGGATTTGGCTACAGTGAAGGGTGATTTCTATGCCCTTGGACATATTCCCAACATCATTGGTGCCATTGATGGGACCCATGTGGCTTTGGTTCCCCCCAGAGAAAGTGAACAGGTGTACAGGAACAGAAAAAGTTATCATTCAATGAATGTCCAGGTGGTCTGTTTGGCTGACCAGTACATCTCCCATGTTAATGCCAAGTTCCCTGGGTCAGTGCATGACGCGTACATCATGCGAAATAGCAGCATCCCTTATGTGATGGAACAGCTACAGAGACACCGTGTGTGGCTAATTGGTGACTCTGGTTACCCCAACCTGTCGGGGCTACTGACCCCAGTGAGGAATCACCGGACCAGGGCAGAGGAACGGTACAATGAGGCCCATGGGCGTACTAGGAGGGTGAACGAGCGGACCTTCGGCCTCCTGAAGGCCAGGTTTAGGTGCCTGCATATGACAGGTGGATCCCTAATGTACTCACCAAAGAAGGTGTGTCATATCATCGTGGCCTGCTGTATGCTTCACAACCTGGCTTTGCGACGCCAGGTGCCTTTCCTGCAGGAGGCTGGTCCAGATGGTGGTGTTGTGGCAGCGGTGGAACCTGTGGAGAGTGAAGAGGAGGAAGACGACGGGGATGACACAGACAACAGGGACAGAGTGATACTACAGTATTTTCAATAACACACAGGTAAGATTCAACACCGGCATTTTACAATTACTTACAGTCTCCTGCCTCTCTACTGTCTGGCCTATTCCCCCAGTGTATGTTAACTGAGTTGTGACTTTCCCTTCAATTTTCATAGATGTGGCCCCCACTGCGTGACCTCTGCTTTGTTTACCCATGGACTACAGCTGTGTGACAGTGGTATGTTCTCATCACTGTGTAACTGGACATTTTGGCAGCGTTATGTTTAATACATTTGTTCACAATACAGGCAGACTCCAGATTGTTTTTGTGCAATAAGTGTTTTTATTAAAGTGTTGAATTTCGGGACATGTTTGAAAATCGGTGATGGGTGATGGTGGAGGAATGTCCATGGCAGAGTCCAGCTTTTCAGTCTCACAGGTGCATTGTCCATATGCCTGTGGAAGTTGGAGCTGGGGCAGTTTCAGGTTGGACAGGGTGACAATGTGGGACAGTGGGATGACATCAGGGGGTATCCTTTGCTGGCGGGGGTCTTGGCATCCTACTCTGTCTTCTTACGAGATCTCAGGCCCCGCTTGCGGGGTGGTTCTTCTTCTGCAGGAGGTGGGGTTCTGGTGGCCTGTTATTGTGTGGGGGCCTCCTGTCCACTAGCGCCGGCGGAGGTGGTAGCCTGTTCTTGGTCCATGCTAGTGACAGGGGCCCTTTGTGGTGCCACATGGAACCGCAATGTGGCGACAATCTGGTTGAGTGCCCCGACGATGGTGCCCATTGTGGAACTGATGCTTCGAAGTTCTTCCCTGAACCCCATGTACTGTTGCTCCTGCATGACCTGGATCTCCTGGAACCTGGCCAGTACCGTCGCCATCGTCTCCTGGGAGTGGTGGTATGCTCCCATAATGGAGGAGAGGGCCTCGTGGAGAGTGGGTTCCTGGGCCTGTCCCCCCCCTGTCGCACAGCAGCCCTCCCAGTTCCCCTGTTTCCCTGGGCCTCTGTCCCCTGGACGGTGTGCCCACTACCACTGCCCCCAGGTCCCTGTTGTTGTTGGGTTTGGTGGGTTAACCTGGGTGCCCTGTAGTGGTGGACACACTGCTGATTGACGTGTCCTGGAGACAGAGGCATGGGCCCGCTGGGTGGGAGCTGTGCTGGTGTTCCCAGAGGGGGTTAGGTCTGCTGTGGCCTGTGGCTGTGTGAGGGGAACCGACTGTCCCGAGGTCCCCGATGGGCCGGGCTGGTCATCTGGGTCCAGGGAGACAGAGCTGCTGTCATCACTGGTGGCCTCTTCTGGGGGTGGGATGGACATTTCTGGACCCTCCTGGGCAGTGTGGTGGCGTTCGGGTCCTGCAGGGGTATAGAGGTATGGTTATTGCTTCAGTGTGTGCCATATCGTGCAATGGGTGGGTGCCCGTGTACCCCAGGGCTGGCATTCCTGTGCGGGGGCTTTTGTGAGGGTGGCTTGTGGGGGAGATGTGTATGTGCAGTGGGCATGCTTTGGTGATGGGTGTCCATGCTTTGTGGACGCATGCAGGGCTAGGTGTTGGGATGGGTGGGTTGTGATGGTGAGCCATTTGCAAGGAGTTGGTGTGATGGGGGTGGGGGTGAGGGTGGGGGTATGATTTGGCATGCAGGTGGGGTGGGGGGGATGAAGTAGTGAAGATTAGACTTACCAGAGTCCATTCCTCCAGATACTCCTGCGAGGCCCTCAGGATGCAGGATGTGCAAGACTTCCTCCTCCCATGCTGTGAATTCTGGGGGAGTAGGTGGGGGTCCGCCGCCAGTCATCTGCACCGCAATGTTGTGCCTTGATACCATGGAATGCACCTTCCCCCGTAGGTCGTTCCACCGCTTCCTGATGTCATCCTGATTTCGTGGATGCTGTCCCACAGCGTTGACCCTGTCCACGATTCTTTGCCATAGCTCCATCTTCCTGGCAATGCTGGTGTGCTGCACCTGTGTCCCGAAGAGCTGGGGCTCTACCCGAACTATTTCCTCCACCATGACCCGGAGTTCAGCGTCTGAAAACCGGGGGTGTCTTTGGGGTGCCATGGGGTGGTGTGGATGAGGTGTGGGGTGGTGTATGTGTTGTAGAGTGTGGTGAGTGTGGTGATGTGTGGTGTTTTGTGCGTGGATATTGTGTGGGTGATGGTGTGGTTTGCCTCTGTGTGATGGTGTTCTCGATTCTGTGCTGTCTGTCTCTGGGTTTCTGTCTGATTTTTTGGTCGTGAGGGTTTGTGGGTGATGTGGGTGTGTGTTTTATATTGTATTGGGTGTGTGGGAGTGGTGTGGGTATGTGTATCAGGTGTGTGTATTTTGAATTGTCCAATGTGGTTGTGTTTTGTAAGTGTGTGTGTATTTCGACCGCGGCGGTGTGTACCGCCAATGGAATACCGCGGTTGAAAGACCGCCGCGTGGATTCGTGGGTCGGAATGGCATGGGCGTATTTCTGTTGGCGTGACGGTGGAGGTTTTGTCATCGCCAGTTTCCCGCTGACCTTTGGTGTGGCGGACTTTTGTGGATGTCGGGTTTTTGGCGGTTTGCCAGTTGCGGGTCAGAATGACCGTGGCGGTTTACCGCGCCCGCGGCGGTGTTATGGCAGTCTTCTGACCGGCGGTGAGCGCCTTTTACCGCCGAGGTCAGAATGACCCCCTAAGTCTCTCAATTTGGAGTATAGTGAAAGTAAACACAGGATCCCCTGTACTACTCATGAATCTTGGTCAACATGTTTCTCGCTAATTAGTCAAAAAATGATCTAGTGCGATTCTTCACTACCGAAACACCTACCTAATCCTTAAGTAATTGGTAGCCCATAATCGGGAATATATAATTAGCAGGAACTTGGAATATAGGACAAAAGACATAGGTTATAAATATATACCAAACATTCACAATGTGCACAGTGTCAACATTTAGCAACCGCACACTCGTGAGAACTCCCTTCAGTGAAGTGCACAGAAAGCTAGTGTCAAGAAATACAAAAAGGCAAATATGCCACAGTGCTTACCCTCCGTATATTAGAGGATGGGCCCCATCGGGGAAAGCACCAAGCTTGCGTGGTCCAATAAGGTGTAAGTATGTATAGATGTAGAAAGACGAATAAAATAGATTACCGGTAACCATAATGTTAATTGTCAATTATGTTATAAACACAGCTGAGAGTCATGCGTCTGTGTTGTATAAGAGATACAATCTAATATGTCTATTTAACGAATATATAGACACCACAAGTTAGAAGATATCAGCCTAATGTGGATATGAGATGTCTAAAGCTCAACAAAACAAGAAATACATATGTATATGTCATTTAGTATAGTAGTCATGGCCTTCTACACTAATACAGTATGGACGCCCAAACACTGAAAGATGTATTGCTCAAGATCTAACAGAGAGAAGAATCCAAGAAGAAACATGTGTCAAAATTTCAACATGCTCATACACTGTCAATCAGAAAATCCAAAACTTCTTATTCACACACCTATATTAGAAAAAGTGAATACGGATTCGTGCCGCGAGGCTAGGTGCCTCCGTAGAGGCAAAAGATGTATCAAGAACTAGAGTTCCAGACAAGTGCCGTAAATTAGGAAAGGGCAAATTAAATATTAATAAGGCAAAAGCGCCGCCCTGGGCTAAACATGCGCAGCTAAGACGGAATGCGTCTAGAGCTGTCAGAACCGCCAGACGCAGTCCAGAGAGAGTGGGTAAAAAGGGCTCACAAAAAGAAAGACAGCACAAAAAAGGAAACAAAAAGGGTATATTAGCACTTACTTGCGGAATTTCCACATATAGCGGCACCACCTACATATCCTCAATGCTCCCGGTACAATGGGGGTTCGGTTGAGGGTGGAGAAGTGAAGAAGAGGAGGCAGAAGAAGAAGATGTAGACACCCGTAACAACATCATCATCCAATACTTCCAGTGAGACACAGGTAAGAGGATGGAACTGCTTCCCACATCTCATTCTATTGTAGGACATGGCATAAATCTGCCTTTTTACCTCTGTGTATGGACCCTGACATGTCACTTTGCCTTTCCATTTCACAGATCTGGGTTCCACTTTGTGCCCTCTGTTATGTTTACTGCTGGCCAACAACTGTGTAACATTGGTAGGTGAACATGTACATTGATACAGCTATATTTCTGAGAGGTTGCAATTACACATTTGTGAAACTACAGACTGACTCCAGATTGATTTGTGATTCAAGGGTGTTTATTTATGTGCTAATAAGTGTAGGGGTGTGTGCAATGGGCAGGGGTGATGGTGGTGGATTTCCATGGTAGAGTTTAGTCTCTTGGTCTCACAGGTGCATTGTCCATGGGGGCATAGGAAGGGGAGCAATGGCAGTTTAAGGTGGACAGGGTGACAAAGTGGGACAGAAGGGTGACATTCAGGTGGGTCTTATTTCCTGTCGGGGTCTTGGCAATGTTCTCTGTCTTGTTCCTGGATCTTAGGGACCATTTGCAGGGTGGTTCTCCTTCTGCAGGGGGTGGGGTGCTGGTGGCCTGTTAGTCCTGTGGCGGTGCCTCCTGTCCACTAGCGCCAGCGGAGGTGGAGGGCTGTTCATCGTCCAGGCTTGTGTCAGGGGTCGGTTTGTGTGCCACTGTGTCCCTCATGGTGTTGGCCAGGTCTGCCAGCACCCCTGCAATGGTGACCAGGGTGGTGTTAATGGACTTCAAGTCCTCCCTGATCCCAAGGTAGTGTTCCTCCTGCAGCGGCTGGGTCTCCTGAAAGTTGGCCAGTACCGTGCCCATGGTGTCCTGGGAATGGTGGTAATCTCCCATGATGTTGGAGAGTGCCTCATGGAGGGTCGGTTCCCTGGCCTGTCCTCCCCCTGTCGCAAAGCAGTCCTCCTAGCTTCCCTGTTGTCCTGTGCCTCTGCCCCCTGAACTGTGTGCCCACGGCCACTGACCCCAGGTCCCTGATTGGCTTGGGTTGGAGGGTTTGCCTTGGGTCCCTGTAGTGGTGGACACACTGCTGATTGACGTGTCCTGGAGACAGTGGCATGGGCCCGCTGGGTGGGTGATGTGCTGGTGTTTCCTGAGGGGGGAGGGTCTGTGGTGCCTTGTGACAGTGGCAGGGGAACCGACAGTCCAGAGGTCCCTGACGGGCCGGGCTGGTCATCTTGATCCAGGCGTGCAGAGCTGCTGTCATCACTGTGGGCCTCTTCTGTGGAGGGACTGGATATGTCTGGCACCTCCTGTCCTGTGACGTTGGGTATGGGTCCTGTTGGGGTGTAAATGCATAGTTTTAGTA
Organism: Pleurodeles waltl; assembly: GCF_031143425.1. Classification (NCBI taxonomy): domain Eukaryota; kingdom Metazoa; phylum Chordata; class Amphibia; order Caudata; family Salamandridae; genus Pleurodeles; species Pleurodeles waltl. Next base: position 434,736,159 of record NC_090449.1, read on the forward strand.
TCTGTGTGTGCCATCTTCTGCACTGGGTGAGTTACTCTCTACTCCAGTGCTTGCATTATTGTGTTTGCCCTTGTGTGATAGTTGTTTTGGGGTCTGTGGGGGTATCTGTACTGGACATGCTTTGTGATGGGGGTCTATGCATAGGTGTTGCATGCAGGGCCTTGGTATTGGGATGGCTGGGTTGTGATTGTGGGGCATATGTGGGGTGTTGGAGTGATGGGGGTCAGGGTGAGGGTAGGGGTATATGATGGCATGCAGGTGGGATGGAGGGGATATGGTAAATAAGATATGACTTGCCAGACTCCTGCTACTCCTGCGAGGCCCTCAGGATGCAGTATTGCCAAGACTTGCTCCTCCCATGTTGTTATTTGTGGTGGAGAAGGTGGGGTTCCACCGCCAGTCCTCTGTACTGCTATCTGGTGTCTGGATACCACTGAACGCACATTCCCCCATAGGTAGTTCCACCTCTTCCTGATGTCATCCAGGGTTCTTGGATGCTGTCCCACTGCGTTGACACTGTCGATGATTCTCCGCCATAGCTCCATCTTCCTAGCAATGGAGGTGTGCTGCACCTGTGATCTGAAAAGCTGTGGCTCTACCCGGATGATTTCCTCCACCATGACCCTGAGCTCCTTTCTCAGAAAACCTGGGGTGTCTTTGAGGTGCCATGATGTGGTGTGGGTGATGTGTGAGGTGCTGTTTGTTGTGCTGTGTGATGTGTTGGGGTATGTTGTGTGAGCTTGCGTGGATGTTGTATGAGTGATGGTGTTGTGTGCCTGTGGATGCTGGTGTTGTGTTTGCTTTTCTCTCTCTCAGCTTTAACAAAAAAAAATTGTTGTAAGGGTTTGTGGGTAATATGGGTGTGCGTTTTATAGTGTTGTGAGTGAGGGGGTGTGGTGTGTGTATGTTTTTTAGGTGTGTGTATTTCAAATTGTCCAATGTGGTTGTGTTTTGTAAATGTGTGTGTATTTTGAGCGCAGCAGTGTGTACCGCCAATGCATTACCGGGGTTGAAAGACCGCCACGTTGATTCGTGGGTCGTGATAGTGTGGGTGTATTCTTGTTGGAGTGACGGTGTAGGTTTTGCTATCGCCAGTTTATCACTGACCTGTGGAATGACGGACTTGTGTGGGAGTCTGTATTGTGGCAGATTCCGAGATGTGGGTCATAATACCTGTAGCAGATTTCCGCAGCGGCCACGGTATGTTGGCGGCCTTCAGCACGGTGGTAAGCGGGATTTACGACCAGGGTTTTAATGAGGGCCTCAGTGTTTAGAAGCCAGGCTCTCTATAGGTAGCTGTGGATGAGCAGCCAAGGCTTATCTAGGAGACATGCAAAGCTCATGTAATACTATTGTAGTCACACTTAGTACTTACACACATGAAAGAAAACACTCAGTATTACAAAAATAAAGGTACTTTATTTTGGTGACACAAATACCAACAAATACCAAGGAGGCTATACTCCTGCTATACTCCTGCTAACGCGTCCTTATAGGATAACTTATTACACATCAGGACTCGTTTTAGGCCAATGAATCTTTTGACCCAGTTGAGAGACACCTGAGGACGAGATAGCTAATCAATATGTCAATCAATACGTCAATAATGTCATCAATATTTATCACAACAATGCATTTCACTTTAGTCAAAGACATTAATCAACTGTTGGACAACACCATGACTTTTCAGTCATGAATAACCACGCCAGTTTAGTAGAATTTTATATTTTATTCCCTATTGGTTACAATTCTAAAAGCAGGTTTATTAATCTCAAAACCAAGAAACACAATAGCATAGTCACGATATGGCAACTCTGATAAGACTTCATCAAAGTAAGAATCATAAACATCAGAACATAGCACGGCGTGAACATAAAATATCTTTAGCAGAATATCGTCAACACAGCATTGATTCAGCCGTTTGTCTATTTGTGTCAGTTTTAGTGAAACCCTCTAAACTAACCTCTAATTATCAGTGGCATGTTGGGCTTCATGCAAAACAATTTAGAACACCAATTTGGAAAACATCTAGCTATGGACTCTGTCAAAAGTAAGCAGTTGGTACCTAGAAAGGAAAAGCAAACAGACAAATCACAATTTCATTGTCATAGTTACCCTCCAAGGTTTGGGCCAGCACTCAAGTTCGGTCTTCGTCTTCAGGACATCAGTTGATTCGCCATCAGTCAGGAATTTAGCTCATGCAGTAAGAGCAAAGAGGCACTTCACTCATAAGGAGGTAAAGTGTAAATGGGGCAATCTAAGGAAGAGGATGGTTTAAGTAAATCCATATAAGTCACCAAGCAGAGTGACAAAGTTTCTGGATCAAATCAGCAGCATTTCCCTAACCAAACTAGCCATTTCCGTGTGTCATAGGTTTTTATCCCTTTTTCGTTGTACATTCCCCTAAAACTTGATTGGACAAATGTTGCACCCCACTATATTTGGCCACTTAAAAACAGATTATGGCCCTCATTCTGACCTTGGCGGGCGGCGGAGGCCGCCCGCCAAAGTCCCGCCGTCAGGTTACCGTTCCGCGGTCGAAAGACCGCGGCGGTAATTCTGACTTTCCCGCTGGGCTGGCGGGCGGTCGCCTTCAGACCGCCAGCCAGCCCAGCGGGAAAGAGGCTTCCACGATGAAGCCGGCTCGGAATCGAGCCGGCGGAGTGGAAGCTGTGCGACGGGTGCAGTTGCACCCATCGCGTATTTCACTGTCTGCGCAGCAGACAGTGAAATACATGTAGGGGCCCTCTTACGGGGGCCCCTGCAATGCCCATGCCAGTGGCATGGGCACTGCAGGGGCCCCCAGGGGCCCCGCGACCCCCCCTACCGCCATCCGGATCTCGGCGGTCCGACCGCCGGGATCTGGATGGCGGTAGGGGGGGTCGGAATCCCCGCGGCGGTGCAGCAAGCTGCGCCGCCGCGGAGGATTCAATGGGGCCGCGGTACACTGGCGGGACCCCGCCAGTGGTGCCCGTCCGACCGCGGCTTTACCGCCGCGGTCGGAATCCCCATTGGAGCACCGCCGGCCTGTCGGCGGTGCTCCCGCGGTCCTCCGCCCTGGCGGTCAAAGACCGCCAGGGTCAGAATGACCACCTATGTCATTAAATCTTTCACCCCAAATTAGTTCACAAGCAGTTTATTGGTCCATATGATTGACGTCTTCAGAGGTAGCATGTCCGGTATGATTTCATCCTTCTGTAATTCTTTGCACATCTTTTGGTCAGTGTAGGAGGCTGGCCTGGCTTGTAGTGGGTACCAAGGGATACTTCCACTCTGTACCAGGTCCAGTTATCCCTTATTAGTGTAGAAGAGGTGTTTCTAGCAGCTTAGGCTGATAGAAGGTAGCTATAGCAGAGCAGCTTTTGCTGAACTAGGAGACATGCAAAGCTCCTACTATACCACTGGTGTCATATGCACAATATCATAAGAAAACACATTACACAGATATACTAAAAATAAAGGTACTTTATTTTTATGACAATATGCCAAAAGTATCTCAGTGAGTATCCTCAGTATGAGGATGCCAAATATACACAAGATATATGTACACAATACCAAAAATATGCAGTAATAGCAAAAGGAAGTAATGCAAGCAGTGTAAAGTTACAATAGATTGCAATAGGAACACATAGGTATAGGGGCAACACAAACCATATACTCCAAAAGTGGAATGCGAACAACGAATGGACCCCAAACCTATGTGAGCTTGTAGAGGGTCGCTGGGACTGTAAGAAAACAGTGAGGGTTAGAAAAATAGCCCAACCCAAGACCCTGAAAAGTAGGTGTAAAGTGCACCTATATTCCCCAGAGAGCACAGAAGTCGTGATAGGGGAATTCTGCAAGGAAGACCAACACCAGCAATGCAACCAAAGTGGATTTCTGGACTAGAGTACCTGTGGAACAAGGGGACCAAGTCCAAGAGTCGTGACAAAGTAGAGAGTGGGCAGATGCCCAGGAAATGCCAGCTGAGGGTGCAAAGAAGCTGCCACTGGATGGTAGAAGCTGTGGATTCTGCAAGAACGAAGAGGGATAGAAACTTCCCCTTTAGAGGATGGATGTCCCACGTCGTGAAGAAGCTTGCAGAGGTGTTCCCATGCAGAAAGACTGCAAACACGCCTTGCTAGCTGCAAGGGTCACAGTTAGGGTTTTTGGATGCTGCTGTGGCCCAGGAGGGACCAGGATGTCGCCACTTGGATGAGGAGACAGAAGGGGTGCCCAGCAAGTCAGGGAGCCCTCACAGAAGCAGGCAGCACCCGCAGAAGTACCAGAACAGGCACTTGGAAGAGGAGTGAACCAGAGTCCACCTGAAGACACAAAAGGGAGTCCCACGACGCCGGAGGACAACTCAGGAGATTGTGCACTGCAGGTTAGAGTGTCAGGGACCCAGGCTTGGGTGTGCACGAAGGAAATCCTGGAAGAGTGCACAGGAGCTGGAGCAGCTGCAAATCACACGGTACCCAGCAATGCAGTCTAGCGTGGGGAGGCAAGGACTTACCTCCACCAAACTTGGACTGAGGAGTCACTGGACTGTGGGAGTCACTGGGACAGAGTTGCTGAGTTCCAGGGACCACGCTCGTCATGCTGAGAGGGGACCCAGAGGACCGGTGATACAGTCTTTTATTGCCTGCGGTTGCAGGGGGAAGATTCTGTCATCCCACAGGAGATTTCTTCAGAACTCCTGGTGCAAGAAGGAGGGAGGCTACCCTCAGAGCATGCACCACCAGGAAACAGTTGAGAAGGCGGCAGGAGAAGCGATACAAGGTTGCAGTAGTCGTCTTTGCTACTTTGTTGCGGTTTTGCAGGCGTCCTGAGCAGTCAGCGGTCGATCCTTTGGCAGAAGGTGAAGAGAGATATGCAGAGGAACTTGGATGAGCACTTGCATTCGTTATCTAAAGAATTCCCCAAAGCAGAGACCCTAAATAGCCAGAAAAGGAGGTTTGGCTACCTAGGTAGGAGGATAGGCTAGCAACACAGGTAAGAGCCTATCAGAAAGAGTCTCTGACATCACCTGATGGCACTGGCCACTCAGAGCAGTCCAGTGTGCCAGCAACACCTCTGTTTCCAAGATGGCAGAGGTCTGGAGCACACTGGAGAAGCTCTGGGCACCTCCCCTGAGAGGTGCAGGTCAGGGGAGTGGTCGCTCCCCTTTCCTTTGTCCAGTTTCGCACCAGAGCAGGGCTGGGGGATCCCTGAACCGGTGTAGACTGGCTTATGCTGAGATGGGCACCATCTGTGCCCATCAAAGCATTTCCAGAGGCTGGGTGAGGCTACTCCTCCCCAGCCCTGACACCTTTTTCCAAAGGGAGAGGGTGTAACACCCTCTCTCTGAGGAAGTCCTTTGTTCTGCCTTCCTGGGCCAGGCCTGGCTGGAACCCAGGAGGGCAGAAACCTGTCTGAGGGGTTGGCAGCAGCAGCAGCTGCAGTGAAACCCCGGGAAAGGCAGTTTGGCAGTACCAGGGTCTGTGCCAGAGACTCGGGGATCATGGAATTGTCTCCCCAATGCCAGAATGGCATTGGGATGACAATTCCTTGATCTTAGACATGTTACATGGTCATGTTCGAAGTTACCATTGTGACGCTATACATAGGTAGTGACCTATGTATAGTGCACGCGTGAAATGGTGTCCCCGCACTCACAAAGTCCGGGGAATTTGCCCTGAACGATGTGGGGACACCTTGGCTAGTGCCAGGGTGCCCACACACTAAGTAACTTAGCACCCAACCTTCACCAGGTCATGGTTAGACATATAGGTGACTTATAAGTTACTTAAGTGCAGTGGTAAATGGCTGTGAAATAATGTGGACGTTATTTCACTCAGGCTGCGGTGGCAGGCCTGTGTAAGAATTGTCAGAGCTCCCTATGGGTGGCAAAAGAAATGCTGCAGCCCATAGGGATCTCCTGGAACCCCAATACCCTGGGTACCTCAGTACCATATACTAGGGAATTATAAGGGTGTTCCAGTATGCCAATGTGAATTGGTGAAATTGGTCACTAGCCTGTTAGTGTCAATTTGTAAAGAGAGAGCATAACCACTGAGGTTCTGATTAGCAGAGCCTCAGTGAGACAGTTAGGCATCACACAGGGAACACATACATATAGGCCACAAACGTATGAACACTGGGGTCCTGGCTAGCAGGGTCCCAGTGACACATAACAAACATACTGAAAACATAGGGTCTTCACTATGAGCACTGGGCCCTGGCTAGCAGGATCCCAGTGAGACAGTGAAAACACCCTGACATATACTCACAAACAGGCCAAAAGTGGGGGTAACAAGGCTAGAAAGAGGCTACTTTCTCACAGTCAGTAGCTCCATTGTCTGTACCGGTTTGGGCGACCTTGTACATTACATTAATCTACATTGTTGCATTTTAGCTAATGCTTTTCTACAAGCAATATGAATTTCATGAGAACGAATCTACTATGGTTACATTCAGCTTCTAGTTTGAAGAAAACAAGAGGTCATGTCCTTTTGCGAGTCAGCACACTGCACGTTAGGAAAAATACATTTAATATGAGAGCCAGGCAGCTTAACTTCGGCTCATGCTAACTTAAGGTCTACAAGGTTTATTAGCAAAACTTAAATAACATAATCATTAGTAATTAGAATAAAACTATTAAACTTTAATAATTCATAAACATTAGTCATTTTCATTAGTCCAGGTATACATTGGCGTCCACTCCACATGGTCACATTTCAGATGCACGTTTTAGCAAAACCTATTAATACAGATTCTATGCAGCATTACTGCACATTATTTCATAAACATCTCATGTTAATATAGATTATATAAACTACGCTCTCTCACTCCCCTAGGATGTAAGTTATGCACAAATAATATACACTAGTATGCGAAAATAGGCATTTAACAGTTAGAAAACAGTGCAATTAGTGAAAATCACAATAGAGAGAAATGGCCTTAGAGAGATGTTAGGCCTGACAGCCTTAGGGTGGCCTCCCTCCACTTGTTGACACTGTTTTTGCTGGTTTTAGGACTCTGCACACTTTACCACTGCTAACCAGTGCTAAAGTGCATATGCTGTCACCCTTAAAACATGGTGACATTGGATCATATCGAATTGGCTTATTTAATTTTCTTATAAGTCCCTAGTAAAGTACACTATATGGGCCCAGGGCATGTAGATTAAATGCTACTAGTGGGCTTGCAGTATTGATTTTGCCACCCACATAAGTAGCCCCTTAACCAGGTCTCAGGCCTGGCATTGCAAGGCCTGGGTGTGCAGTTTCACTGCCAATTCGACTTGGCATTTAAAATTACTTGCCAAGTCTAGACTCCCCTTTTTCTACATATAAGTCACCCCTAAGGTAGGCCCTAGGTAACCCATAGGGCAGGTTGCTGTGTAGACAAAAGACAGGACATGTACCCCTGTAGTTTATATGTCCTGGTAGTGTAAAACACCTAAATTCATTTCACACTGCTGTGAGGCCTGCTCCATTCATAGGTTAACATGAGGGCTACCCTCATAGACTGTTTGAGTGGTAGATTCTGATCTGAAAAGAGTAACACTGTCATATTTAGTATGGCCAGAATGGTAATACAAAATCCTGCTGACTGGTGAAGTTGGATTTAATATTACTATTTTTGAAATGCCACTTTTAGATAGTGAGCATTTCTCTGCACTTAAATCCTTCTGTGCCTTGCAATCCACATCTGGCTGGGTCACTTGACAGCTCCCTTATGCATTTCACTCAGACAAACCCAAACACAGGATGCTCAATCACACCTGCACACGTCTGCATACTAAATGGGTCTTCCTGGGCTGGGAGGGTGGAGGGCCTGACACTTACATGTCAAAGGACAGTGGCCTGCCCTCACACAATGGACTGCTAAACCCCCTTCTGGGACCCTGGCAGACAGGATGGAACTGAAAGGGGACCTTGTGCACTTCTAAGCCACTCTTTGAAGTTTCCCCCACTTTAAAGGCACAATTGGGTATTTAAACAGGGCCTCTGACCCTACCAACTCAGACACTTCCTGGGGAAGAAACTCTGCACCAGAACCTGCAACCTGCCAAGAGAAGCTGCCTAGCTGCTCAAATGACTCACCTGACTGCTTTTCTGCAAAGGACTGCTGCCTTGCTGTTGCCCTGCTGCCCTCTGGCTCTGCTGAGAAGTGCTCTCCAAGGGCTTGAATTGAGCTTGCCTCCTGTTCCCTGAAGTCTCAGGACCAAAAATACTTTATCTCTGCAAACAACTCCTTGTGCGGCGAAAATTCGAAGCACAGCCTGCCAGAAACAATGCACAGCCTGCATCGCGGCGAGAAAAGCACTGCAGGCCGAACCGGAACAACGCAGCCCGTCTCCCTGAGTGAAGATCGACACAGTGCCAGTGTTGTGACCGAAACTGACGCACGGCCCACTGGATTGACGCACAGCAGAGCCAGAACGACGCAGCTCAACTTCCTGCAAGAAGAATCAACCCAGCACCTGTGACAGAAATTTCCCTGCATCACTCACCGGATCGACGCAGCTCCTGTGACTTTGTCCGGCACGCCCAGGATTTCTCTGCATCGTCCCTGGGGCGTCCAAATACCCTGCAACTCGATGAGTATCGAAGTCCATGCGCCGGAAATTCAACAACAGGCCCTGGCAGCATGAAAAATATTGATGCATCATCTGTATGTGCCCGTAGAAACCAACGCACACCTCCCCGTTTTCCACGCATCTCCTCCTCTGCCGGCTCTTGTGGATAATTTATACTCAAACCAGGTACTTTGTGCTTCCGAGAGACACTTGTTGCTTTTTAAGAACTAAAGACTCCTTTTTTTATCATTTTCTAAAGTGATATTTCAACGTGTACTTACCTAATTTTGATCAATTTGACCTGCATTTGACCAGATAAATATTCTATATTTTTCGAAACCTGTGTGGTGTGTTTTTGTTGTGTTATACTGTGTTATTGCATGATTTATTGCACAACTACTTTACATATTGCCTTCTAAGTTAAGCCTGACTGCTCAGTGCCAAGCTACCAGAATGAGGGCACAGGATAATTTGAATTGTGTGTGACTTACCCTGACTAGAGAGAGGGTCCTTGCTTGGGCAAGGGATAACCTGACTGCCAACCAAAGACCCCATTTCTAACACTGGTGATCAGCGGTGAGGATAAGACTTGTATTAGTGCAGTGACATACAATAGTTACGTGTACACTACCTACCCACAGTTGAAGGTCAACTTGATTTTTATCTTTTTAAGGAACTTCGTTTTCTGCCTGACATTTCTTACTAAATCTTCATTCAACATGTCTCTGGCTGGGTCTGAAACAGGAGCTGAAGAGTTTGACCTAGCCAAGCTGGAGACATACACTGTTAACCAGCTGAAGGGGTTCTGCAAGGGGATGGTGGTACCTACCCGGGGGACCTCCAGAAAGGAGGAATACCAAAAGGTGCTGAGGGCCTGGACAGAAGCCCATTCAGATGAGAATGTTGAGGAGGAGTGTCCAGAGGAGGGCCCCTCAGAGGATTTTCTGCCAGTAGTGGGGGGTATTATCTCTGAAATAGCGCCCCCTGCTAAGCCAGGAAGCAGTGTCTCTAGCAATGGCCTGCCTGCAGAGGAAAGGATGGAAGAGAGAAAATTTCAACTACAAATGGCAAGGTTAAAAATCGGAGCTCAACAGGAAGAGAGGAGGGCAAAAAGAGAAGTCAAACAGGCTGAGGCTGAGAGAGCAGCCAAGCAAATTGAAGCTGAGAGAGCTGAAGCTGCAGCTGAGAGAGCCTTGGCTGAAAATAAACTTTTGTTGGCTCATGAACTGAGTCTCAAGGAGCTGGATGTCAAGGCGAGCAGTCTGAGGCTAGCAGTGATGGTGGCAGCATACATGCAGGACCTGCTGGGGAAAGGAAGGTTTGTATACCCAAAAATGTAGTGCCAAGTTATGTGGTGGGAGATGACATTGGTAAGGGGTTGGCTGCTTATGAAGTTGCTAAGAGCTCATGGGGGCTCATGGGGTCCCTGAAGAGCAATGGGGGCGTGTGAGAAGGTAGCCTCTTTCTAGCCTTGTTACCCCCACTTTTGGCCTGTTTGTGAGTGTATGTCAGGGTGTTTGTCACTGTTTTCACTGTCTCACTGGGATCCTGATAGCCAGGCCTCAGTGCTCATAGTGAAAACACCATGTTTTCAGTATGGTTGTTATGTGTCACTGGGATCCTGCTGGTCAGGACCCCAGTGCTCATAGGTTTGTGGCCTATATGTATGTGTCACTGGGACCCTGTCACACAGGGCCCCAGTGCTCATAGGTGTGCATGTGTATGTTCCCTGTGTGGTGCCTAACTGTCTCACTGAGGCTCTGCTAACCAGAACCTCAGTGGTTATGCTCTCTCATTACTTTCAAATTGTCACTGACAGGCTAGTGACCATTTTTACCAATTTACATTGGCTTACTGGAACACCCTTATAATTCCCTAGTATATGGTACTGAGGTACCCAGGGTATTGGGGTTCAAGGAGATCCCTATGGGCTGCAGCATTTCTTTTGCCACCCATAGGGAGCTCTGACAATTCTTACACAGGCCTGCCACTGCAGCCTGAGTGAAATAACGTCCACGTTATTTCACAGCCATTTTACACTGCACTTAAGTAACTTATAAGTCACCTATATGTCTAACCTTTACCTGGTAAAGGTTAGGTGCAAAGTTACTTAGTGTGAGGGCACCCTGGCACTAGCCAAGGTGCCCCCACATTGTTCAGAGCCAATTCACTGAACTTTGTGAGTGCGGGGACACCATTACACGCGTGCACTACATATAGGTCACTACCTATATGTAGCTTCACCATGGTAACTCCGAATATGGCCATGTAACATGTCTATGATCATGGAATTGCCCCCTCTATGCCATCCTGGCATTGTTGGTACAATTCCATGATCCCAGTGGTCTGTAGCACAGACCCTGGTACTGCCAGACTGCCCTTCCTGGGGTTTCACTGCAGCTGCTGCTGCTGCCAACCCCTCAGACAGGCAGCTGCCCTCCTGGGGTCCAGCCAGGCCTGGCCCAGGATGGCAGAACAAAGAACTTCCTCTGAGAGAGGGTGTGACACCCTCTCCCTTTGGAAAATGGTGTGAAGGCAGGGGAGGAGTAGCCTCCCCCAGCCTCTGGAAATGCTTTGTTGGGCACAGATGTGCCCAATTCTGCATAAGCCAGTCTACACCGGTTCAGGGACCCCTTAGCCCCTGCTCTGGCGCAAAACTGGACAAAGGAAAGGGGAGTGACCACTCCCCTGACCTGCACCTCCCCTGGGAGGTGTCCAGAGCTCCTCCAGTGTGCTCCAGACCTCTGCCATCTTGGAAACAGAGGTGCTGCTGGCACACTGGACTGCTCTGAGTGGCCAGTGCCACCAGGTGACGTCAGAGACTCCTGCTGATAGGCTCCTTCAGGTGTTAGTAGCCTTTCCTCTCTCCTAGGTAGCCAAACCCTCTTTTCTGGCTATTTAGGGTCTCTGTCTCTGGGGAAACTTTAGATAACGAATGCATGAGCTCAGCCGAGTTCCTCTGCATCTCCCTCTTCACCTTCTGATAAGGAATCGACCGCTGACCGCGCTGGAAGCCTGCAAACCTGCAACATAGTAGCAAAGACGACTACTGCAACTCTGTAACGCTGATCCTGCCGCCTTCTCGACTGTTTTCCTGCTTGTGCATGCTGTGGGGGTAGCCTGCCTCCTCTCTGCACCAGAAGATCCGAAGAAATCTCCCGTGGGTCGACGGAATCTTCCCCCTGCAACCGCAGGCACCAAAAAGCTGCATCTCCGGTCCCTTGGGTCTCCTCTCAGCACGACGAGCGAGGTCCCTCGAATCCAGCGACACCGTCCAAGTGACCCCCACAGTCCAGTGACTCTTCAGCCCAAGTTTGGTGGAGGTAAGTCCTTGCCTCACCTCGCTGGGCTGCATTGCTGGGAACCGCGACTTTGCAAGCTTCTCCGGCCCCTGTGCACTTCCGGCGGAAATCCTTCGTGCACAGCCAAGCCTGGGTCCACGGCACTCTAACCTGCATTGCACGACTTTCTAAGTTGGTCTCCGGCGACGTGGGACTCCTTTGTGCAACTTCGGCGAGCACCGTTTCACGCATCCTCGTAGTGCCTGTTTCTGGCACTTCTCCGGGTGCTACCTGCTTCAGTGAGGGCTCCTTGTCTTGCTCGACGTCCCCTCTCTCTGCAGGTCCAATTTGCGACCTCCTGGTCCCTCCTGGGCCCCAGCAGCGTCCAAAAACGCCAAACGCACGATTTGCGTGTAGCAAGGCTTGTTGGCGTCCATCCGGCGGGAAAACACTTCTGCACGACTCTCCAAGGCGTGGGGGATCCATCCTCCAAAGGGGAAGTCTCTAGCCCTTGTCGTTCCTGCAGTATTCACAGTTCTTTAGCCTAGTAAGAGCTTCTTTGCACCAACCGCTGGCATTTCTTGGGCATCTGCCCATCTCCGAGCTGCTTGTGACTTTTGGACTTGGTCCCCTTGTTCCACAGGTACCTTCAGACAGGAATCCATCGTTGTTGTATTGCTGATTTGTGTTTTCCTTGCATTCTCCCTCTAACACGACTATTTTGTCCTTAGGGGAACTTTGGTGCACTTTGCACTCACTTTTCAGGGTCTTGGGGAGGGTTATTTTTCTAACTCTCACTATTTTCTAATAGTCCCAGCGACCCTCTACAAGGTCACATAGGTTTGGGGTCCATTCGTGGTTCACATTCCACTTTTGGAGTATATGGTTTGTGTTGCCCCTATCCCTATGTTTCCCCATTGCATCCTATTGTAACTATACATTGTTTGCACTGTTTTCTAAGACTATACTGCATATTTTTGCTATTGTGTATATATATCTTGTGTATATTTCCTATCCTCTCACTGAGGGTACACTCTAAGATACTTTGGCATATTGTCATAAAAATAAAGTACCTTTATTTTTAGTATAACTGTGTATTGTGTTTTCTTATGATATTGTGCATATGACACTAAGTGGTACTGTAGTAGCTTCACACGTCTCCTAGTTCAGCCTGAGCTGCTTTGCTAAGCTACCATTATCTATCAGCCTAAGCTGCTAGACACCCTATACACTAATAAGGGATAACTGGGCCTGGTGCAAGGTGCAAGTACCCCTTGGTACTCACTACAAGCCAGTCCAGCCTCCTACGTTGGTTGTGCAGTGGTGGGATAAGTGCTTTGAGACTACTTACCACTCTTGTCATTGTACTTTTCATAAGAGAAAAATATACAAAACAAGGTCAGTGTATATACACATAGCCAAAAAGTTTTGCATTTCCTCTTTTCACTCTTTTCTAAGTGCTGAAAAGTACTTCTAAACTTTCAAAAAGTTCTTAAAAGTTTAAAAAGTTTTTTCTGTCTTTCCAAAAAGTTCTGAAAACTTTTTTCTCTTTGTCTATCACTTTAACTCTCTCTAAAAAATGTCTGGCACAGGCCAAAAAGTTGAACTGTCCAAACTTGCATATGATCACCTTAGCTGGAAAGGAGCAAGGAGTCTCTGCATAGAGAGAGGTTTGAGTGTAGGGAAGAATCCTTCCTTAGAACTGTTAATTAATATGCTTAGAGTACAGGATAAGGCCATAAGTGCCCAATCTGTAGAAAAAGTAGCTAATGGCTCTCAATCTGATCCAGGGACTCCCCCAGGAAAAGGTTCAGGAAAGAAACTTCTCAGCCTGCCCATTACTAGACAGTCTAGCATAGTTGGTACAGAGGTTGAATCACATCATACTGATGATGTGCTCTCACATTATGCTGGTAGCCAAGCTGTTAGGGTGCCCTTGGTAAGGGACAGGTCTCCTTCTGTCCATCCCACCCACCCTGATGACAGATTGTTAGAAAGGGAGCTCAATAGATTGAGAGTGGAGCAAACCAGACTGAAGCTCAAGAAGCAACAGCTGGATTTGGATAGACAGTCTTTAGAAGTAGAGAGGGAAAGACAGAAGTTGGGTTTAGAAACCCATGGTGGCAGCAGCAGTATTCCCCATAGTCATCCTGCAAAAGAGCATGATTCCAGGAATCTGCATAAGATAGTTCCCCCTTACAAGGAGGGGGATGACATTAACAAGTGGTTTGCTGCACTTGAGAGGGCCTGTGCTGTACAGGATGTCCCTCAAAAGCAGTGGGCTGCTATCCTATGGCTATCATTTACTGGAAAAGGTAGGGATAGGCTCCTTACTGTAAAAGAAAATGATGCTAACAATTTCCAAGTTCTTAAGAATGCACTCCTGGATGGTTATGGCTTAACCACTGAACAGTACAGGATAAAGTTCAGAGAGACCAAAAAGGAGTCTTCACAAGACTGGGTTGATTTCATTGACCATTCAGTGAAGGCCTTGGAGGGGTGGTTACATGGCAGTAAAGTTACTGATTATGAAAGCCTGTATAACACAATCCTGAGAGAGCATATACTTAATAATTGTGTGTCTGATTTGTTGCACCAGTACCTGGTAGACTCTGATCTGACCTCTCCCCAAGAATTGGGAAAGAAGGCAGACAAATGGGTCAGAACAAGGGTGAACAGAAAAGTTCATACAGGGGGTGACAAAGATGGCAATAAGAAGAAAGATGGTGAAAAATCTCAAGATAAGCATGGGGATAAGGGTAAAACCAAAGATCCCACTTCAAATCTTAAACACTCTTCAGAGGGTGGGGATAAAACAAATTCTTCCTCTTCTTCCCAACCTGCACACATTAAAAAGCCTTGGTGCTTTGTGTGTAAAAACAGAGGCCATAGGCCAGGGGATAAGTCCTGTCCAGGTAAACCCCCTGAGCCTACCACCACTAATACATCAAGCTCTAGTGCCCCTAGCAGTAGTGATACTAGTGGTGGGACTGCTGGCAACAGTCAAGCAAAGGGTGTAGTTGGGTTCACTTATGGGTCCATAGTGGAAACTGATGTAATCAGTCCCAAGACAGTTTCTGTCACACCTAGTGGCATTGGCCTTGCCACACTGGCTGCTTGTCCCCTTACAATGGATAAGTACAGGCAGACAGTTTCAATAAATGGTGTTGAGGCCTTGGCCTACAGGGACACAGGTGCCAGTTTCACTTTGGTGACTGAAAACCTAGTGCCTCCTGAACAACACATCATTGGACAACAGTATAAGATTATTGATGTCCATAACTCCACTAAGTTTCTTCCCTTAGCTATAATTCAGTTTAGTTGGGGTGGAGTTACTGGCCCTAAGCAGGTGGTGGTATCACCTAGCTTACCTGTAGACTGTCTCTTAGGTAATGACCTAGAGGCCTCAGGTTGGGCTGATGTAGAGTTTTATGCCCATGCAGCCATGCTGGGCATCCCTGAGGAATTGTTCCCTCTCATTTCAAGTGAAATGAAAAAGCAAAGGAGAGAAGGCCTGAAAACTCAGGATCCCTCTCCAGCAACAGGTAAAAAGGGTATCACAGCATCCCCTAACCACCCTACCATTCAGGATACTATTCCTGTGGTGGGAGAAACCTCTCCTGGGGTGGCACCTGTTCCAAGGGAATCATCAGCTGGCAAAGCTGGACTCCCTGAGGTGGAAGTACCTCTCTGTGGGATAACTAACATTGGTGAGAAAAACAGCACCATTTTAGTTAACATGGAGCATCCCTCCAACCCTCCCAGAGAAACTTTAGTGCAGAAACCCTGCACTACCTCACAACACTTAGGACAGCATCCCTGCCCTAGTGTGGAGCTCATAGGACAGCATCCCTGCCCTGCTCCAACTCAAGAGAAACAGCATCCCTGTTCTCTCTTCCAGCCAGATGGACAAAGTTTTTGCCCAGCTATGGCTTTTCTGAGACAGCATCCCTGTCTGGCATTTCCATCACTACAAATAGGTTCAGTGGACAATTCCCACTGCTCTAACCTAAAACTTACTGATAGAAACTCTGAAAATACATCTTCACATTGTTGCTTAGCTAAAAAACTTCAAACAGGGTGGTTTACATCCCCACAGGGAAGTAACCATATAGTGGATGATAAAGGGAGTAACCAGTCTATTGCAGAGCTACTCTCTACTTATCACCACTTAGACAATAAAGTCTCAACTGGCCAAGGTTAGCCTTATTGTCCTTCGTTTGGGGGGGGGTTGTGTGAGAAGGTAGCCTCTTTCTAGCCTTGTTACCCCCACTTTTGGCCTGTTTGTGAGTGTATGTCAGGGTGTTTGTCACTGTTTTCACTGTCTCACTGGGATCCTGATAGCCAGGCCTCAGTGCTCATAGTGAAAACACCATGTTTTCAGTATGGTTGTTATGTGTCACTGGGATCCTGCTGGTCAGGACCCCAGTGCTCATAGGTTTGTGGCCTATATGTATGTGTCACTGGGACCCTGTCACACAGGGCCCCAGTGCTCATAGGTGTGCATGTGTATGTTCCCTGTGTGGTGCCTAACTGTCTCACTGAGGCTCTGCTAACCAGAACCTCAGTGGTTATGCTCTCTCATTACTTTCAAATTGTCACTGACAGGCTAGTGACCATTTTTACCAATTTACATTGGCTTACTGGAACACCCTTATAATTCCCTAGTATATGGTACTGAGGTACCCAGGGTATTGGGGTTCAAGGAGATCCCTATGGGCTGCAGCATTTCTTTTGCCACCCATAGGGAGCTCTGACAATTCTTACACAGGCCTGCCACTGCAGCCTGAGTGAAATAACGTCCACGTTATTTCACAGCCATTTTACACTGCACTTAAGTAACTTATAAGTCACCTATATGTCTAACCTTTACCTGGTAAAGGTTAGGTGCAAAGTTACTTAGTGTGAGGGCACCCTGGCACTAGCCAAGGTGCCCCCACATTGTTCAGAGCCAATTCACTGAACTTTGTGAGTGCGGGGACACCATTACACGCGTGCACTACATATAGGTCACTACCTATATGTAGCTTCACCATGGTAACTCCGAATATGGCCATGTAACATGTCTATGATCATGGAATTGCCCCCTCTATGCCATCCTGGCATTGTTGGTACAATTCCATGATCCCAGTGGTCTGTAGCACAGACCCTGGTACTGCCAGACTGCCCTTCCTGGGGTTTCACTGCAGCTGCTGCTGCTGCCAACCCCTCAGACAGGCAGCTGCCCTCCTGGGGTCCAGCCAGGCCTGGCCCAGGATGGCAGAACAAAGAACTTCCTCTGAGAGAGGGTGTGACACCCTCTCCCTTTGGAAAATGGTGTGAAGGCAGGGGAGGAGTAGCCTCCCCCAGCCTCTGGAAATGCTTTGTTGGGCACAGATGTGCCCAATTCTGCATAAGCCAGTCTACACCGGTTCAGGGACCCCTTAGCCCCTGCTCTGGCGCAAAACTGGACAAAGGAAAGGGGAGTGACCACTCCCCTGACCTGCACCTCCCCTGGGAGGTGTCCAGAGCTCCTCCAGTGTGCTCCAGACCTCTGCCATCTTGGAAACAGAGGTGCTGCTGGCACACTGGACTGCTCTGAGTGGCCAGTGCCACCAGGTGACGTCAGAGACTCCTGCTGATAGGCTCCTTCAGGTGTTAGTAGCCTTTCCTCTCTCCTAGGTAGCCAAACCCTCTTTTCTGGCTATTTAGGGTCTCTGTCTCTGGGGAAACTTTAGATAACGAATGCATGAGCTCAGCCGAGTTCCTCTGCATCTCCCTCTTCACCTTCTGATAAGGAATCGACCGCTGACCGCGCTGGAAGCCTGCAAACCTGCAACATAGTAGCAAAGACGACTACTGCAACTCTGTAACGCTGATCCTGCCGCCTTCTCGACTGTTTTCCTGCTTGTGCATGCTGTGGGGGTAGCCTGCCTCCTCTCTGCACCAGAAGATCCGAAGAAATCTCCCGTGGGTCGACGGAATCTTCCCCCTGCAACCGCAGGCACCAAAAAGCTGCATCTCCGGTCCCTTGGGTCTCCTCTCAGCACGACGAGCGAGGTCCCTCGAATCCAGCGACACCGTCCAAGTGACCCCCACAGTCCAGTGACTCTTCAGCCCAAGTTTGGTGGAGGTAAGTCCTTGCCTCACCTCGCTGGGCTGCATTGCTGGGAACCGCGACTTTGCAAGCTTCTCCGGCCCCTGTGCACTTCCGGCGGAAATCCTTCGTGCACAGCCAAGCCTGGGTCCACGGCACTCTAACCTGCATTGCACGACTTTCTAAGTTGGTCTCCGGCGACGTGGGACTCCTTTGTGCAACTTCGGCGAGCACCGTTTCACGCATCCTCGTAGTGCCTGTTTCTGGCACTTCTCCGGGTGCTACCTGCTTCAGTGAGGGCTCCTTGTCTTGCTCGACGTCCCCTCTCTCTGCAGGTCCAATTTGCGACCTCCTGGTCCCTCCTGGGCCCCAGCAGCGTCCAAAAACGCCAAACGCACGATTTGCGTGTAGCAAGGCTTGTTGGCGTCCATCCGGCGGGAAAACACTTCTGCACGACTCTCCAAGGCGTGGGGGATCCATCCTCCAAAGGGGAAGTCTCTAGCCCTTGTCGTTCCTGCAGTATTCACAGTTCTTTAGCCTAGTAAGAGCTTCTTTGCACCAACCGCTGGCATTTCTTGGGCATCTGCCCATCTCCGAGCTGCTTGTGACTTTTGGACTTGGTCCCCTTGTTCCACAGGTACCTTCAGACAGGAATCCATCGTTGTTGTATTGCTGATTTGTGTTTTCCTTGCATTCTCCCTCTAACACGACTATTTTGTCCTTAGGGGAACTTTGGTGCACTTTGCACTCACTTTTCAGGGTCTTGGGGAGGGTTATTTTTCTAACTCTCACTATTTTCTAATAGTCCCAGCGACCCTCTACAAGGTCACATAGGTTTGGGGTCCATTCGTGGTTCACATTCCACTTTTGGAGTATATGGTTTGTGTTGCCCCTATCCCTATGTTTCCCCATTGCATCCTATTGTAACTATACATTGTTTGCACTGTTTTCTAAGACTATACTGCATATTTTTGCTATTGTGTATATATATCTTGTGTATATTTCCTATCCTCTCACTGAGGGTACACTCTAAGATACTTTGGCATATTGTCATAAAAATAAAGTACCTTTATTTTTAGTATAACTGTGTATTGTGTTTTCTTATGATATTGTGCATATGACACTAAGTGGTACTGTAGTAGCTTCACACGTCTCCTAGTTCAGCCTGAGCTGCTTTGCTAAGCTACCATTATCTATCAGCCTAAGCTGCTAGACACCCTATACACTAATAAGGGATAACTGGGCCTGGTGCAAGGTGCAAGTACCCCTTGGTACTCACTACAAGCCAGTCCAGCCTCCTACAGGGCGGCCTTGAGGTAGTATGTACCAGCTGTGGGGAGGGACACACTTCTTACACTGGAAAACCGCTTTACTTGCCAAGTTAGGGCTGACTCCTGAGAAATACCATCAGAGGTTCATGGATAGCACCAAACTCTCCACACAAACTTGGGTAGACGTTTAGCTTTTTCCAATGAGCCACTGAATGGATGGGTGCGGGGCAGCAAAGTAAATTATTACACAGGGTTATATAATTTGATTCTGAGAGAGCACATGCTCACTTTTTGTTTGACAGAATGTTGCCAGTGTGAGAAAGTAGCCTCTTTCTAGCATGGTTACCCCCACTTTTGGCCTGTTTGTGAGTGTGTGTCCGTGTGTTTTTACTGTGTCACTGGGATCCTGCTAGCCAGGACCCCAGTGCTCATAGATAAAAACCTATATGTCAGTGTGTTTTGCCTGTCTCACTGGGATCCTGCTAGCCAGGACCCCAGTGCTCATAATTCGCGGCCTAATGTGTGTGTTGTCAGTAGTGCTTGACTGTGTCCCTGAGGCTCTGCTATTCAGAACTTCAGTGCTTATGCTCTCTCTGTTTTTAAATTTGTCACTATAGGCTAGTGACCTCATTTACCAATTTCAATTGGCACACTGGACCCCCCCTTATAAGTCCCTAGTATATGGTACCTAGGTACCAAGGGCATTGGGGTTCCAGGAGATCCTTATGGGCAGCAGCATTTCTTTTGCCACCCCTAAGGAGCTCAGACAAACCCTTCCACAGGCCTGCCATTGTAGCCTGTGTGAAACAGTGCACACACTATTTCACAGCCATTTTCACTGCAATTAGGGAACTTATAAGTCACCTATATGTCTAACCTTCACTTGCTGAAGGTTAGGTGCAAAGTTACTAAGTGTGAGGGCACCCTTGCACTAGCAAAGGTGCCCCCACATAGTTCAGGGCCATTTCCCGTGACTTTGTGAGTGTGGGGATGCCATTAAATGTGTGCACTACATAGAGGTCATTATCTATATGTAGCTTCACAATGGTAACTCCGAATATGGCCATGTAAGGTGTCTAAGATCATGGAATTGTCCCCCCATTCCAAATCTGGTATTGGGGAGCCAATTCCATGCATCCTAGGGGGCTCCACTATGGACCCCCAGTACTGCCAAACCAGCTCTCTGAGGCTTGCACTGCAGCTACAGCTGCTGCTACCTCACCGACATGGTTCTGCCCTCCTGGGGTCTGAGCAGCTCAGTCCCAGGAAAGCAGAACACAGCATTTCCTCTGAGAGCAGGGTGTTACACCCTCTCCCTTTGGAAATAAGTGTTACAGGCTGGGGAGGGGTAGCCTCCCCCAGCCTCTGGAAATGCTTTGAAGGGCACAGATGGTGCCCTCCTTGCATAAGCCAGTCTACATCGGTTCAGGGACCCTTTGTCCCCTGCTCTGGCCCGACACCGGACAAAGGAAAGGGGAACGACTCCCCTCTCCATCACCACCCTAGGGGTGGTGCTCAGAGCTCCTCCAGTGTGTCCCAGACTTCAGACATCTTGCTTTGCAAAGTTTGGGGGCACTCTGGAGGGCTCTGAGTGGCCAATGCCAGCTGGTGACGTCAGACACCCCTCCTGAAAGGTCCTTACCTGATCAGGTAGCTATTACGGGTCTCTCCTGTTGGTTCTCTTCAGATTCTGCTTGCAAATTTCTTTCAGGAATCCTCTGCAACTACTACTTCATCCTCTGACCTCTGATGAACCGCAGCCTGCTCCAGGAACCGCTGTAACAGCAACAAAGTATCCACAAGGGATACTTTTCTTTTGGAACTTCAGCTCCAGCCAGCAACTGCAACAGTTTCCACAGTGTGCACGCTCTGGGGACTCCTTTGTCTTCATCCTGCACCGGAAGGACCAAAGAAATCTCCTGTGGAGTGAAGGAGTCACTCCCCTTCTCACACAGGCACCTTCCAGGTCGACAACTGGTACTCCTGGTCTCCTCCCCCAGCGACAAGCGTGCTCCTAGAAACATAGAGGGTGGACTCCATCGACATAGACTATCCTGAGGTACTGCTGACGCAATTTGGAGGAGGTGAGACCTTGTCTTCCCTGAGAGCAACAGTACCCCTGTGCACTGCGTCTTCTTCACCTCCTGAGGCCTCTGTGCACTATTTGCAAAATTCCTTTGTGCACAGCCTGGCCCAGGTCCCCAGCACTCCATCCTGCGATGTTCAACTCGCTGAGTTGTTCTTCGGCGGCTTGGGACTTTCCTTTGTTGTGCTGCACCAACCGCATTTTGCACCTCCTTTATCCCTGTGTCCTGGACTCCCGTGGGTGCTGTCTGGCATCCTGAGGACTCTCTAAAGTGCTGAGAGCCTCCTCTTCCTCCTCACACATAGGTGAGGCCCCCAGGTCCCTCCTGGATCGGGCCAGCGCCATGTTGACACAAAACGCATATTTGTCGTAACCAATGCTTGTTGGCAACTTCCAACACAAAATCACATCTGCATCTATATTCACATCGTGGGACACTTTCTGCATCATGCAGGAACCCACTGGCATCTTCCTAGGGTGCATTCCTGCAGTCTTCTTCCAAATTCTACAGCATTTCCTATTGTTTGCACTATCCTATGTCTAATTACTTACCTTATTTTGGTGTCTAGTGTATATATTATGTATAATACTTACAGAGGAGTATTGGCTCCAAGATATTTTTGGTACTGTGTCACCCAAATAAACTACCTTTACTTTTGGTAACACTGAGTATTGTCTTTACTTGTATATAAGTACTGTGTAACTATAAGTGGTATTGCATGAGCTTTGCATGTCTCCTAGTTCAGCCTATGCTGCTCTGCTATAGCTACCTCTATCAGCCTAAGCTGCTAGAACACTACTCCTTCACTAATAAGGGATAACTGGACCTGGTATAAGGTGTAAGTACCCAAGGTACCCACTACAAACTAGGCCAGACTCCTACATTGGTGGTGCAGCGGTGGGATAAGTACTTGCAAGTACTTTACCACTTTGTTACTGGTGCTTTTCAGAAGGAAAACTTGCTCCAATACTTAGGGCATACATAGTATATACCTAGAAGTCATTTTCTAACTTTCTTAAAAGTTATTTAAACTTTGCAAATGTTTTTACAAAGTTCTGAAAAGTTTTCTTCTTTTCTCTAAAAAGTTAGCTCTGTTATTCTACTAGCTTTTTACTCACTTTCCCAAACTGTTTTTTTTTCTCTTTCAATATGTCTTCTGTAGATGCTACCCCTAGAGTTGTGAAAACGGCATATGAAAATCTTAACTTTAAAAGTTTGAGATGTCTCTGTATTGAAATAAGTTTAGAGATTAGGAAGAACCGCAATAAGGAGTTCCTCTTAAATCTTTTCCTCCAAGATGACCAGGGACTCAGCACTGGTCCAGATCAGACAGGGGAAGAGGTAGAGGATGATTCCAACCAGGAAGGCTCAAAGGAGCAAACTGACAATCCTGGGGAGGGTACTTACACAGCTCTAGCTGTCAATAAGCCACTTAGTACAACTAGTAGTGGGAAGGGTTCACACACAGGTAGGGCTCCCTTCACCCCTAGAGGCCAGGTCACTAGAGTGGCCCTGTTAGAGATAGAGCTACCTCTGTACACTCTCATGTTACCTCTGTTTCAGAGGCATCCCACACATCTAACCCGAAAGGACCAGTCCCTAGATAGGGAACTCAGAAAGCTGAGATTAGAGGAGGCTAGACTGAGGCTAATGCAGCAACAGTTGGCCTTAGACAGGGAATCCCTGGCTGTGGAGAAAGAAAGGCAGGGGTTGGGGTTAGTTCCCCATGGTGGCAGCAGCAGTTTTAGAAATTCAAATGTTAGGGAACCTTCATTTGACTCTAGAAAGCTACACAAAGTTGTCCCTCCTTACAAGGATGGTGATGACATCTACACGTGGTTTACTGCACTTGAGAGGGCCTGTAAAGTTCAGAGTGTCCCTCATGAACAGTGGGATGCTATCCTTTGGTTATCCTTCTATGGCAAGGGGAGAGACAGACTTCTTATTGTCACAGAAGATGATGCAGATAACTATCAAGTTCTGAAAAATGCACTCTTGCATTGTCTGGGCTTAACCACTGAACAGTACAGACTTAAGTTTAGAGAGACCAGAAAGGAGTCATCACAGGACTGGACAGACTTTGTAGACTATTCTGTGAAGGCCCTAGAAGGCTGGTTAAATGGCAGTAAGGTGACTGACTCTGAAAGCCTATATAACATGATTCTGAGAGAGCATATTTTGAATAATTGTGTGTCTGACTTGTTACATCAGTATCTTGTGGACTCAGAACTGACCTCTCCCCAAGAATTGGGAAAGAAGGCAGACAAATGGGTCAGAACAGGGGTGAATAGAAAGGTTCATAAAGGGGGTGACAAAGACAACAAAAAGAAAGATGGTGAAAAATCTCAGGACAAGCATGGGGACAAAAGTAAACACAAAGATCCTTCTTCAGGTCCAAAACACTCCTCTGGGGGTGGAGATAAAACCTCTTCATCTTCTTCAAACTCTTCACACAATCAGAAAAGGCCTTGGTGCTATGTGTGTAGAGGTAAAGGCCATTGGCCAGAGGATAGGTCCTGCCCAGGTAAAAAGAGCCTACCACCACTAGGACATCAGACTCTAGTGCCCCTAGCAGTAGTGGTAAAAGTGGTGGGACTACTGGCAATAGTCAAACTAAAGGTGCAGTTGGGTTCACTTTTGGGACCCTAATAGAAACTGGGGTAGACAGTCCCAAGACAGTTTCTGTCACACCTAGTGGCACTGGCCTTGCCACCTTGGCTACTTGTTCCCTTAACATGGATAAGTACAGGCAGTCAATCTTAATAAATGGTGTTGGGACCCAAGCGTACAGGGACACAGGCGCCTGTATCACTTTGGTGACTGAAAACCTGGTGTCACCTGCACAACATCTCCTTGGACAGAAGTACCAAGTTACTGATGTCAATAAGTCCACCCAGTCCCTCCCCTTAGCTGTAGTTCAACTTAGTTGGGGTGGAGTTACTGGCCCTAAGCAGGTGGCAGTATCACCTAGCTTACCTGTAGATTGTCTCTTAGGGATTGACCTAGAGACCTCAGGTTGGGCAGATGTAGAGTTTAGGATCCATGCTGGGTGTTCCTGAGGAATTGCTTCCTCTCATTGGTGGTGAAATGGAAAAGCAAAGGAGAGAACAAGGAATGAAGTCTCAGGATCCCTCTCCACCAACAGGTAAGAAGGGTATCAAAGTATCCCTTCCCCACCCTGCCACTAAGGATACCATTCCTCTGGTGGGATAAACGTCTCCTGGGGTGGAACCTGTACCAAAGGAGTCACCAGCTACCACAGCTGGACTCCCAGAGATAAAAGTACCTCTCTGTAGAACCACTAAAGCAGATGTGCAAACTTGCACCATTTAGTGAATATGGAGCATCCCTCCAGCTCGCCCAAAGAAACTTTAGTGCAGCAGCCCTGCACTACCTCTAAACACTCAGGACAGAAGCCCTGTCCTAGTGTGGAGCTTATAGGAAAGCAGCTCTGCCCTGCTCCACCTCAAGAGAAACAGCCATGTGGACAAAGTTTTTTTCCCAGCTGTAGGAAAGTACCATCTTGCCTGGCATGTTACCCCCATTTTTACTTATGTGTCAGTTTGTTTTTGCCTGTCTCACTGGGATCCTGCTAGCCAGGCTCATAGTTTGTGGCCTGAATGTGTTCCCTGTGTGGTGCCTAACTTTGTCACTGAGACTCTACTAACCAGAACATCAGTGCTTATGCTCTCTCTGCTTTTAAAATTGCCACTGCAGGCTAGTGACCATTATTACAAATTCTAATTGGCACACTAGAACACCCTTATAATTCCCTAGTATATGGTACCTAGGTAACCAGGGTACTGGGGTTCCAGGAGATCCCTATGGGCTGCAACATTTATGTTGCCACCTATAGGGATCTCAGACAATTCTTACACAGGACTGCCACTGAAGCCTGAGTGAAATTACGTCCACGTTATTTCACAGCCATTTTACACTGCACTTAAGTAACTTATAAGTCACCTATATGTCTAACTCTCACTTGGTGAAGGTTAGGTGCAAAGGTACTAAGTGTGAGGGCACCCTGGCACTAGCCAAGGTGCCCCCACATTGTTCAGGGCAATTTCCCCTGACTTTGTGAGTGCAGGGACACCTTTATACGTGTGCACTACATATACGTCAACACCTTTATGTAGCTTCACAATGGTAACTCCGAATATGGCCATGTAACATGTCTAAGATCATGGAATTGTCCCCCCATTCCAAATGTGGTATTGGGGTGCCAATCCCATGCATCCCCGGGGCTCCAGCATGGATCCCGGCTACTGCCAAACTAGCTCTCTGGGGTTTTCACTGCAGCTACCGCTGCTGCCAACGCACAGACAGGCTTCTGCCCTCCTGGGGGCTTGGCAGCCCAGTCACAGGAAGGCAGAAGAAAGGATTTCCTCTGAGAGAGGGTGTTACACCCTCTCCCTTTGGAAATAGGTGCTAAGGGCTGGGGAGGAGTAGCCTCCCCCAGCCTCTGGAAATGCTTTGAAGGGCACAGATGGTGCCCTCCTTGCATAAGCCAGTCTACACCGGTTCAGGGATCCCCCAGCCCCTGCTCTGGCGTGAAACTGGACAAAGGAATGGGGAGTGACCACTCCCCTGTCCATCACTACCCCAGGGGTGGTGCCCAGAGCTTCTCCAGTGTGTCCCAGGCCTCTGCCATCTTGAATGCAGAGGTGTGAGGGCACATTGGAGGCCTCTGAGTGGCCAGCAGGTGATGTCAGAGACCCCTCCTGATAGGTGCATACCTGGTTAGGTGGCCAATCCTCCTCTGAGGGCTATTTAGGGTCTCTCCTGTGGGTTTCTCTTCAAATAATGAATGCAAGAGCTCACCAGAGTTCCTCTGCATCTCCCTCTTTGACTTCTGCCAAGGATAGACCGCTGACTGCTCCAGGACGCCTGCAAAACCGCAACAAAGTAGCAAGACAACTACCAGCAACATTGTAGCACCTAATCCCGCTGGCTTTCTCAACTGTTTCCTGGTGGTGCATGCTCTGAGGGCTGTCTGCCTTCAACCGGCAATGGAAGCCAAGAAGAAATCTCCTGTGGGTCGACGGAATCTTCCTCCTGCCAACGCTGGCACCAAACTTGTGCATTACCGGTCCTCTGGGTTGACGAGCGTGGTCCCTAGAACACAGGAGCTGGATCCAAGTGACCCCGACAGTCCAGTGGTTCTTTTGTCCAAATTTGGTGGAGGTAAGTCCTTGCCTCCCCACGCCAAACAGTAATCCTGTGTACTGCATGATCTGCAGCTGCTAGGGCTTCTGTGCATTTATGCAAGGAATCCTTTATGCACAGCATAGCCTAAGTCCCCAGCACTCCGTCCTGCATTGCCCAACTAGCTGAGTTGACCACCGGCTTCGTGGGACCCTCCTTTGTAGTGTTGAGACAACCTCTGTGCTCAGATTTCATGAATTCCTGTTCAAGTGCTTCTGCGGGTGATGCCTGCTTCTTCGTGGGCTCTCTGTGTTGCTGAGTACCTATTCTGTGTCCTCCTCCAAGGGACAACCTCCGGGTCCTTCCTGAGCCCAGGCAGCACCCATTTTCTTCAACCATGACCTTTGCAGCTAGCAAGGCTTCTTTGCTGTCTTTCTGCGTGGAAACAACTCTGCATCCTCCAGCACACCGTGGGACATCTTCTGTGCAAAGGAGAAGTTCCTGGCATCTTTCGTTGTTGCAGAATCTTCAGCTTCTTCCACCCAGAGGCAGCCATTTTGCACCTTCATCCGGGGTTTAGTGGGCTCCTGTCCCCCTGTACACTTTCGTGACTCTTGGACTTGGTCCCCTTCCTTTGCAGTTCCCCAGGTCCAGGAATCCGTCTTCAGTGCTTTGCAGTCAGTTGTTGTCTTTGCAGAATCTCCTATTACGACTTCAGTGTGTTTCTAGGGAAGTAAGGTAACTTTACTCCTACTTTTCAGGGTCTTGGAGTGGGGTATCTTGGACACCCTTAGTGTTTTCTTACACTCCCAGCGACCCTCTACACACTTCACTAGGCCTGTGGTCCCTAAGTGGTTCGCATTCCACTTTCTTAGTATATGGTTTGTGTTGCCCCTAGGCCAATTGCATCCTATTGTATTCTACAGTGTTTGCACTACTTTTCTGTTTACTTACCTGATTTTGGTTTGTGTGTATATTTTGTGTATTTTACTTACCTCCTGAGGGAGTATATCCTCTGAGGTACTTTTGGCACATTGTCACTGAAATAAAGTACTTTTATTTTTAGTAACTCTATATTGTGATTCTCATGATATAGTGCTACATGATGTAAGTGATATAGTAGGAGCTTTGCATGTCTCCTAGTTCAGCCTAAGGTGCTCTGCTATAGCTATCTCGGTCAGCCTAAGCTGCTAGAACACTACTAATCTACTAATAAGGGATAACTGGACCTGGCACAAGGTGTAAGTACCATCAGGTACCCACTATAAGCCAGGCCAGCCTCCTACACCAGCTAAGGCTTTATCGAGACAGCTTCCCTGTCTAGCATTTCCTGCATTTGACATAGGCCCAGTGGACCAATCTCACTGTCCAACTTTTAAACATACTAATAAGAACTCTGAGAATTTACACTCACACTGTTGGTTAGGTAAAAATCTCCAAACAGGGTGGTTTACATCCCCAAAGAGAAGTAACCATATAGTGGATGATCAAGGGAGTAACCACTCTATTGCAGATCTTCTCTCCACCTATCACCACTTAGACAATAAAGTCTCAACTGGCCAAGGTTAGCCTTATTGTCCTTCGTTTGGGGGAGGGGTTGTGTGAGAAAGTAGCCTCTTTATGGCATGGTTACTGTAGGAATGTACCATCTTGCCTGGCATGTTACCCCCATATTTCACTGTATATATGTTGTTTTAGTGTATGTGTCACTGGGACCCTGCCAGCCAGGGCCCCAGTGCTCATAAGTGTGCCCTGTATGTGTTCCCTGTGTGATGCCTAACTGTCTCACTGAGGCTCTGCTAACCAGAACCTCAGTGGTTATGCTCTCTCTGCTTTCTAAATTGTCACTAACAGGCTAGTGACCAATTTCACCAATTCACATTGGCATACTGGAACACCCTTATAATTCCCTAGTATATGGTACTGAGGTACCCAGGGTATTGGGGTTCCAGGAGATCCCTATGGGCTGCAGCATTTCTTGTGCCACCCATAGGGAGCTCTGACAAATTCTTACCCAGGCCTGCCACTGCAGCCTGAGTGAAATAACGTCCACGTTATTTCACAGCCATTTACCACTGCACTTAAGTAACTTATAAGTCACCTATATGTCTAACCTTCACCTGGTGAAGGTTGGGTGCTAAGTTACATAGTGTGTGGGCACCCTGGCACTAGCCAAGGTGCCCCCACATCGTTCAGGGCAAATTTCCCGGACTTTGTGAGTGCGGGGACACCATTTCACACGTGTACTATACATAGGTCACTACCTATGTATAACGTCACATTGGTAACTCCGAACATGGCCATGTAACATGTCTAAGATCATGGAATTGTCACCCCAATGCCATTCTGGCATTGGGGAGACAATTCCATGATCCCCCGAGTCTCTAGCACAGACCCAGGTACTGCCAAACTACCTTTCCCGGGGTTTCACTACAGCTGCTGCTGCTGCCAACCCATCAGACAGGTTTCTGAACTCCTGGGGTACAGCCAGGCTTGGCCCAGGAAGGCAGAACAAAGGACTTCCTCAGAGAGAGGGTGTTACACCCTCTCCCTTTAGAAAAAGGTGTCAGGGCTGGGGAGGAGTAGTCTCCCCCAGCCTCTGGAAATGCTTTGATGGGCACAGATGGTGCCCATCTCTGCATAAGCCAGTCTACACCGGTTCAGGGATCCCCCAGCCCTGCTCTGGTGCGAAACTGGACAAAGGAAAGGGGAGTGACCACTCCCCTGACCTGCACCTCCCAGGGGAGGTGCCCAGAGCTCCTCCAGCGTGCCCCAGACCTCTGCCATCTTGGATTCAGAGGTGTGCTGGCACACTGGACTGCTCTGAGTGGCCAGGGCCAGCAGGTGACGTCAGAGACTCCTTCTGATAGGCTCTTACCTGTGTTACTAGCCTATCCTCCTTCCTGGGTAGCCAAACCTCCTATTTTGGCTATTTAGGGTCTCTGCTTTGGGGAATTCTTCAGATACCGAATGCAAGAGCTCATCAGAGTTCCTCTGCATCTCCCTCTTCACCTTCTGCCAAAGGATCGACTGCTGACTGCTCAGGACACCTGCAAAACCACAACAAAGTAGCGAAGATGACTACTGTAACCTTGTATTGCTTCATCCTGCTGGCTTTCTCGCCTGTTTCCTGGTGGTGCATGCTCTGGGGGTAGCCTGCCTCCTTCTTGCACCAGGAGCTCTGAAGAAATCTCCCGTGGGATGACCCCCTGCAACCGCAGGCAACAAAAGACTGCATCACCAGTCCTCTGGGTCCCCTCTCAGCACGACGAGCGTGGTCCCTGGAACTCAGCAACTCTGTCCAAGTGACTCCCACAGTCCAGTGACTCTTCAGTCCAAGTTTGGTGGAGGTAAGTCCTTGCCTCCCCACGCTAGACTGCATTGCTCGGTACCACGTGATTTGCAGCTGCTCTGGCTCCTGTGCACTCTTCCAGGATTTCCTTCATGCACAGCCAAGCCTGGGTCCCTGACACTCTAACCTGCAGTGCACAACCTTCTGAGTTGTCCTCCGGCGTCGTGGGACTCCCTCTTCTGACTTCGGGTGGACTCCGGTTCACTCCTCTTCTTGGTGCCTGATCCGGTACTTCTGCGGGTACTGCCTGCTTCTGTGAGGGCTCCCAGACTTGCTAGGCGCCCCCTCTGTCTCCTCATCCAAGTGGCGACATTCTGGTCCCTCTTGGGCCACAGCAGCATCCAAAAACCCTAACCCCGACCCTTGCAGCTAGCAAGGCTTGTTTGTGGTCTTTCTGCGTGGGAACACCTCTGCAAGCTTCTTCACAACGTGGGACATCCATTCACCAAAGGGGAAGTTCCTAGTCCTCTTCGTTCTTGCAGAACACAAAGCTTCTTCCATCTGGTGGCAGCTTCTTTGCACCCTCAGCTGGCAATTCCTGGGCATCTGCCCACTCTCGACACTGTCGTGACTCTTGGACTTGGTCCCCTTGTCTTACAGGCACTCAAGTCTGGAAATCCACTGTTGTTGCTTTGCTGGTGTTGGTCTTCCTTGCAGAATCCCCCCATCACGACTTCTGTGCTCTCTGGGGGTTGTAGGTGCACTACCTTTCAGGGTCTTGGGGTGGGCTATTTTTCTAACCCTCACTGTTCTCTTACAGTCCCAGCGACCCTCTACAAGCTCACATAGGTTTGGGGTCCATTCGTGGTTCGCATTCCACTTTTGGAGTATATGGTTTGTGTTGCCCCTATACCTATGTGCTCCTATTGCAATCTACTGTAACTTTACATTGCCTGCATTATTTCCTTTTGCTATTACTGCATATTTTTGGTATTGTGTACATATATCTTGTGTATATTTGGCATCCTCATACTGAGGGTACTCACTGAGATACTTTTGGCATATTGTCATAAAAATAAAGTACCTTTATTTTTAGTATATCTGTGTATTGTGTTTTCTTATGATATTATGCATAAGACACCAGTGCTATAGTAGGAGCTTTGCATGTCTCCTAGTTCAGCCTAAGCTGCTCTGCTATAGCTACCTTCTATCAGCCTAAGCTGCTAGAAACACCTCTTCTACACTAATAAGGGATAACTGGACCTGGTACAGAGTGTAAGTACCCCTTGGTACCCACTACAAGCCAGGCCAGCCTCCTACAGTTACCCCTACTTTTGGGCTGTTTGTGAGTGTGTGTCAGTATGCTTTTACCGTGTCACTGGGATCCTGCTAGCCAGGACCCCAGTGCTCATAGATAAAAACCTATATGTCAGTGTGTTTTGCCTGTCTCACTGGGATCCTGCTAGCCAGGACTACAGTGCTCATAATTTGCGGCCTAATGCGTGTGTTGTCAGTAGTGCTTGACTGTCACTGAGGCTCTGCTAATCAGAACAACAGTTTTTATGCTCTCTCTCCTTTTAAATTTGTCACTATAGGGCATTTTCACTGCACTTAAGTAACTTATAAGTTACCTATACATCTAACCTTCACTTGCTAAAGGTTAGGTGCAAAGTTACTAAGAGTGAGGGCACCCTTACACTAGCAAAGGTGCCCCCACATAGTTCAGGGCCATTTCCCAGGACTTTGTGAGTGCGGGGACTCAATACCTATAGGTCAATACCAATATGTAGCTTCACAATGATAACTCCGAATACAGCCATGGTGTCTAAGATCATGGAATTGTCCCCCCATTCCAAATCTGGTATTGGGGAGTCAATTCCATGCATCCTGGGGGCTCTACTATGGACCCCCAGTACTGTCAAACCAGCGCTCTGAGGCTTGCACTGCAGCTACAGCTGCTGCCACCTCACAGACAGGGTTCTGCCCTCCTGGGGTCTGAGCAGCTCAGTCCCAGAAAGTCCGAACAAAGCATTTCCTCTGAGAGCAGGGTGTTACACCCTCTCCCTTTGGAAATAGGTGTTACAGGCTGGGGAGGGGTAGCCTCTCCCAGCCTTTGGAAATGCTTTGAAGGGGACAAATGGTGCACTTCTTGCATAAGCCAGTCTACACCGGTTCAGGGACCCTTTGTCCCCTGCTCTGGTGCGAAACTGGACAAAGGAAAGTGGAGTGACAACTCCCCTGTCCATCACCACCTTAGGGGTGGTGCCCAGAGCTCCTCCAGTGTGTCCCAGACTTCAGCCATCTTGCTTTGCAAAGTGTGGGGGCACTCTGGAGGGCCCTGAGTGGCCAGTGCCAGCAGGTGACGTCAGAGACCCCTCCTGATAGGTCCTTACCTTATAAGGAAGCCAATGCCCCTCTCAGGCCTATTTAGGGTCTCTCCTGTGTGTTCTCTTCAGATTCTGCTTGCATGTTTCTTTCAGGAATCCTCTGCAACTACTACTTCATCCTCTGACCTCGGATCAACCGTAGCCTGCTTCAAGAACCGCTGTAACAGCAACAAAGTATCCACAGGAGATACCTTTCTTCTGCAACTTCAGCTCCGGCCAGCAACTGCAACAGTCTCCACAGCGTGCACGCTTTGGGGACTCCCTGTCTTCATCCTGCACCAGAAAGACCGAAGAAATCTCCTGTGGGGTGACAGAGTCACTCCCCTTCTCATGCAGGCCCCTTCCAAGTTGACGACCCGTACTCCTGGACTCCTCTCACAGCAACGAGCGTGCTCCTAGAAACAAAGAGGGTGGGCTTCATCGACATAGACTGTCATGAGGTCCTGCTGACTCAAATTGGAGGCGGTAAGACCTTTCCTTCCCTGAGATCGACCGTATCCCTGTGCACTGCGTCTTCACCTCTTGAGGCCTCTGTGCAATATTTGCAAAATTCCTTTGTGCACAGCCTGGCCCAGGTTCCCAGCACTCCATCCTGTGATGCTCAAGTCGCTGAGTTGTTCTCCGGCGGCATGGGACCTTTGTTTGTTGTGGTGCACCAACCGCGTTTGGAACCTCGTTTGTCCCCATGACGTGGGACTCCCGTGGGTGCTGTCTGGCATCCTGAGGGCTCTCTAAAGTGCTGAGAGCCCTCTCTTCCTCCTCACACAGAGTTGAGGCCCCCAGGTCCCTCATGGGTCCAGCCAGCGCCATTTTGACACAAAACGCATATTTGTCATAACCAAGGCTTGTTGGTGACTTCCAAAACAAAATCACATCTGCATCCATCTTCATGTCGTGGGACATCTTCTGCATCATGCCATATTCCTAGGGTGTATTCCTGCAGTCTTCGTCCAACCGGGGACTCTTCTTTTGCACCCTCTTCTGGGTTGGCAGGGGCTCCTGTCCTTCATGGAACTTCTTTTGACTTCTGGACTTGGTCCCCTTCCTTTGCAGGTCTTCAGGTCCAGGAATCCAGCAGTTGTTGTTTGCAGACTTGGGGGGTCATTCTGACCCTGGCGGCCGGTGACCGCCAGGGTCACCGACCACGGGAGCACCGCCAACAGGCTGGCGGTGCTCCCTCGAGCATTCTGACCGCGGCGGTTCAGCCGCGGTCAGAAACGGAAAGTCGGCGGTCTCCCGCCGACTTTCCGCTGCTCGGGGGAATCCGCCGCCATGGGGTTTCTGACACCCCTACCGCCATCCTGTTCGTGGCGGGTCTCCCGCCAGGAACAGGATGGCGGTAGGGGGTGCCGCAGGGGCCCCCGTAAGAGGGCCCCGCAAAGTATTTCAGTGTCTGCAAAGCAGACACTGAAATACGCGACGGGTGCAACTGCACCCGTCGCACCTTCCCACTACGCCAGCTCCATTCGGAGCCGGCGTCCTCGTGGGAAGGTAGATTTGCCCTGGGCTGGCGGGCGGCCGCCCGCCAGCCCAGGGCAAATCTCAAAATATCCTCAGCGGCGGTCTTGTGACCGCGGAGCGGTATTTTGTCGGGGGAACATTGGCGGGCGGCCTCCGCCGCCCACCAATGTTAGAATCACCCCCATGGTTGGTTACTGCAATAATCCATATCACGAGGTGTACTGTGCCCTAGGGAAACTTGCAGGACTTTCCTCCTGCTTTTCTGGGCTCTGGGGCGGGGTAATTTACTTACCTTTACTGTATTCTTACTCTCCCAACGATTCTGCACACACTACACTTGTCTAGGGGCGAAGTCGTAATTTGCATTCCAATTTCTTCATATATGGTTTGAGTTGCCCCTAGACCTAATTTCTCCCATTGCATTTTATAGCATTTCATATTGTTTGCACTATCCTATGTCTAATTACTTACCTTATTTTGGTGTCTAGTGTATATATTGTGTATAATACCTCCAGAAGGAGTATTGCCTCCAATATATTTTTGGTACTGTGTCACCCAAATAAACTACCTTTATTTTTGGTAACAGTGAGTATTGTCTTTACTTGTTTATAAGTACTGTGTGACTATAAGTGGTATTGCATGAGCTTTGCATGTCTCCTAGTTCAGCCTAAGCTGCTCTGCTACTGCTACCTCTATCAGCCTAAGCTGCTAGAATACTACTACTTCACTAATAAGGGATAACTGGACCTGGTATGAGGTGTAAGTACCCAAGGTACCCACTACAAACCAGACCAGCCTCCTACAGTCAGCATTTGGTAGACAGTAAGCTGACTGATCCTAGGAAGCTTGCCGAGGAGGTGGACCTCTGGGCAACCACCAGAGTGTCCAAGAAGGTAACTGGGGAGGACACCCACAAAGGTGGTCATGGTCCCCACCAGAAGAAAGAGGGGGTAGAAAAACCTAAAAATAAGGAGTTCTCAAAAGCCCCCCAAAACAATTCCCAGGGGGGTGGTGGTACCCAGCCCCAGCCTGAGAAGAGGCCAGGATTCTTTGACAAGAAGAAAGGGAAATTCCTCCCCAAATGCTTAGAGTGCTTCAAGTTTGGACACTCTAAGGGCGACTCCCAGTGTCCCAAGAGGGCACAGCCCGCCACTGGAGGGCAGACACCTGGGTTGGCTAGTGTAATGCTCGGGGGGAGATGGTCACAGTTAGCTTGGGGGAACAGATAGAGGTATCACTAGTGTCTCTGGGAGATAAAGAAATGGTGCTAAAAGTCCACATACCTGCCAATACTTCCAAGTATAGGCAGTGGGTTACCACTGATGGGCAAAGGGTGGAGGCTCTGCGTGACACAGGAGCCAGTATGACTACTGTCCGGTGTCAGCTGGTGTCAGCAGAGCAAGTCATCCTTAATACATTCCACCAGGTCATAGTCGCTGACAATCGTGAGAGCCACCCACCGGTCGCTCTGGTTCCCTTTGAGTGGGGAGGGTCTCTGGTACTTTCAAAGTAGCTGTGAGTCCTGCCATGCCTGTAGATTGTCTGTTAGGCAAAGAGCTTGAGCACACTGCCTTGTAGGAGGTAGAGCTCAGATCCCACCTGAAGATGTTAGACTTGCCTGAACGGGTCTGCATGACCACACGGTCCATGGCAGCCCAGGGAGGGAGTCAAGAGTGTCTGGAGCCTGGGACAATGGTCCAGACAGCTGCACAGAGGAAGGGCAATGGGCGGAGGAAACCAGCCCCAGATATTCCTGCTGCGGTTGACGGGGTCCCAGAAGAGGAGGCTCCTGAGCCTACTGGGGAAGATATTGCCACCCTGGATAACCTGCCGGAGCTTGCTAGCTGCCAAGTGGAGGGTCGACCAACAAGGGAGGAATCCTGCAAAGCACAGAAGGAGTGCTCCACTCTTGAAGGTCTGAGGCAACAGGCCTCAGCCCAAGCAGCAGGTGAAGCCTCTGGCGATCACCACATCTATTAGGAGAATGATCTCCTCTATAGTGAGCCTAAGGTACTTGCCGCTGGGGCAGCACATGTGCTGGTGGTCCCCCAGTGCTACCAGGCCTTCCTACTGGGCCTGGCTTATGACATCCCCCTGGCAGGACATTCGGGGCAAGACAAGACCTTTGCCAGGCTTATCACCCACTTCCATTGGCCTAGCATACGGGTAGCCTCAGATAATTTCTGTAGGGCCTGCCCAACCTGCCAGGCTAGTGGGAAGACAGAGAAAAGGCTTATGACCCCCGTGATCCCACTCCCCGTCATTGGCACCCCCTTTGAAAGGGTGGGCATCGACGTCATTGGTCCCTTGGACCCCAAAACTGCCCTAGGCAACAGGTTTATCCTGGTTTTGGTGGCCCAGGGCAAATCTCAAAATACCCTCAGCGGTCTTGTGACCGCGGAGCGGTATTTTGTCGGGGGAACATTGGCGGGCGGCCTCCGCCGCCCGCCAATGTTAGAATCACCCCCATGGTTGGTTACTGCAATAATCCATATCACGAGGTATACTGTGCCCTAGGGAAACTTGCAGGACTTTCCTCCTGCTTTTCTGGGCTCTGGGGCGGGGTAATTTACTTACCTTTACTGTATTCTTACTCTCCCAACGATTCTGCACACACTACACTTGTCTAGGGGCGAAGTCGTAATTTGCATTCCAATTTCTTCATATATGGTTTGAGTTGCCCCTAGACCTAATTTCTCCCATTGCATTTTATAGCATTTCATATTGTTTGCACTATCCTATGTCTAATTACTTACCTTATTTTGGTGTTTAGTGTATTTATAGTGTATAATACCTCCAGAAGGAGTATTGCCTCCAATATATTTTTGGTACTGTGTCACCCAAATAAACTACCTTTATTTTTGGTAACAGTGAGTATTGTCTTTACTTGTTTATAAGTACTGTGTGACTATAAGTGGTATTGCATGAGCTTTGCATGTCTCCTAGTTCAGCCTAAGCTGCTCTGCTACTGCTACCTCTATCAGCCTAAGCTGCTAGAATACTACTACTTCACTAATAAGGGATAACTGGACCTGGTATGAGGTGTAAGTACCCAAGGTACCCACTACAAACCAGACCAGCCTCCTACAGTCAGCATTTGGTAGACAGTAAGCTGACTGATCCTAGGAAGCTTGCCGAGGAGGTGGACCTCTGGGCAACCACCAGAGTGTCCAAGAAGGTAACTGGGGAGGACACCCACAAAGGTGGTCATGGTCCCCACCAGAAGAAAGAGGGGGTAGAAAAACCTAAAAATAAGGAGTTCTCAAAAGCCCCCCAAAACAATTCCCAGGGGGGTGGTGGTACCCAGCCCCAGCCTGAGAAGAGGCCAGGATTCTTTGACAAGAAGAAAGGGAAATTCCTCCCCAAATGCTTAGAGTGCTTCAAGTTTGGACACTCTAAGGGCGACTCCCAGTGTCCCAAGAGGGCACAGCCCGCCACTGGAGGGCAGACACCTGGGTTGGCTAGTGTAATGCTCGGGGGGGAGATGGTCACAGTTAGCTTGGGGGAACAGATAGAGGTATCACTAGTGTCTCTGGGAGATAAAGAAATGGTGCTAAAAGTCCACATACCTGCCAATACTTCCAAGTATAGGCAGTGGGTTACCACTGATGGGCAAAGGGTGGAGGCTCTGCGTGACACAGGAGCCAGTATGACTACTGTCCGGTGTCAGCTGGTGTCAGCAGAGCAAGTCATCCTTAATACATTCCACCAGGTCATAGTCGCTGACAATCGTGAGAGCCACCCACCGGTCGCTCTGGTTCCCTTTGAGTGGGGAGGGTCTCTGGTACTTTCAAAGTAGCTGTGAGTCCTGCCATGCCTGTAGATTGTCTGTTAGGCAAAGAGCTTGAGCACACTGCCTTGTAGGAGGTAGAGCTCAGATCCCACCTGAAGATGTTAGACTTGCCTGAACGGGTCTGCATGACCACACGGTCCATGGCAGCCCAGGGAGGGAGTCAAGAGTGTCTGGAGCCTGGGACAATGGTCCAGACAGCTGCACAGAGGAAGGGCAATGGGCGGAGGAAACCAGCCCCAGATATTCCTGCTGCGGTTGACGGGGTCCCAGAAGAGGAGGCTCCTGAGCCTACTGGGGAAGATATTGCCACCCTGGATAACCTGCCGGAGCTTGCTAGCTGGCAAGTGGAGGGTCGACCAACAAGGGAGGAATCCTGCAAAGCACAGAAGGAGTGCTCCACTCTTGAAGGTCTGAGGCAACAGGCCTCAGCCCAAGCAGCAGGTGAAGCCTCTGGCGATCACCACATCTATTAGGAGAATGATCTCCTCTATAGTGAGCCTAAGGTACTTGCCGCTGGGGCAGCACATGTGCTGGTGGTCCCCCAGTGCTACCTGGCCTTCCTACTGGGCCTGGCTTATGACATCCCCCTGGCAGGACATTCGGGGCAAGACAAGACCTTTGCCAGGCTTATCACCCACTTCCATTGGCCTAGCATACGGGTAGCCTCAGATAATTTCTATAGGGCCTGCCCAACCTGCCAGGCTAGTGGGAAGACAGGGAAAAGGCTTAAGACCCCCGTGATCCCACTCCCCGTCATTGGCACCCCCTTTGAAAGGGTGGGCATCGACGTCATTGGTCCCTTGGACCCCAAAACTGCCCTAGGCAACAGGTTTATCCTGGTTTTGGTGGCCTATGCCACCCGCTATCCAGAGGGAATCCCTCTAAGGACAGTGTCTGCCCCTTTTGTGACCAGAGCTCTGATGGGGATATTTACCCATGTGGGGTTCCAAAAGGAGGTTGTGTCTGACAGAGGCACAAACTTAATGTCAGCGTACATAAAGTCCATGTGGGATGAGTGTGGGGTAACCTACCGGTTTACCACCCCTTACCATACTCAAACCAATGGGCTTGTTGAGAGATTCAACAAGCCTGTGAAAGGCATGATCACTGGCCTACCTGAGGCCATGAGGCATACATGGGACTTCCTCTTGCCATGCCTTCTTTTTGCTTATAGGGAGGTGCCCCTGAAAAGGGTGGGGTTCAACCCCTTTGACCTTTTCTACGGTTACCCTGTCAGGGGCCCACTAAGCATAGCCAAGGAGAGATGGGAGAAAGGTCCCAAGAAACCTCCCCAGGTTGTGGTCAGTGACATGCTGGCCCTCAGCAACCAGACACAGAGGGGCATATTTATACTCTGTTTGCGCCGGAATTGCGTCGTTTTTTTTACGCAATTCCGACGCAAAACTAACTCCATATTTATACTTTGGCGTTAGACGCGTCTAGCGCCAAAGTCCATGGAGTTTGCGTCATTTTTTAGCGTGGACACCTACTTTGCGTTAATGATATGCAAGGTAGGCGTTCCCGTCTAAAAAATTGACTCCGAGGCATGTGCGCCGTATTTACACTCCCGGGCAAAATTCACGCCCGGGAGTGGGCGGGTCAAAAAAAATGACGTACGGCCGCTTTTGCGCCGTTTTTTAGCGCCTGGAAAAGGCAGGCGTTAAGGGACCTGTGGGCTCGGAAGGAGCCCAGAGGTGCCCTCCCATGCCCCCAGGGACACCCCCTGTCACCCTTGCCCACCCCAGGAGGACACCCAAGGCTTGAGGGACCCATCCCAGGGACATTAAGGTAAGTTCCGGTAAGTATATATATATTTTTTTGTGGCATAGGGGGGCCTGATTTGTGCCCCCCTACATGCCACTATGCCCAATGACCATGCCCAGGGGACAGAAGTCCCCTGGGCATGGCCATTGGGCAAGGGGGCATGACTCCTGTCTTTGCTAAGACAGGAGTCATTTCTATGGGGTTTGGGAGTCGAAAAAAATGGCACAAATCGGGTTGAGGTGAAAAATTTGCCTCAGCCTGACTTGCCCCATTTTTTTACGCCCAAGCTCCATATCCCCCTACGCCGGCGCTGCCTGGTGTACGTAGTTTTTTTCCACGCACACCAGGCAGCGCCGGCGGCTAACGCCGGCTAACGTCATTGATTAAATACGGCGCCCGCATGGCGCTTCAGAATGGCGTTAGCCGGCGCTAATTTTTTTGACGCAAAACTGCGTTAGCGCAGTTTTGCGTCAAAAAGTATAAATATGGCCCAGAGTTTCTGGAAACAGGCCAAAAGCAACCTTGATGCCAGTCAAGAGGTGATGAAGGAGTGGTATGACCGGAAGGACACTCTGGTAGAATTCTCACCTGAAGACAAAGTATGGGTGATGGAGCCAGTAGAGCCTAGAGCTCTCCAGGACCGCTGGACTGGCCCATTCGAAGTCAAAGAGCGAAAGGGGGAGGCCACTTAACTAGTGGAACTCAAGACCCCAAGAAACCCCAGAAACCCCTTAAGGGTTCTCCACCAAAACAGACTGAAGTCTCATATTGAGAGGTCCAAAGTCAGTATGCTTCTTGTGACAGATGAGGGCATGGAAGAGGAGAATGAGCCTCTCCCCAACCTCCTCTCTGCCAAGGAAGGTGATGGGTCGATGGAGGGTGTTGATCTCTCTGACTCCCTGTCTCTAGAACAGAGGGGAGACTGCTACGAGTTGTTGGAGCCGTTCTCTTCCCTGTTCTCCCTCACTCCTGGACGCACACACTTGTGTGTCCATGACATTGACACAGGAGACAGTCCATCTGTGAAGAATAAAATGTACATTTTGTCAGACAAAGTGAGGTCCAGCATCAAAGATGAAGTTTCCAAGATGCTGGCTCTTGGGGTGATAGAGATGTCCAGCAGTCCCTGGTCCAGCCTAGTGGTGTTGGTTCCGAAGGATGCTGCTCCTGGTGCCAAGCCAGAACTCTGCATGGACTACCGGGGGTCTCACCTCTGTCACAAAGACAAACGCCTACCCCATCCCCATCCTTAGTATCTTTGACCTCACGTCAGGGTACTGGCAGATCGCCTTTTTCAACTCCTGAGGGTCATTACCAGTTCTGAGTGATGCCCTTTGGGTTGAAAAATGCCCCCGCTACCTTCCAACGGCAAGGATGCCTTCTGCGCAGCCTACCTAGACGACATTGCCGTCTGTAGTTCCAGCTGGGAGGAACACCTGCTCCACTTCAAGGAGGTGCTTCAGGCCCTGCAACAGGCAGGCCTGACCATCAAGGCCAGTAAGAGCCAGATTGGGCAGGGTTCCATGGTGTACTTGGAACTAGTAAGTGGTGGCAAGGTGCAGCCCCTCCAGGCCAAGATTGAAAATATCAAGGCCTGGCAATCACCTAGAACCCAAACTGAGGTGAGAGCCTTCTTAGGCCTCACTGGAAATAACAGCCGATTCGTTAAGGGATATGGCACCAAAGTAGCCCCTTTAATAGAATTGACATCCAAGAAACAACCTAGGGTGGTGAATTGCACAAAGGCTTGTAGAAAGCCTTTGACTCCCTGAAGGAAGTCATGTACACGGCCCCGTGCTCAGGCATCTGACTACTCCAAGGAGTTTGTTGTGCAGACAGATGCTCCATTGCATGGCATAGGGGCGGTTCTAGCACAGCTAAATGATGAGGGCCTAGACCAATCAGTAGTCTTTATTAGCAGAAGACTATTACCAGGGGAACAGAGGTGGAGTGCTATTGAGAGAGAAGCATTTGCTGTGTTCTGGGCACTGAAGAAGCTGAGACCATACCTGTTTGGGACTCACTTCCGGGTTCAGACAGACCACAGGCCCCTCAGATGCCTCATG
The DNA here is from genome assembly GCF_031143425.1 of Pleurodeles waltl. NCBI lineage: Eukaryota > Metazoa > Chordata > Amphibia > Caudata > Salamandridae > Pleurodeles > Pleurodeles waltl. The sequence continues at coordinate 434,777,327 of NC_090449.1, forward strand.
CAGATGAGGGGCGAAAATCCTAAACTCTTGAGGTGGTTCATTTCCGTACAGGGGATGGACTTTACGGTGGAACATCGCCCAGGCATTGACCACGCCAACTCTGATGGTCTTTCCCAATACTTCCCCCTTGGCGATGAGAGCTCCCAGGAAGTTTGGTAGCTCTCTCCACTTTCACCTGGGGGACACACATGTTAGACCTGACAGCCTTAGGGTGGTCACCCTTAACTTTTTGTGCCTGCACCCCTCCACTTTTTGACAGTGTTTTTTCTGGTTTTAGGACTCTGCGCACTTTACTACTGCTAACAAGTGATAAAGTGCATATACTCTCTCTCTTAAAACATGGTGACATTAGATCATACCCAATTGGCTTATTTAATTAACTTATAAGTACCTAGTAAAGAACACTATGGCCCTCATTACGACCCTGGCGGTGGGTGAGAAAGTGGCGGTAATGCCCCCAACAGTCCAGCGGTAACTTCCGCCAAATTATGACCATGGCGGAAAGATCTCCGATAGACAGCCAATGTACCACACCAAGCGCCAGGGCGGAAACAACAGCCACCACGGCGGTAGCCACCTACAGCCAGGTGGAAGTCAATGATCCACCCACCATATTAAGGCACTGCAAACTGCCACCTTTTCCGGGACGATACCAACGACATCAAAAGCCTTCCGGAAACTGAGCTCAGAATGGAAAGGACTCACCATTAGAGACACAAGAAAGAACCATGCTGCCATGGAACCAGAACTGCATGTTTTTCTGATGATATTCTACGTTCTGCTCCACCATGAACACCAACACCGGCGAAGACAACAACGGTGATTACAGCCGCCTAGCACACATGGGAGGGGGGAGGAAAAAGAGAGTGACACACACACACACAACACACACCCCACACACACTATACACACAAAAAGATGCATTACAAAAACAATTTGACCCCGTAACTCAACTAAATAATGCAAGGACAAAACAATTTCGCCAAAGTGTATGTAATGAGATTAACACAGTAGGAAAAATAAGTTAGGCAAGATAATAGCTATGTACATATTTACAGAAAAAGGGAGACAGCCCAGTCCTCAATTTGCGTGGGCCACATGGTCACAGGCCAAAGTCCAAGGCCACACTTGTCACCTGCTTCAACACACAGAGAACACTGCAGAGGCATCAGTTGATAAATAGGCAGGCATCTCAGGGGGACGGGGACGGGGGGGCACCTCAGCCGGGAGATTTAACAAGACCACTGGTTATGGAGGGGGCAACATGCCCTGTGCTTGGTCCTGGGAAGAGAAAGATCACAGTTTCTCATGTGGGTGTCTTACCCACTGGTTCTGGAGGGGGCAACATGCCCTATGTTTGGTCCTGGGGAGTGCAAGATCACAGTCTCTCAAGTGGGTGTCTTACCCACTGGTTCTGGAGGGGGCAACCTGCCCTGTGTTTGGTCCTGGGGAGTGCAAGGTCACAGTCTCTCATGTGGGTGTCTTACCCACTGGTTCTGGAGGGGGCAACATGCCCTGTGCTTGATACTGGGGAGTGATGGGCCACAGTCTCACATGTGGGTGTCTCACCCACTGGTTCTGGAGGGGGCAGCAGGCCCTGTGCTTGATACTGGGGTGTGATGGGCCACAGTCTCTCATGTAGGAGTCTTACCCACTTGTTCTGGAGGGGGCAACATGCCCTGTGCTTAGTCCTGGGGAGTGCGAGGTCACAGTATCTCATGTGGGTGTCTTACCCTCTTGTTCTGGAGTGGACAGGCCACACAGCAGCCCCTGGAGGCATGATTACATACCGTCCGCTGGCGGTGACGGCTGCACAGTGATGGTGCTGCTGGTGGGGGGAGGATCCTGCCCATCCCCTGCACCCTCGGATGGATGCACAACCATGGTTGGTGGTGGGGGCTCCGTCACAGTTCCTGGTCCAGGCCCCTTGCTCTTCCTGCCTGCTGGTGCAGGCTCCTTGCTCTTCCTGCCTGCTGGTGCAGCCTCTTTCCTCTTCCTGTCTGCTGGTGCAGGATCCTTGGCCTTTCGGGTGGCAGATGCAGGCTCCTTGCTCTTCCTGCCTGCTGGGGCAGTCTCCTTCCCCTTTAGGCTGGCTGGTGGAGGCTCCTTCCCCTTCACGACATTTGGCCTGGATCCCTTTCCACCATGAGTGGGTGCAGTGAGGAGTGGGCCTGTGTACTGTGTGACTGAGGTGCTTGGTTTGGTTCTTCCTACCCTGGCCATACGTGCAGGACGGGGATGGGGAGGGGTAGGAAAGAGGTCAATGGTGGATAGGAACAGTTTTTTGGGGACATTGGGGTGGGAAGAGAGAGAAGGAATGGGAGTGGAGGATAAGGGAGTGGTTGTTAGAGGTGTCTGCTGCTTTTGGCTGCAGGTGCATGGGCTGTATGGTGTTGTGAGGTGGATGGCTGTTGGGTGTCTGAGTGCTTGCTTTTGTGTATTTTAGGAGGGGGGACAGACACAGTGGGAAAGGACACAGGGGGCGTGTGCATGGCTGTTGTGGAGGTGTCTGCCAGTGAGGTGTGTGTTCTGCTTGGTGTGGTGATGCTGGTAGTGGATGATGATGTAGTGCATGCAGGTGTGAGTGTGGACATAACTGGGTGGGAAGTTGAGGAGGAGGAGGAGGGGGAGACAGTGGAAATAGTGGATGTTTTTGTGTCTCCAACTGGATGGTGTTTGTGTGGATGCCTGTGGGATGAAGTGTGGTGCTTGTGTTTGCCTGTGACACTTTTGGATGTTGTCTTGTGTGCATGCTCATCTGTATGTGTGCTTGGGATAGGCTGGGGTTGAGGGGAATGGGACTGGGCAGTGGAAGTTGGAGGGGGGAATGGTAGAAACAGGGACAATGGCTGCCATCAGAGAGGAGGCCAGACCCTGAATCGATCTCTGTTGGGCCACCAATCCAGTGTGAATGCCCTCCAGGAATGCATTAGATTGTTGCATCTGGGCTGCCGGCCCCTGGATGGCATTCACAATAGTTGAATGCCCTACAGAGATGGATATCAGGAGGTAAATAGCCCAGGGCAGCAGGGCTAACTGGGTGAGCGGGCGGGCACAGACAACTCGATGAGGGGCTGCTAGGAGGGCAGTGCTGGTACGGGGGTGGCGGCTGTACCTGTAGCTGGGGTGGTCACAGAAGTGTCCGCCACCACCAGGGAGCGGAGGAGGTATCTGTGTCTGAACTGTCCCCTCCAGTCTCTGCCGTAGTCCTCCCCTCGGAATATGTGATAGAACAACTAGGTCCGAAACAACTATAGCCTAAACCACTACTGCTAAACAACTAAAAAGTCTCTACAACTAAGTACTGAACAACTACTGTCTAAACAACAATTGTGCCTGAACAACGGATATATATATATATATATATATATATATATATATATATATATTCTAAACAACTAATAAACCATGAAAAACCAAAAAGAAAACCTTACCTTAAAATTAGTTGTTCAGGCAATTGTGTATAGTTGTGAATAGTATGTGGCTCTAGTTGTGTCATTGGTCTTGATGTCTCTGTGCTGGCAATGGTTTGTAATGGTAAAGGGTTGTGGGTAATGTGGGTGTGTGTTTTGTAGTGGTGTGGGTGTGATGTGTGTATGGGTGTCAGGTGTGTGTTGTTTGAATTCTCCAATGTGGTGTTGTTTTGTTTGTGGGAGTCCATTTTGAGCGCAGTGGTATGTACCGCCAATGGTTTACCACTGTTTAATGTCCGCCGTGGTGATTCGTGGGTCATAATGTGGTGGGCGTTGTTCTGTTGCCTTAACGTTGTGGGTTGATACCGCCAGTTTCTCACTGACCTTTGGTGTGGAGGATATGTGTATGTGGCTGAAAACTGACGGATTGGTGTGTGTGTGTGTCATAATATGGTAAACGGATATCTGCCACTGCGGCGATAAGTTGGCGGCCGTCAGTGTGGCGGTAAGTGGGATTTACCGCCAATGTCATAATGAGGGCCTACATGTTCCCAGGGCCTGTAGATTAAATGCTACTAGTGGGCCTGAAGCACTGATTGTGCCACCCATATAAGTAGCCCCATAACCACGTCTCAAGCCTGCCATTGCAAGGCTTGTATGTGCAGTTTCACTACCAGTTCGGCTTGGCATTTAAAAGTATTTGCCAAGCCTAAAACTCCCCTTTTTCTTCATTTAAGGCCCCCATAAGTTAGGCCCTAGGTAACCTATAGGACAGGGTGCTGCGTAGACAAAAGGCAGGGCATGTACCTGTTTAGTTTACGTGTCCTGGTAGTGTAAAACTCCTAAATTCGTTTTACACTGCTGTGAGGCCTGCTCCTTTCATAGGCTAACATTGGGGCTACCCTCATAGACTGTTGGAGTGGTAGATTCTGATCTGAAATGAATAACAAGGTCATATTTAGTATGGCCAGATTGGTAATACAAAATCCTGCTGACTGGTGAAGTTGGATTTAATATTACTATTTTTGAAATGCCACTTTTAGAAAGTGAGCATTTCTCTGCACTTAAATCCTTCTGTGACTTACAATCCACGTCTGGCTGGGTTACTTGACAGCTCCCTTGTGCATTTCACACAGACAACCCCAAACACAGGATGCTCAGTCACACCTGCACACATCTGCATACTGAATGGATCTTCCTCGGCTGGGAGGGTGGAGGGCCTGACACTTACATGTCAATAGATAGTGGCCTGCCTTTACACAATTGACTGTCAAACCCCCTACTGGGACCCTGGCAGACAAGATGGAACTGAAAGGGGACCTTGTGCACTTCTAAGCCACTCTTTGAAGTCTCCCTCACTTCAGAGGCACATTTGGGTATTTAAGCAAGGCCTCTGACCCTACAAACTCAGACACTTCCTGGGGAAAAAAACTCTGCACCAAAACCTGCAATCCTGCCAAGAGAAGCTGCCTGGCTGCCCAAAGGACTATCCTGACTGCTTTTCTGCAAAGTACTGCTGCCCTACTGTTTCCCTGCTGCCTTGCTGCCCTCTGGCTCTGCTGAGAAGTGCTCTCCAAGAGCTTGGATTGAGCTTGCCTCCTGTTCCCTGAAGTCTCAGGACCAAAAAGACTTCATCTCTGCATGGTGAAAATTCAACGCACAGCCTGCCAGAAACGACGCACAGCCTGCATCACGGTGAGGAAAACAAACGCATGCCGAACCGGAAAGATGCAGCCCGGCTCCCCGAGTGGAGATCAACGCAGTGCCAGCACTGCAACCGGAACTTCAAAGCAACGGGCCACTGGATCGACGCATTGCCAAGCCGGAAAGACGGAACCTGACTTTTTTACAAGAAGAATCGACGCAGTGCCTGCAACAGAAATCTCCCCGCAACATCCACCGGATCGGCGCAGCTCCTGTGATTTCGTTCGGCACGCCAAGGATTTAATTGCATCGTGTCCGGGGCGTCCAAAAACCCCGCAACTCGAAGAGGATCCAAGTCAGCGTGCTGGAAATCGACGCAAGGCCCCGGCCGTGTGCAAAATATTGGCGCATCGTCTGTGTGCGCCCGGAAAAACCAACGCACACCTCACCGTTTTCCATGCATCTCCTCCTCTGCGGCCCCTTGTGGATAATTTAGATGCAAATCAGGTACTTTGTGCTTGCGAGAGACACGTGTTGCTTTTTAAGAACTAAAGACTCTTTTTTTAATCATTTTCTAAAGTGATATTTCAATGTGTACTCATCAAATTTTGATAGTTTTAACCTGCATTTAACCAGATAAATATTCTATATTTTTCTAAACCTGTGTGGTGTATTTTTGTGGTGTTATACTGTGTTATTGCATGATTTATTGCAAAAATACTTTACACATTGCCTTCTAAGTTAAGCCTGACTGCTCAGTGCCAGCTACCAGTGGGTGGGCACAGGATAATTTGGATTGGTTATGACTTACCCTGACTAGAGAGAGGGTCCTTGCTTGGATAGGGGGTAACCTCACTGCCAACCAAAGACCACATTTCTAACAGGGGAGCAAAAACCATATACTAAAAAAATGGAATTTGAAAGTCGGTCACCCACCTAGGTAAGCGTAGTGTGTAGAGGGAGCTAGGCGTACTAGGAAAGCCCAAAGGTAAGTACCACAACCCACCCCAGTGACCAGAAAAGCATGAGAAAATCACTGTAAATTCCCCAGAACACACACAGAGATGAGAAGAAGACGAATGCAAAACCCAGAAGAGACTGCAAGACACCAACAGTGGATTCCTGGAGAGGAGGACCTGTGGAAGAAGGGGACCAAGTCCAAGACGCACAGCAAAGTCCAGGAAGGGCTGGAGAAGGAGAGTCAGCACTGCACCCAAGAAGACGAAGTCGAGTTCCTGGAGGATGCAGGTGATGTCCCACGCCAAAAGGAGGATTGAAATCGGGTTGTGTCTTCGGATTCTGCCAACAAGCCTTCATACACACAAAACTAGCGGTTAGCAGAAAGTGGAGCTGTCGGGGACCAAGAAGGTCCAGGTGGACTCCACCCAGGAGAGGGAGTCAGAGGGGCCCTCAGCAACATAGAGAGCCTATAGAAGACCAAGCAGCACCCATATTAGTACCACAGGCCAGGAACACAAAGTCACAGAAGAGGCCCACACTGCACTACGAAAAGGGCTCCCAGGCCGCTGGAGAACCACTCAGGGAGCTGTCAGTAAAATGATGGAGTGCTGGGTGCTAGAGCTTCAGGATGCCTGTAGATCTCGTTTACAAGATGCCAACAACCTTGGCAGCTGCAAAGGACGCAGTGCATGGGGTACTGTCTGCATGTGCAGGCAAGGGCTTACCTCCACCCAAATTGGACAGCTAGAAGAGAGGACCGACTGTACCACTTCAGTCCACCACCCGTGATGCAGGATCCAAGCAGCTCAGCTGGAGAGGAGAGGTGATCCACGCAGCCGGTCATTGTTGCAGTTGGTGCATGCAGAAACAGGGTAGTGACTCCTTCACCTCAAGGGAGATTCCTTCTTTCTTCTGATACAGGCTGAAAACGGGCTGTCCTCAGAGAATGCACGTCTGGGAAAATGTTGCAGTTGCTAGAAGGAGCCGGAGATACAATGTTGCATGAGGCGTCTTGCTTTTTTGCTTCAGCTTGTCGGGTTCTGGAGCGTCCAGAAGCAGTTTCTTTGGTTAGAAGTCTAAGTGGAGGGTGCATAGGATTCCTCCTGGAGTTTTGCAATCCAAATCTGAGGAACCACCCAAGAGAGAGAACCTAAATAGCCCTGAAAGGAGGATTAGTCATTTAGCTCGGTGACTACCTATGAGGAGGGGGGAGCTCTGACGTCACCTGCTGGCACTGGCCACTCAGGTGCTCCCAAAGTTCCCTGCCAACCATGAATTCAAGATGGCAAAACCCAAAGACCCTCTGGAGGAGCTCTGTGCACCACCCTGGGGTGGTGATGGAGAGGGGAGTGGTGACTCCACTTTCCTCTGTACAGTTTCGTGCCAGAGCAGGGACTGGGGGTCCCTGAACCAGTGTAGACTGGTTTATGCAAGGAGGTCACTAAATGTGCCCTTCAAGCATTGCCATTGGCTTGGGGAGGCTACTCCTCCAAAGCCTGTAACACCCATTTCCAAAGGGAGACGGTGTAACACCCCTCTCCCAAAGGAAATCTTTTGTTCTGCCTTCCTGGGCTTGAGCTTCTCAAACAAGAGGAGGGCAGAAGCCTGTCTGGGAGGTGGCAGCACCATGGGCTGCCTGGAAACCCTCAGAAGGCTGTAAAGGCAATACTGGGGGTCCTCTAAGGAGCCCCCAGAGTGCATGGAATCACACAACCAATGCTTGCAAAAGCATTGGGGTATGCTTCCAACATGTTTGATACCAAACATCCCTATGTTCGGAGTTACCATTGTGTAGCTGGACATAGGTATTGACCTATGTCCAGTACACACGTAAAACGGCATCCCAGCACTTACGAAATCTGGGAAAATGTTCCTGGAGTTCGTGGGGGCACCTCTGCTAGTGCAGGGGTGCCCTCACACAGAGGTACTTTGCACCCTGCCCTCTGGGCTGGAAGACCTGCCATTGGGGTTACTTATAACTGACCAGGTGTAGTGAAAAGTGCAGTGAAAGGGTGCTTGTCCCTTTTCATGCAGGTGTTGGAAAGTACCATCTTTCTTGGCATGTTACCCCGGGCACTCGGATTCCAGGAGATCCTTATGGGCTGCAACATTTCTTTTGTCACCCATAAGGAGCTCAGACAAACCTTTCATCAGGACTGCCTCTGCAGCATGAGTGAAATAGTGCACACACTATTCCACAGCCATTTTTCACTGCACCAGGTAACTTATGTCACCTATATGTCTAACCTTCATTTATTGAAGGCTAGTTGCAAAGTTACTGTGTGTGAGGGCACCCTTGCACTAGCAAAGGTGCCCCCACATTATCCAGGGCCAATTCCCCAGACTTCCTGAGTGCGGGGACACCATTATAAGCATGCACTACATATATGTCAATACATTAATGTAGCTTCACAGTGATAACTCTGAATACGATCATGGGAGGTGTCTAAGATCATGGAATTGACACCCCAATCCAAATCTGGTATTGGGGGACCAATCCCATGCACACTGGGTACTCCACCATGGACCCCCTGTACTGCCAAACCAGCTCTCTGAGATTTCCACTGCAGCCCCAGCTGCTGCCACCTCACAAACAGGTTTCTGCGCTCCTAGGGATTGAGCAGCTCAATCCCAGGGAGGCAGAACAATGGATTTCCTTTAAGAGAGGGATGTTACACCCTCTCCCATTAGAAAAAGGTGTTACAGGCATAGGAGGGGACCTCTGAGTGGCCAGAGCCAGCAGGTGACATCAGAGACCCCTCCTGATAGGTGCATACCTGGGACGGTAGCCAATCCCCCTCTCAGGGCTATTTAGGGTCTCTCCTCAGGGTGTTTCCTCAGATTCGGTTTGCAAGATTCCACCAGGACTCCTCTGAAACCACTGCTTCAGCTTCTGACCATCGGATCAACCTCAGATTGCTCCAGGAACTGCTGTAACTGCAACAAAGTATCCAGGATGACTTCTGTGACCTGCAACTTCAGCTCCAGCCTGCAATTGCAACAGTTTCCAAGGTGTGCACGCTCTGACGACTGCTTGTCTTCACCCTGCACCAGAAGAACCAAAGGAATCTACTGTGGAGTGACAGAGTCACTTCCCTGCTTCAGCAGGCACCTCTCTGCGACAACAAACGGTACCCTGGGACTTCTCTCCTGTCAACAAGTGTGATCCTTGGAACACAGGCGGTGGACTGAAGTGACCCAGATGGTCCAAAGGTCCAGCTGTCCTTATTTGGTGGAGGTAAGAGCTTGCCTCCTCATGCTGCGACAGTACCCCTGTGCACTGTGTCTTCTGCAGCTCCTTGGGCTTCTGTGCACTTCTTCCAAAAGTTATTTGTGCATAGTGTAGCCCATGGTCCCAAGCACTCTATCCTGCAACACACAGCTCCCTGAGTTGCTCTCCGGCAGTGTGGGACCCTCAAGTGTAGTGCTGAGATGACCGCATTTTGCATCTTCTTTGTCCCCATGTTCTGGGACTGCCGTGGGTGCTGCCTGGTCTTCTGAGGGCTCTTTGAAGTGCTGAGAGCCCCCACTGTCTCCTCAGTCCGAGTTGAGATCCCCAGGTCAATAATGGGTCTAGGCAGCTCCTCTTTGGTGCAAACCGCGTATTTGCTTGAACCAAGGCTTGTTGACGGAATCCAGCGACGCAAACAGTCTGCATCCAACAATTCAACGTAGGACATCTTCTGCACCAAGCAGGAACCTGCAGCTATCTTCTTTGATGCATTTCTGGACTTTTCTTCCAACCAGAGAATACACTTTTGCACCTTTTTCCAGGTTGGCAGGGGCTCCTGTTCTTCCTGGACTCTTCTTCGACTTCTGGACTTGGTCTCTGCTCTCTACAGGTCTTCAGGTCCAGGAATCCATTGTTTGTTGCTTGCAGTCTTGCTTGGTTCTTGCATAATTCTTCATCACGACTTGTAGTGTGTTCTGAGGAAGCTTGCTGTACTTTACACCTACTTTCCTGGCCTCTGGGGTGGGGTACTTCACTTACCTTTGGTGTTTTCTTACACCCCCAGTGCCCCTCTACACACTACACTTGCCTAGGGGGGAATTCAACATTCGCATTCCACTATTTTAATATATGGTTTGTGTCGCCCCCAGGCCCATTGCAATCCATTGTATTTTCTACTGTTTGCACTATTCTATCACTGTTTACTTAACTGATTTTAGTTACTGGTGTATATATTGTGTATAATACTTACCTCCAGAAGGCGTATTGCCTCTTAGATATTTTTGGCCTTGTGCGTAGGAAAGTACCATCTTGCGTGGCATGTTACCCCCATTTTTACTTGTGTGTCAGTTTGTTTTTGCCTGTCTCACTGGGATCCTGCTAGGCAGGACCCCAGTGCTCATAGTTTGTGGCCTAAATGTTTTCCCTGTGTGGTGTTTAACTGTGTCACTGAAGCTCTGCTAACCAGAACCTCAGGGCTTATGCTCTCTCTGTCTTTAAAATTGTCACTGCAGGCTAGTGACCATTTTTTAAATTCTGATTGGCACACTAGACCACCCTTATAATTCCCTAGTATATGGTACCTAGGTACACAGGGTATTGGGGTTCAAGGAGATCCCTATGGGTTGCAGCATTTCTTTTGCCACCCATAGGGAGCTCAGACAATTCTTACACAGGACTTCCACTGCAGCCTGAGTGAAATAACGTCCACGTTATTTCACAGACATTTTTCACTGCACTTAAGTAACTTATAAGTCACCGATATGTCTAACCCTCACCTAGTGAAGGTTAGGTGCAAAGTTACTAAGTGTGAGGGCACCCTGACACTAGCCAAGGTGCCCCCACATAGTTTAGGGCAATTTCCCCAGTCTTTGTGAGTGCAGGGACACCATTACATGCGTGCATTACATATAGGTCAATACCTATATGTAGCTTCACAATGGTAACTCCGAATATGGCCATTTAACATGTCTAAGATCATGGATTTGTCCCTCCATGCCAAATCTGGTATTGTGGTCCCAATCCCATGCATCCCCGGGGCTCCAGCATGGACCCCGGGGACTGCCAAACTAGCTCTCTGGGGTTTTCACTGCAGCTACCGCTGCTGCCAACCCACAGACAGGCTTCTGACCTCCTGGGGCCTGGCAGCCCAGTCCCAGGAAGGCAGAACAAAGGATTTCCTCTGAGAGAGGGTGTTACACCCTCTCCCTTTGGAAATAGGTGTTAATGGCTTGAGAGGAGTAGCCTCTCCTGGCCTCTGGGAATGCTTTGAAGGGCACAAATGGTGCCCTCCTTGCATAAACCAGTCTACACCGGTTCAGGGATCCCCCAGCCCCTGTTCTGGCGCAAAACAGGACAAAGGACAGGGGAGTGACCACTCCCCTGTCCATCACCACCCCAGGGGTGGTGCCCAGAGCTCCTCCAGTGTGTCCCAGACCTCTGCCGTCTTGAATGCAGAGGTGTGAGGGCACAATGAAGGCCTCTGAGTGGCCAGTGCCAGCAGGTGACGTCAGAGACCCCTCCTGATAGGTGTCTACCTGGTTAGGTGGCCAATCCTCCTCTGAGGGCTATTTAGGGTCTCTCCTGTGGGTTGCTCGTCAGATTACGAATGCAAGAGCTCACCAGAGTTCCTCTGCATCTCCCTCTTCAACTTCTGCCAAGGATCAACCGCTGACTGCTTCAGGATGCCTGCAAAACCGCAACAAAGTAGCAAGACGACTACCAGCAACATTGTAGTGCCGAATCTTGCCGGCTTTCTCTACTGTTTCCTGGTGGTGCATGCTCTAAGGGCTGTCTGCCTTCACCCTGCACTGGAAGCCAAAAAGAAATCTCCTGTGAGTCAACGGAATCTTCCCCCTGCTAACTCAGGCACCAAACTTCTGCATCACCGGTCCTCTGGGTCCCCTCTTATCTTGATGTGCGTGGTCCCTGGAACAAGGGAGCTGGATCCAAGTGACCCCAACAGTCCAGTGGTCCATCTGTTCAAATTTGGTGGAGGTAAGTCCTTGCCTCCCCACGCCAGACAATAATCCTGTGTACTGCGTGATCTGCAGCTGCTAGGGCTTCTGTGCACTTTTGCAAGGAATCCTTCATGCACAGCATAGCCCAGGTCCCGAGTACTTTGTCCTGCATTGCTCAACTCACTGAGTTGACCACCGGCTTCGTGGGACCCTCCTTTGTAGTGTTGAAATGACCGCTGTGCTCAGATTTCTTGAACCCCTGTTCAAGTGCTTCTGCGGGTGCTGCCTGCTTCTGCATGGGCTCTCTGTATTGCTGAGTGCCCCCTCTGCCCCCTCCTCCAAGGGGCGACCTCCTGGTCCTTCCTGGGCCCAGGCAGCACCCATTTTCTCAAGCGCGACCTTTGCAGCTTGCAAGGCTTGTTTCCAGTCTTTCTGCGTGGAAACAAATCTGCATCCTCCAGCACGCCGAGGGACATCTTCTGTGCAAAGGAGAAGTTCTTGACATCTTCTGTTTCTGCAGAATCTTCAGCCTCTTCCACCCCGAGGCAGCCATTTTACACCTTCATCCGGGGTTTAGTGGGCTCCTGCCCCCCGGACACTTTCGTGACTCTTGGACTTGGTCCCCTTCCTTTACAGGTCCTCAGGTCCAGGAATTCATCTTCAGTGCTTTGCAGTCAGTTGTTGCCCTTGCAGAATCTCCTATCACGACTTTAGTGTGTTTCTTGGGAAGTAGGGTAACTTTACTCCTACTTTTCAGGGTCTTGGAGTGGGGAATCTTGGACACCCTTAGTGTTCTCTTACACTCCCAGCGACCATCTACACACTACACTAGGCCTGGTGCCCTAAGTCGTTCTCATTCCACTTTCTTAGTATATGGTTTGTGTTGCCCCTAGGCCTATTGCATCCTACTGTATTCGACAATGTTTACTTACCTGATTTTGGTTTGTGTCTGTATTTTGTGTATTTTACTTACCTCCTAAGGGAGTATATCCTCTGAGATATTTTTGGCACATTGTTACTAAAATAAAGTACCTTTATTTTTTAGTAACTCTGAGTTTTGTGATTCTTATGATATAGTGCTATATGATATAATTGGCAGAGTAGGAGCTTTGCATGTCTCCTAGTTCAGCCTAAGCTGCTCTGCTATAGCTACCTCTATCAGCCTAAGCTGCTAGAACACTACTCATTTACTAATAAGGGATATGTGGCCCTGGCACAAGGTATAAGTACCATCAGGTACCAACTATAAGCCAGACCAGCCTCGTACATGTCTCTAAAATAAAGTGTCTTTGTTTTTGGTAACACTAAGGGGGTCATTCTGACCTCAGCGGTAAAAGGAGCTCACCGCCGGTCAGAAGACCGCCATAACACCGCTGCGGGCGCGGTAAACCGCCACGGTCATTCTGACCCGCAACTGTCAAACCGCCAAAAACCCGACATCCACAAAAGTCCGCCACACCAAAGGTCAGCGGGAAACTGGCGATGACCAAACCTCCACCGTCACGCCAACAGAAATACGCCCATGCCATTCCGACCCACGAATCCACGCGGCGGTCTTTCAACCGCGGTATTCCATTGGCGGTACACACCGCCGCGGTCGAAATACACACACACTTACAAAACACAACCACATTGGACAATTCGAAATACACACACCTGATACACATACCCACACCACTCCCACACACCCAATACAATATAAAACACACACCCACATCACCCACAAACCCTCACGACCAAAGAATCCGACAGAAAGCCAGAGACAGACAGCCCAGAATAGAAAACACCATCACACAGAGGCAAACCACACCATCACCCACACAATATCCACGCACAAAACACCACACATCACCACACTCACCACACTCTACAACACATACACCACCCCACACCTCATCCACACCACCCCATGGCACCCCAAAGACACCCCCGGTTTTCAGATGCTGAACTCCGGGTCATGGTGGAGGAAATAGTTCGGGTAGAGCACTAGCTCTTCGGGACACAGGTGCAGCACACCAGCATTGCCAGGAAGATGGAGCTATGGCAAAGAATAGTCGACAGGGTCAACGCTGTGGGACAGCATCCACGAAATCGGGATGACATCAGGAAGCGGTGGAACGACCTACGGGGGAAGGTGCGTTCCATGGTATCAAGGCACAACATCGCGGTGCAGAAGACTGGCGGTGGACCCCCACCTACTCCCCCAGAATTCACAGCATGGGAGGAGGAAGTCTTGCACATCCTGCATCCTGAAGGCCTCACAGGAGTAGCTGGAGGAGTGGACTCTGGTAAGTCAAATCTTAACTATTTCATCCCCCCCACCCCACCTGCATCCCAAATCATACCCCCACCCTCACCCCCACCCCCACCCCCATCACACCTACTCCCTGCAAATGTCTCACCATCACAACCCACTCATCCCAACACCTAGCCCTGCATGCGTCCAAAAAGCATGGACACCCATCACCAAAGCATGCCCACTGCACATACACATCTCCCCCACAAGCCACCCTCACAAAAGCCCCCACACAGGAATGCCAGCCCTGGGGTACACGGGCACCCACCCATTGCACGATATGGCACACACTGAAGCAATAACCATACCTCTATACCCCTGCAGGACCCGAACGCCACCACACCGCCCAGGAGGGTCCAGAAATGTCCATCCCACCCCCAGAAGAGGCCACCAGTGATGACAGCAGCTCTGTCTCCCTGGACCCAGATGACCAGCCCGGCCCATCGGGGACCTCGGGACAGTCGGTTCCCCTCACACAGCCACAGGCCACAGCAGACCTAACCCCCTCTGGGAACACCAGCACAGCTCCCACCCAGCGGGCCCATGCCTCTGTCTCCAGGACACGTCAATCAGCGGTGTGTCCACCACTACAGGGCACCCAGGTTAACCCACCACCCCAACAACAACAGGGACCTAGGGGCAGTGGTAGTGGGCACACCGTCCAGGGGACAGAGGCCCAGGGAAACAGGGGAACTGGGAGGGCTGCTGTGCGACAGGGGGGGGACAGGCCCAGGGAACCCACTCTGCACGAGGCCCTCTCCTCCATCATGGGAGCATACCACCACTCCCAGGAGACGATGGCGACGGTACTGGCCAGGTTCCAGGAGATCCAGGTCATGCAGGAGCAACAGTACATGGGGTTCAGGGAAGAACTTCGAAGCATCAGTTCCGCAATGGGCACCATCGTCGGGGCACTCAACCAGATTGTCGCCACATTGCTGGACCATGTGGCACCACAAAGGGCCCCTGTCACTAGCATGGACCAAGAACAGGCTACCACCTCCGCCGGCGCTAGTGGACAGGAGGCCCCCACACAACAACAGGCCACCAGAACCCCACCTCCTGCAGAAGAAGAACCACCCCGCAAGCGGGGCCTGAGATCTCGTAAGAAGACAGAGTAGGATGCCAAGACCCCCGCCAGCAAAGGATACCCCCTGATGTCGTCCCACATTGTCACCCTGTCCAACCTGAAACTGCCCCAGCTCCACCTTCCACAGGCATATGGACAATGCACCTGTGAGACTGAAAAGCTGGACTCTGCCATGGACATTCCTCCACCATCACCCATCACCGATTTTCAAACATGTCCCGAAATTCAACACTTTAATAAAAACACTTAGGGGCATATTTATACTCCGTTTGCGCCGAATTTGCGTCGTTTTTTTCTACGCAAATTCGACGCTAAACTAACTCCATATATATACTTTGGCGTAAGACGCGTCTAGCGCCAAAGTTCATGGAGTTAGCGTCATTTTTTTGTGTGAACACCTTCCTTGCGTTAATGATATGCAAGGTAGGCGTTCCCGTCTAAAAAAATGACTGCGATGTTATTGCGTCGGATTTATACTCCCGGGCAAAAATGACGCCCGGGAGTGGGCGGGACTAAAAAACCTGCATTTGCGCCGGATTTTTGCGCCTGGGTCAGGGCAGGCGTTAAGGGACCTGTGGGCTCAGAATGAGCCCAGAGGTGCCCTCCCAAGCCCCCAGGGACACCCCCTGCCACCCTTGCCCACCCCAGGAGGACACCCAAGGATGGAGGGACCCACCCCAGGGGAGAGAAGGTAAGTTGTGGTAAGTATATTTTTTTTTGGCATAGGGGGGCCTGATTTGTGCCCCCCTACATGCCACTATGCCCAATGACCATGCCCAGGGGACAGAAGTCCCCTGGGCATGGCCATTGGGCAAGGGGGCATGACTCCTGTCTTTGCTAAGACAGGAGTCATGTTAATGGCGTCTGGGCGCCAAAACAAAATGGCGCAAATCGGGTTAAGACGTTTTTTTTGCCTCAGCCTGACTTGCCCCATTTTTGGACGCCCAAACGCCATTTTTCCCTACGCCGGCGCTGCCTGGTGTACGTGGTTTTTTTTCACGCACACCAGGCAGCGCCGGTCGGCTAACGCCATTCAATAAATACGGTGCCCGCATGGCGCTTCAGAATGGCGTTAGCCGGCGCAAATTTTTTGGGCGCTAAACTGCGTTAGCGCAGTTTTGCGTCAAAAAGTATAAATATGGGCCTTATTGCACAAAAACAATCTGGAGTCTGCCTGTTTTGTGAACAAATGTATTAAACATAACGCTGCCAAAATGTCCAGTTACACAGTGATGAGAACATACCACTGTCACACAGCTGTAGTCCATGGGTAAACAAAGCAGAGGTCACGCAGTGGGGGCCACATATTTGAAAATTGAAGGGAAAGTCACAACTCAGTTAACATACACTGGGGGAATAGGCCAGACAGTAGAGAGGCAGGAGACTGTAAGTAATTGTAAAATGCCGGTGTTGAATCTTACCTGTGTGTTATTGAAAATACTGTAGTATCACTGTAGGAGGCTGGACTGGCTTGTAGTGAGTACCAAGGGGTACTTACACCTTGCACCAGGCCCAGTTATCCCTTATTAGTGTATAGGGTGTCTAGCAGCTTAGGCTGATAGATAATGGTAGCTTAGCAGAGCAGCTCAGGCTGAACTAGGAGACGAGTGAAGCTCCTACAGTACCACTAGTGTCACTTGCACAATATCATAAGAAAACACAATACACAGATATACTAAAAATAAAGGTACTTTATTTTTATGACAATATGCCAAAGTATCTCAGAGTGTACCCTCAGTATGAGGATAGCAAATATACACAAGATATATGTACACAATACCAAAATATGCAGTAATAGTATTAGAAAACAGTGCAAACAATGTATAGTTACAATAGGATGCAATGGGGACACATAGGGATAGGGGCATCACAAACCATATACTCCAAAAGTGGAATGCGAACCACGAATGGACCCCAAACCTATGTGACCTTGTAGAGGGTCGCTGGGACTATTAGAAAATAGTAAGGGTTGGAAAAATAGCCCACCCCAAGACCCTGAAAAGTGAGTGCAAAGTGCACTAAAGTTCCCCAAAGGACATAGAAGTCGTGATAGGGGAATTCTGCAGGAAAGACACAAACCAGCAATGCAACAACAATGGATTTCCATTCGAGGGTACCTGTGGAACAAGGGGACCAAGTCCAAAAGTCACAAGCAAGTCGGAGATGGGCAGATGCCCAGGAAATGCCAGCTGTGGATGCAAAGAAGCTGCTACTGGACAGTAGAAGCTGAAGGTTCTGTAGGAACGACAAGAGCTAGGAACTTCCCCTTTGAAGGACGGATCCCTCATGCTGTGGAGAGTCGTGCAGAAGTGTTTTCCTGAAGAAAGACCGCCAACAAGCCTTGCTAGCTGCAACTTGTGTGGTTAGGGTTTTTGGATGCTGTTGTGGCCCAGGAGGGACCAGGATGTCGCCAATTGCGTCTGGGGACAGAGGGGGTGTCGAGTAAGACAAGGAGCCCTCTCAGAAGCAGGCAGCACCCGCAGAAGTTCCGGAACAGGCACTACGAAGTGGAGTGAAACAGTGCTCACCCGAAGTTGCACAAAGGAGTCCCACGCCGCCGGAGGACAACTAAGGAGGTCGTGCAATGCAGGTTAGAGTGCCGTGGACCCAGGCTGGACTGTGCACAAAGGATTTCCGCCGGAAGTGCACGGAGGCCGGAGTAGCTGCAAAAGTCGCTATTCCCAGCAATGCAGTCTGGCGTGGGGAGGCAAGGACTTACCTCCACCAAACTTGGACTGAAGAGTCACTGGACTGTGGGAGTCACTTGGACAGAGTTGCTGGATTCAAGGGACCTCGCTCGTCATGCTGAGAGGAGACCCAGGGTACCGGTGATGCAGTTCTTTGGTGCCTGCGGTAGCAGGGGGAAGATTCCGTCGACCCACGGGAGATTTCTTCGGAGCTTCTAGTGCAGAGAGGAGGCAGACTACCCCCACAGCATGCACCACCAGGAAAACAGTCGCAAAGGCGGCAGGATCAGCGTTACAGAGTTGCAGTAGTCGTCTTCGCTACTTTGTTGCAGTTTTGCAGGCTTCCAGCGCGGTCAGCAGTCGATTCCTTGGCAGAAGGTGAAGAGAGAGATGCAGAGGAACTCGGATGAGCTCTTGCATTCGTTATCTAAGGAAATCCCCAAAGCAGAGACCCTAAATAGCCAGAAAAGAGGGTTTGGCTACTTAGGAGAGAAGATAGGCTAGCAACACCTGAAGGAGCCTATCAGAAGGAGTCTCTGACATCACCTGCTGGCCCTGGCCACTCAGAGCAGTCCAGTGTGCCAGCAGCACCTCTGTTTCCAAGATGGCACAGGTCTGGAGCACACTGGAGGAGCTCTGGGCACCTCCCAGGGGAGGTGCAGGTCACTCCCCTTTCCTTTGTCTAGTTTTGTGCCAGAGCAGGGCTAAGGGGTCCCTGAACCGGTGTAGACTGGCTTATGCAGAAATGGGCACCATCTGTGCCCATGAAAGCATTTCCAGAGGCTGGGGGAGGCTACTCCTCCCCTGCCTTCACACCATTTTCCAAAGGGAGAGGGTGTAACACCCTCTCTCAGAGGAAGTCCTTTGTTCTGCCATCCTGGGCCAAGCCTGGCTGGACCCCAGGAGGGCAGAAACCTGTCTGAGGGGTTGGCAGCAGCAGCAGCTGCAGTGAAACCCCGGGAAAGGCAGTTTGGCAGTACCAGGGTCTGTGCTACAGACCACTGGGATCATGGGATTGTGCCAACTATGCCAGGATGGCATAGAGGGGGCAATTCCATGATCATAGACATGTTACATGGCCATATTCGGAGTTACCATTGTGAAGCTACACATAGGTAGTGACCTATGTGTAGTGCACGCGTGTAATGGTGTCCCCGCACTCACAAAGTCCGGGGAATTTGCCCTGAACAATGTGGGGGCACCTTGGCTAGTGCCAGGGTGCCCACACACTAAGTAACTTTGCACCTAACCTTTACCAGGTAAAGGTTAGACATATAGGTGACTTATAAGTTACTTAAGTGCAGTGGTAAATGGCTGTGAAATAACGTGGACGTTATTTCACTCAGGCTGCAGTGGCAGGCCTGTGTAAGAATTGTCAGAGCTCCCTATGGGTGGCAAAAGAAATGCTGCAGCCCATAGGGATCTCCTGGAACCCCAATACCCTGGGTACCTTAGTACCATATACTTGGGAATTATAAGGGTGTTCCAGTAAGCCAATGTAAATTGGTAAAATTGGTCACTAGCCTGTTAGTGACAATTTGAAAGAAATGAGAGAGCATAACCACTGAGGTTCTGGATAGCAGAGCCTCAGTGAGACAGTTAGTCATAACACAGGTAACACTCTAAGATACTTTGGCATATTGTCATAAAAATAAAGTACCTTTATTTTTAGTATAACTGTGTATTGTGTTTTCTTATGATATTGTGCATATGACACTAAGTGGTACTGTAGTAGCTTCACACGTCTCCTAGTTCAGCCTAAGCTGCTCTGCTAAGCTACCATTATCTATCAGCCTAAGCTGCTAGACACCCTATACACTAATAAGGGATAACTGGGCCTGGTGCAAGGTGCAAGTACCCCTTGGTACTCACTACAAGCCAGTCCAGCCTCCTACAGTGCCTAGGAAGGACAACATGGAGCACAGAGTCAAGACAAACCCCTCAACTGGATCTCATCCTTCCTCTCCGACAGAACCCAGAGAGTCCGGCTCTCCCCCCTCCGCTTCAAAGCCACCAACCTCATCTGCGGCGTCCCCCAAGGCTCCTCTCTCAGCCCAACGTTGTTCAACGTCTACATGGCCCCCCTCGCAAAAGTGGCCCGTCAACACAACCTCAGCATCATCTCCTACGCCGACGACACCCAGCTCGTCCTCTCCCTGACCAAAGACCCTCTCACCGCCAAAACCAACCTCCACGAGGGACTAAAAGCCATCGTCGAGTGGATGAACAACAGCCGATTGAAGCTCAACTCCGACAAGACGGAAGTCCTCATCCTCGGACGCACCCCCTCGGCCTGGAACGACTCCTGGTGGCCCACTGCCCTCGGACCACCACCCACCCCAGCCAACCACGCAAGAAACCTCGGATTCATCCTCGACTCCGCTCTCACCATGTCCAAACAGGTCAACGCCGTCTCCTCTTCCTGTTTCATCACCCTCCGAATGCTCCGTAGAATCTTCAAGTGGATTCCAACAGGAACCAGAAAGACGGTAACCCAAGCCCTCGTCATTAGCAGACTTGACTACGGCAACGCACTCTACACAGGCATCCCAACAAAAGACATCAAACGACTCCAGCGCATCCAGAACGCATCCGCCCGCCTGATCCTCGACATACCCCGCCGATGCCACATCTCCCCGCACCTGAAGGACCTCCACTGGCTCCCCGTGGAAAAAAGGATCACCTTCAAACTCCTCACCCACGCTCACAGGGCTCTACACGACACCGGACCCACCTACCTCAACAACAGACTCAGCTTCTACGTCCCCACACGTCAACTCGGCTCTGCCCACCTCGCCCTCGCCATCGTCCCCCGAATCCAGCGCAAGACCTCTGGCGGCAGATCCTTCTCCTTCCTCGCCGCCAAGACCTGGAACTCTCTCCCCACCTTGCTACGTCAGACCCAGGACCTCCTCACCTTCAGGAGACTCCTCAAGACTTGGCTCTACGAACGCTAGCAGCACCTCTCCTTCCCCCCCCCCCCAGCGCCTCGAAACCCTGACGGGTACATAGTGCGCTTTATAAATGTTATGATTGATTGATTGATTGAACCCACAGGTACGTTCACACAGCTTGCACACTACACGATTCTCTATGTTTTGAATGGCTTGTATGAGTGGCAATGCAAGGCCTAGGCCTGTGTGACGCAGTAGAAATTAAGCCATGTGGGCCCTTGAAATGGCGGCTGCCTGACCTGTGAAGTGTGACAATGGGATGTGAGGTCAATGCGCTGGCGTGGCACACCGTGGCGGTAGGCGGTCGAAGACAGCGGCGCAAAGCCGCATTGGTTAACATTGAACCCTGTGGGTTTCAGGAGCCAATGACGATGTGCGCCAGCGGTCGCGGTACGCACCGCCGCGGTACGCACCGCCGCGGGCGTGACCGCCATTTCCTTTCTGCTTAATCACTCGATACCTGATCATCCACAGGAGAGGACCTATACTGCAAGTGCTGCTGTGACCTCGGTCTGGAAGAGACAATGGCTGCTGCGACTGGGGAAAGGGCCCCTGCCTTCACTTCTGAAGAATTGGACAAACTTGTGGATGGGGTCCTCCCCCAGTATGCGCTACTCTACGGTCCTCCAGACCAACAGGTAAGTACACTGGGAACATGCTTTGTGGGCAATGCCTGTGTTGAGTGGGGTGGATGAAAGATGGTGGGGAGGGGAGCGAATGAGGCATGCATCGCACGACAGATGAGAGCATGTGCCATATGGCAAGGTTGGGGAGGGGGGGCCACTCACATCGACCATGCAGAAAATGATGATATTTATTTTCCCACCCTGTCCATGTCACATAGGTCAGCGCCCATCAAAAGATCGACATTTGGCGTGCCATCGCCAAGGACGTCCGGACCCTGGGGGTCCACAACAGACGGGGCACCCACTGCCGAAAGAGGTGGGAGGACATCCGCCGCGGGAGCAGAAAGACCGCGGAGGCTCTGCTGGGGATGGCCTCCCAACCTAGGAGGGGTGCCACACGGCAATTGACCCCCCTGATGTCCCGGATCCTGTCGGTGGCCTACCCCGATTTGGATGGGCGCGTGAGGACATCACAGCAGACACAAGGGGGTGAGTACCAGCACATTCTGCTATATTAGCGCACAGTGGAGGTGTCTGGGTGGGGGAGGAGGGCTGTGGGTATCTCTAGGCCAGGGCGATTTATGTAGGCTAGGCCCCTCCGTAAGGCATGGCCCTGTGCCCCCGCCCCCCACCTCTGTAGGGTGCTAAGTACTGCTATCCATAGCCCTGGGTCACATATGTGTGCAGTTGTCGTCCATAGGCTTGTAGGCCAAGTCACAATAATTGAGTAGTGTACACCGAGTGCGCGGCATAGTGCAAGGGGCTTCTGTGTCTGTCCTCTCCGCCAACGGTGACGCCAATACATGCACTCAACATGTCATTTCCCCCCCTTTTTTTTGGTCTTCCTGTTCATGTGTGCATTAGCATCATCAGGCGGAGGAGAAGTGGCATCGGAGCACGAGGGAACTGCATCTCACATGGCCCCGGAGGGCCATGCAACCGACTCCGAGTTCACCAATGAGACGGAGGGCGAGGTGAGCTCCACAACGGGGACCCGTGGAGACGTCAGCAACACAGAGACGTCCTCGGAAGGGAGCTCCCTTGTGGTGGCGGCAACATCCGTGCTCACCGCTACAACAGGTACAGCCGCCAACCAGCGCACCAGCTCTGCCCTCCAAGCAGCCCCTCAGCGTTCGCCCCGTGCCCGCTCGGCCAGGAAGGCGGGCATCTCCTTCGCCCCAGGCACCTCAGGCCCTGCCCCAGTTACCCCTGCTGCCCTCGGTGAGGAGATCATTGACCTCCTCCAGACGCTCATTGTTGGGCAGTCTACCCTTTTGAATGCCATCCAGGGTGTAGAAAGGGAGGTGCACCGGAGCAATGCATACCTGGAGGGCATTCATTCGGGTCAGGCTGCCCATCAGCGATCGTTCAACGCTCTGGCCTCAGCACTGACGGCAGCCATTGTCCCTGTCTCCTGCCTCCCCCCTCCAATTTCCTCATCCCAGTCCCACTCCCCTGTTCCTCTGCCTATCCCAGCCACACCTACAGACCAGCCTGCACAGACCTCAACACCCAAGGGCAGCTCATCCAGACATAAGCACCACAGATCACACAAGCATTCACACATGCAACATCCACATGCAGACATGACAACAGCCACTGCCTCCTCTGTGTCCCCCTCCTCCTCGTCTCCCTCCTCCCTCCCTGTGACGTCTCCACTCACACCTGCATGCACACCACCATCAGCCAGTACGTCCATCACCAGCACACCCCCCAGAACACTTCGCACACGTGCAGTCACCACCCCCACTGCCATTTACACGTCCCCTGTGTCCTCTCCCAGTGTGTCTGTCACCCCCTCTTCCAAACCACACAAACCACCCACCCAACAGCCATCCACCTCACGACAGCCTCCGTCACAAGCACCTGCACCCAAAGACACCACACTTGACTCTCCTACAACCACATCCTCTTCCTCCACTCCCATACCCACTGCACCTACCCTTCCCACTGCTGCTAAAAAGTTTTTCCTCTCCAAAATTAACCTCTTTGCATCACCTGACCCACCCCCTCCATCTCGTAAGAGTCCAAACAGCACCTCAGCCACCACAAGCCCTGCACCTACAAGGACCATAGTCCAGGGCTATTGGAGTCCACCAGATTCTAGGGCAGCAACATCGGCCAGCAGCAAGGGGACAGCCAGCCCACCCCCTGGGAAAAAAACTAAAAAAGGGAAGGGCCGGCGCGAGAGGCCAGAGACGGCATCCCCCAAAGGCACTACCCTGGCACCGTCACCTGGCACATCCACAAAGGGAGGCAAGGGCCCCAGAGAATCGGCGAAGGAGGGCAAGGGCAGCAGGGCGGACAAGTCCGGTAGCAGGCGAGCTGCCCAGGAGGGCCCCACCAGCCCCATTTCGGGTGTGAAGGAGGACACCCACGGGCCCAGGACTCCAGCACAGGAGGGCCCCGCAAGCGAAAGGTCGGATGGCGACTGAGCCGAAAATATTGGCCCGATCTGGTTCCCTGGGAACACATGTCAAGCACCGCTGACAGGGCCCCGCCGTGACAAGCACCGCCGAACAGGGCCCTTCAAGACAAGCACCGCTGAACAGGGCCCTTCAAGAGAAGCACCGCTGAACAGGGCACCGCCGTGACAAGCACCGCTGAACAGGGCCCCGCCATGACAAGCACCGCTGAACAGGGCCCCGCTGTGACAAGCACCGCTGAACAGGGCCCTTCAAGACAAGCACCACTGAACAGGGCCCGAAGTAACAAGCACCGCTGAACAGGGCCCCGCCGTGACAAGCACCGCTGAACAGGGCCCTTCCTGTCAAGCACCGCTCCGCTGGGCCCTTCCTGTCAAGCACCGCTCCGCTGGGCCCTTCATCTCAAGCACCGCTCCGCTGGGCCCTTCCTGTCAAGCACCGCTCCGCTGGGCCCTTCCTCTCAAGCACTGCTCCGCTGGGCCCTTCATCTCAAGCACCGCTCCGCTGGGCCCTTCCTGTCAAGCACCGCTCCGCTGGGCCCTTCCTCTCAAGCACCGCTCCGCTGGGCCCTTCATCTCAAGAACCGCTCCGCTGGGCCCTTCCTGTCAAGCACCGCTCCCCTGGGCCCTTCATCTCAAGCACCGCTCCGCTGGGCACCGCCGTCTCTGAACTGCTCCGCTGGGCCCTTCCTGTCAAGCACTGCTCCGCTGGGCCCTTCATCTCAAGCACCGCTCCGCTGGGCCCCTCATCTCAAGCACCGCTAGCCCATTGGCAGGGCCGGATCTGTGTCGGCCAGGGCTTCACGAAGCACTCTGGGCACCATGCCTCCTCCAGAACCAGTGGAGTCTGTAATCCACTTGATGGACTGTGGCTTTGCACTCCCCAGGATGGATCAGTGGGCAAGCCACCCACTGTAGAGACTTGAGAGACTGTGGCTTTGCACTCCCCAGTATGGTGCAGTGGGCAACCCACCCACTGTAGAGACTTGTGAGACTGTGGCTTTGCACTCCCCAGGATGGTACAGTGGGCATGGAGGCCCCTCGTGGATCTGGCGTCGTGGACTCAACTGGCTGAGGTGCCCCCCCTTCCCTTCCCCCTAAGGTGCCTGTAGTTTTACTATCTGATGCCCCTGCAGTGTTCTCTCCAATGGAATCGGGTCTCGTGTGTGGGCTTTGCCCATGTGTTTAGGCCCATTGGCCCACGAACAATGGATGATAGCCAATATGGGCCGGACTTTTGACCTATGTATATATTGTTCATGATGTAATATATTTTATTTATATATTTCATATTTCACTTAACTTCAATTATGCTATAATATACTTCATTTTTAATGATCATTTTATTTTGTCTTTGCAATCTTCCGGGGGGTTTGGGGGTGTCACTCTGACTTGTTGCTCTGCATTGATGTGTGTGTTGTAGTGGGTGAGGGTGGGGGTGGGTGTGTGGCGTATGTGTGTCCCCGTAATTTTTTGCCTCCCCCCTCCCCTGTGTCATAGGTGCAGTACTCACCGTTGTCGTCTGCGCCGGCGTTCGTGCTCCTGGTAGATGAGCAGGAAGACAATGGCTGGGAGGATGTGTAGTTCCGGTTCCATGCTGTCCAGATTCCTTGTGGAGTGTGTAGAGGTGAGCGTTTTCCGTTAGAAAAGTCTGTTTCCGCCGTGCTTTTATCAGCGGGGCAACTGCCCCAGAAAAGGTGGCAGATTGGTGGGTCGTGATAGTGTGGGCGGTACATTGTCTCCCGCCTTTCTGTTGGCGGTGACCGCCGCGCTGTTTGCTTGTCCCGCCGTGGCGGTTGGAGTGTTAAAGTGGCGGGCTGTGTTGGCAGTTCCCGCCAGGGTCGGAATTCCATTTTTTGGACCGCCAGCCTGTGGGCGGGTTGGCCGCCGCTTTAACACCGACCGCCAGGGTTGGAATGAGGGCCTAAGTGTTGTCTTTTATTGTGTATACGTATTGTGCAACTGTAGTGGTATTGCAGGAGCTTTGCAAGTCTCTTAGTTCAGCCTTAGCTGCTCTGCTACAGCTACCCGTAGACAGCCTAAGCTGCTAGAACACTGCCTACATTTCACTAATAAGGGATAACTGGACCTGGTATAAGGTGTAAGTACCTTAAGTACCCACAACAAACCAGGCCAGCCTCCTACATTGGTGTTGCAGCGGTGGGTTAAGTACTTGCAATTGCTTTACCACCTTGTTACTAGTGCTTTCACAAAAAAAGTGTACGCCAATACTTAGAGTTATATACAATTATACCTAGCAGTCATTTTTTCACTTCTAAAAAGTTATTTCAAACTTTTAAAAAGTTTTACAAAGTTCTGAAAAGTTTTTCTTTTCCTCTAAAAAGTTAGGTGAAATAGTTTGCTAACTTCTTACTCTTCTCTCTGACTTTTTCTATCACTATGGCCCTCATTATGACATTGGTGGTAAATCCCACTTACCACCATGCTGACTAGCGCCAACATACCGTAGCGGCGGCAGATACCTGCTAAACATATTATGAGACACACACACCAATCCGTTACTATATAACCACACACAAATCTGCCAGCCCAGAGGTCAGCGATAAACTGGTGGTATCAAAACCCACACCGTTACGCCAACAGAACCACGCCCACAACATTATGACCCACGAATCACCACGGCGGACATTCAATGGTGGTAAACCATTGGCAGAACATACCACCACCCTCAAAATACACACACTCAAACAAAACAACACTGCATTGGACAATTCTAACTACACACACCTGACACCCATACACATACCACACCCACATACCCACACCACTATAAAACACATACCCACATTACCCACAACCCTTTACAAATACCAATAATTGACAGCAGAGAGAGACAGCAAGAGCACCCACACAACCAGAGCCACATACCTCCATCACCTATACACCACCCACGCACCTCACATCACACACCCCAACACATTACCCTACACATCCTCACCCACACAACTCACACTACACCCATGGCAGCACAACGATACCCCAGATTCTCTGAGGAGGAGCTAAGGGTCATGGTGGAGGAAATCGTCCGGGTGGAGCCACAGCTATTTGGAACACAGGTGCAGCAGATATCCATTGCAAGGAAGATGGAGCTATGGCGGAGAATCATGGACAGGTTCAACACCGCGGGACAACACCCAAGAACAAGGGATGACATCAGGAAGAGGTGGATTGACCTACGGGGGAAGGTGCGTTCCATTGCAGCAAGACACCAGCTTGCAGTACAGAGGACTGGCAGTGAACCCCCACCTCCTCCCCCAAAACTATCAACATGGGAGGAGCAAGTCTTGACAATCATGCATCCTGAGGGCCTGGCCGGAGTAGGAGGAGGACTGGACTCTGGTAAGTCAACTGTATACTACTTCTTCCTGCCTACCTGCATGCCATCACATACCCCCACCCTGACCCTCACTCACATCACTCCACCACTTCCCACATACCCCACCATCACAACCCACTCATCCCCATACCAAGCCCTGCATGCCATATCAATGCATGGACACCATTCACAGCCCTGCATGGACAACTATCACTACAGCATGCACACTAGAGACAATCAAATAGCCCACCAAATAACAACTCACACAAGGCAAAGCTGCCTGGGCAATAGCAACCATAGAGGGCAACCCACCCATGCACTGTATGTCACACACAGAAACAATAACACTGCATTTACATTCCCACAGGTATCCCAGCCAATGTCACTGGTGAAGAGGTTCCAGCAACATCCAGTCTCCCGACAGAAGAGGCCCGCAGTGATGACAGCAGCTCTGCTCGCCTGGATCTGGATGATCAACCTGGCCCATCAAGGACCTCCGGACAGTCGGTTACCAAGCCACAGTCTCACACCACCACAGAGCCTCCCCCTCAGGAAACACCACCAAAGCTCCCACCCAGCGGCCCATACCTCTGTCCCCAGGACACGTCAATCAACAGTGTGTCCACCACTACAGGGACCCCAGGGCACCCCACAAAACCGAAAACAATCAGGGACTTGGGGTCAGTGGGAGTGGGCCCACAGTTTAAGGGACAGAGGCACAGGACTATAGGGAAGCTGGGAGGACTGCTGTGCGCCAGTGGGTTGACAGGACTAGGGAACCAACTCTCCAGGAGGCATTCACCATGATCCTCGGAGCATACCAACATTCCTAGGATACGCTGGGCCAGATCCTGGGCAAGATGCAGGAGAACATGCGGCTGCAGGAGGGACAGTACCTGGGGATCAGGGAGGACTTGAAGTCCATTAACACCACCCTGGTCTCCATTGCAGGGGTGCTGGCAGACATGGCCAACAGTATAAGGGAGGCAGTGGCACACCAGCGGGCCACTGCAACTAGCCAGACTACTGAACAGCTCTCCACCTCCGCTGCCGCTAGTGGACAGGAGGCCCCGCCACAGGACCAACAGGCCACCAGCACCCCTCCCCCTGCAGAAGGTGAACCACCCTGCAAACGGTCCTTGCGATCCAGACAGAAGCCAGAGACTATTGCCAAGACCCCCTCCAGGAAATGAGACTCTCCTGATTGTCACCCTTGTGTCCCACTCTGTCACCCTGTCCACCTTGAACTGCCATTGCTCCCCTTCCTATGCCCCCTTGGACAATGCACCTGTGCTACAAAGAGACTGGACTCTACCCTGGACTTTCCTTCATCATCACCCCAGCCCATAGCACATCCCCCTTTTCATCAGAGCACTGCAATAAACACACTTTGAAAAAATACAAGTATGGAGTATGTCAAATGATTTAAGTGTGTATTTGTTTAACAAGCTTTAAACATTGCAATTCAACTGTACAGTAACGTTAACATGGGAAAGACCTGTAGTTGGCTGCAGTGAACACACCAGGAGCAATAGTGGGGCACCAACATCTGCAAAAAGAGATGCCAAAGGGTACAGTAAGCGGTCATAGAAGTAGGAATTCACAGCCTGCCAGTGACATTGTCACACATCAAACTGTCAATGAAATGTGAAATAACACTGCCTTACCTGTGTGTCTTTGGAAGTATTGACAAATGATGGACTTCTGTTGGCCTCATCCTCATCCTCTGCCTCCTCATCTTCACTGTCCACAGGGTCCACTGCTGCCACACAGCCATCTCCAGCCTCCTTCTCTTCCTGCAGAAAAGGCACATGGCGTCTCAAGGCAGGGTTGTGCAACATACAGCCCGCCACGATGATCTGGCAGACCTTCTTGGTTGAATAGCACAGGGATCCACCTGTTAGATGGTGGCACCGAAACCTGGCTTTCAGGAGGCCGAAGGTACGTTCAATAATCCTTCTTGTTCACCCATGTGCCTCATTGTAACGTTTCTCAGCCCTTGTCCTGGGATTCCTCACAGGGGTCAGTAGCCATGATAGGTTTGGGTAACCTGAGTCACCTGCAAATATCGAGTGACAACTGTTAGCCACACACTAACCCTCATGTCACACACCATACCCATACACCAACATATACTGGGTGGGAACCAGGGCTCACCTATTATCTACACTCTCTGCCTCTGGAGTTGGGCCATCACATTTGGGATGCTGCTATTCCTCAGGATAAAAGCATCATGCACCGGCCCAGGATACTTAGCACTGACATGGGAGATGTACTGGTCCTCCAAACACACCATCTGCACTTGTACATCTGAAGACCTGTTCATTTCGCCGGGGACACACAAATGCAATATGTGTCCCATCAATTGCACCAATGATGTTGTGGATATTTCCCATTGCATAGAAGTCAGCCTTCACTGTGGCCAAATCCTCCACATGAGGGAAAACAATGTAGCTGCACCTGTGTTTAATCAGGGACACTAGTCAGCACTATTGAGAACATTGGCTGTGACATTCCTGCTGCCAAGCCCACTGTCACTTGGAAAGAACCAGTTGCCAGGAAATGGAGCACTGATAGCACTTGCACAAGAGGGGGGATCCCAGTGGGGTGACGGATAGCAGATATCAGGTCAGGCTCCCATTGGGCGCACAGCTCTGTGATTGTGGCCCTGTCAAGTCTGTAGGTGAGGATAATGTACCTGTCCTCCATTGTTGCCAAGTCCACAAGGGGTCTGTACACGGGGGATGTCTCCATCTCCTATTCATCCGCCGCAGTTGCAATCTGTGGGGCAAAAGAGTGAGCAGCTGGTAATTATCTGTACATTGGAACCACTACAGTACAATTCATATTGTGATTGTTACAATATTTTGGAGGCATATGTCCAGAATGTGAGATTGTTAAATGTGACACAGTTAGGATCCATGGCGTGCCCCCACCCCCGTGAAATGGCATCCGCCTGTCCTGTATGGAGGGACAGGTGGAAATAGGTAATTCCGCTGACGTTGTGAGCCGTTGCGGAAGGTGGTCAGGAACCGCCGTGCAACTCCTCATTGGTTATCATTGGGCCCTATGGGGTGCAGTGGTCAATGGTGATGTACTCCGGCGGGGACGGTATGCACCGCCGCGGACATCATCGCCACTTTGTATCTGTACAATCACTTGCTACTTGACCTTCAACAGGAGAGGACCTACACTGCATGTACTGCTGTGACCTGTGTCTGGAACCTACCATAGCTCGTGTGACTGGGGAAAGGGACCCTGCCTTCACCTCAGCGGAGTTGGAGAGACTGGCGGATGGGGTCCTACCCAAGTACTGACTTCTGTATGGGCCTCCAGACCAACAGGTGTGAAGTCCTCGTGTAGTGGGGTGTTGGTGGATGGGCCCTGGGCAGTATGCTCAGGCATGTCTGTGCTAATGGGAATGGTAAGGGGCATGGTGGGCCATAAGTGTAACAGGCAGGACGGTCTGACTAACACCTTTCCCTGTGTCTATTTCCTCTGCAGGTCAGCGCCCATCAAAAGAAGGGTATATGGCGTGCCATCGCCAAGGACATACGGGCCCTGGGGGTCTACTGCAGGCGGAGTACCCACTGTCGGAAACGGTGGGAGGACCTGGGATGCTGGGCAAGGAAGATGCGGAGGCCCAGCTAGGAATGGCCTGCCAACAAGGAAGGGGTGCCCGTTGAACCCTGACCCCCCTGATGGTCCGCATACTGGCAGTGGCCTATCCGGAGCTGGATGGGCACTTGGGGGCATCACAGCAGCAACAAGGGGGTGAGTACAGTGGCCTTCATTACTACTTACACATGGTGGGGTGGTATCTGGGTGGGGGATGTGGGCCTGTGGGTGCCCCTAGGGCAGGCCTGACATTGCAGAGTAGGTCCCATGTTGGGCAGGGTTCTGCTGTGAAATTCCTCCAACCTAGCTAGTAGGCATCCACTACTGGGCAGGGGTGCAGGGGTGTATGGGTCCCAGGTATGCTGCAGTTGGCGGTATCTGTCCCTACCCATGGCCTGGTGACTAGCATTGTAAGTGGTAGTGCATTGCCTAGTGCGTAGGGCTGTTCCCTGTGTATGAGTGTGTTGTGTACGCCAACGGTAGTGTTGGTGCAGCCATTGACCAAGTGTATCCTTTGTCTCTCTCCCCCCCTTTCTTGTTTTGTCATCCTGTCGTTATGTGCATTAGCATCATCTGTCAGAGGAGCAGAGGCACAGGCGGCGGAAGGAGATGCATCCCACAGGACCAGGAGGCAGAGTCCACCGACGGTGAGAGCACCAGTTGGACAGAGGGTGAGGGGAGCACCACGGCAAAGACAGGAGGGGACAGTTGGGACATGGATACCTCCTATGAAGGAAGCTCCCTGGTGGTGGGGGACACTTCTGTGCCCACCCCAGCTACAGGTACAGCACTGCCCTCCCAGCAGCCCCTCTGCGAGTTGCCCGTGCCCGCTCACCCAGGAGGGTGGGCATCTCCTTCTCCCCAGGCTCCTCAGGCCCTGCCCCAGTTAGCCCTGCTGCCCTGAGTGAGGAGGCTATTGAACTCCTGCGATCCATCTCACTGGCTTGGCAGCCAAACAGAGATGAATCCAGGCTCTGGCCTCCACTCTGATGGCAGCCAATGTCACTGTTTCCACCCTCCCCCTTCCAACTTCCTCTTCCCAGTCCCATTTCCCTCAACCCCAACCTATCCCAAGCACACAGGCAGACGAGCATGCACACAGGACAACACACAAGAGTGGACATGGCAAACACAAGCACCACACTTCATCCCACACGCACTCACATAAACACCATCCAGATGCAGACATACCAACATCCACTGCCTCCACTGTGGCCCCCTCCTCATCCACCTCCCTCCCAGTTGCATCTCCACTCACACCTGCATGCACTACATCCTCATCCACTACCACCATCACCAGCACACCTATCAGAACACACTCCTCACTGGCAGTCACCACCCCCACATCCATGCACACGTCCCCTGTGTCCTCTCCCACTGTGTCTGTGCCTCCTCCTCCCAAAGTACACAAATGCAAGCACTCAGACACCTAACAGCCATCCACCTCACAACAGCATCCAGCCCATGCACCTACACCCAAACACAGCAGACTGACACTTCCTACAACCACTCCCTCTTTCTCCACTCCCATTACTTCTCCCTCTTCCCCCACCAATGTCCCTAAGAAGCTTTTCCTCTCCACCATTGACCTCTTCCCTACCCCTCTTCCCCCCGTCCTTCACATCAGGCCAGGGTGGTCAAAACTCAGGCAAGCACCTCAGCCACCCAGTCCATGGGCACAGTAGTGTCCCTAGCACCTCCAGGTAGGAAAGGATCCCGGCCACCAGCCAGCAAGACGGAAAGGGTGCCTGCCCCAAGTGCTTCAAGGAAGGGCAAGGAGCCAGCCCCATCTTCAGGAAAGAAGGGCAAGGAGCCAGCTGCAGGAAGAAAGGGCAAGGAGCCACCCATGGAATTGTCTCCTCATTCCAAATCTGGTATTGGGGAGCCAATTCCATGCATCCTGGTGGCTCCACTATGTACCCCCAGTACTGCCAAACCAGCTCTCTGAGGCTTGCACTGCAGCTACAGCTGCTGCCACCTCACAGACAAGGTTCTGCCCTCCAGAGGTCTCAGCAGCTCAGTCCCAGGAAGGCAGAACAAAGCATTTCCTTTGGGAGCAGGGTGTTACACCCTTTCCCTTTGGAAATAGGTGTTACAAGCCAGGGAGGGGTAGCCTCCCCCAGCCTCTGAAAATACTATGAAGGACATAGATGGTGCCCTCCTTGCATAAGCCAGTCTACACTGGTTCAGGGACCCCTTGTCCTCTGCTATAGCACAAAATTGGACATAGGAAATGGGAGTGACCACTCCCCTGTCAGTCACCACCCTAGGGGTGCTGCCCAGAGCTCCTCCTGTATGTCCCAGACTTCAGCCATCTTGTTTTGCAAGGTGTGTGGTCACTCTGGAGGGCTCTGATTGGCCAGTGCAAACAGGTGACGTCATAGACCCTTCCTGATAGGTCCTTATCTGATAAGGTTGCCAATCCCCCTCTCAGGGCTATTTAGGGTCTCTCCTGTGGGTTCTCTTCAGATTCTACTTGCAAGTTTCCAGCAGGAATCCTCTCCAATTACTGCTTCATCCTCTGACCTCAGATCAACCGCAGCCTGCTCCAGGAAGCGCTGTAACAGCAACAAAGTATCTACAAAGGATACTTTTCCTCTGCAACTTCAGCTCCAGTCAGCAACTCCAACAGTTTCCAAGGTGTGCATGCTCTGATTACTCCCTGTCTTCACCGTGCACCAGAAGGACCGAAGAAATCTCCTGTGGGGTGACGGAGTCACTCCCTTGCTCACGCAGGCACCTTCTAAGTCGATGACGGGTTCTCTTGGACTCCTCTCCTGGCGACGAGCGTGCTCCTTGGAACATAGAAGGTGGACCCCATTGACACAGACTGTCCTGAGGTCCTGCTGTCGCAATTTGGAGAAGGTAAGGCCTTGCCTTCCCCAGAACGACAGTACCCCTGTGCACCGCGTCTTCTTCACCTCCTGAGGCCTCTGTGCAATATTAGCATAATTCCTTTGTGCACAGCCTGGCCAAGGTCCCCAGCACTCTATCCTGTGACGCTCAACTCGCTGAGTTGTTCTCCGGCGGCGTGGGACCTTCTTTTGTAGTGCTGCACCTACTGCATTTTGCACCTCCTTTGTCCCTATGTCCCGGGACATCCGTGGGTGCTATCTGGTGCTCAGAGGGCTCTCTGAAGTGCTGAGAGCTCCCTCTTCCTCCTCAAAGAGAGTTGAGGCCCCCAGGTCCCTCCTGGGTCCAGATTGTGCCTAGTTGATGCAAAATGCAACTTTGCCGGAACCAAAGCTTGTTGGAGGAATCCAGCGCCAAAACTCACCTGCATCCGACTTCACAACATGGGACATCCTTTGCATCATGCAGGAACCATCTGTCATCTTCCTAGGGTGATTTCTGCCATCTTAGTCCAACCGGGGACTCTTCGTTTGCACCCTCTTCTGGGGTGGCAGGGGCTCCTGTCATTCCTGGAACTTCTTTCGACTTCTGGACTTGGTCTCCTTCCTTTGCATGTCTTCAGGTCCAGCAAGCCACTGTTGTTGTTTGCAGACTTGCTTGGTTCTTGCAATAATTCCACTCACGAGGTGTAGTGTGTCCTAAGGAAACTTGCAGTACTTTACTCCTGCTTTTCTGGGCTCTGGGGTGGGGTAACCTACTTACCTTCACTGTATTCTTACTCTCCCAGCGATTCTGCACACACTACACTTGTCTAGGGGGGAATTCGTGATTTGCATTCCACTTTCTTAGTATATGCTTTGTGTTGCCCCAGACCTATTTCCTCCCAATGCATTCTATAGCATTTCCTATTGTTTGCACTATCCTATGTCTAATTACTTACCTTATTTTGGTGTCTAGTGTATATATTGTGTCTACTCCTTACCTCCAGAAGGAGTATGGCCTCTAAGATATTTTTGGTACTGTGTCACCGAAATATACTACCTTTATTGTTGGTAACACTGAGGGGGTCATTACAACCCTGGCGGACGGTGTTAAAGCGGCGGTAATACCGCAAACAGGCCGGTGGAAAAAAAAGGGAATTATGACCGTGGCGGAAACCGCCAACAAAGACAGCCACTTTAACACTCTGACTGCCACGGCGGTACAGACAAGCAGCGCGGCGGTCACCGCCAACAGACAGGCGGAGGACAAAGTACCGCCCACAGTATTACAACAGGCCAATCCGCCACCTTTTCCGGGGCGGATTCACCGTGGATAAAAACACGGCGGAAACAGCCATTTCAATGGGAAAACGCTCACCTTAACACACTCCACGAGGAAGAAGGGCACCATGGAGCCAGAACTCCAAATACTTCCTGAGATAGTCTTCCTGCTCCTCTACGATCATCAGCAACGCCGGCGCCGAAGACAACGGTGAGTACTGCACCTACGACATAGGGGAGGGACACACACACGCAACACCCCCACCCCCACCCCGACACTTGCACACTACAACACACACACCAATGCATTTCCAAACATCATAGTAACAACCTCCAACCCCCCCAGAAGAATGCAAAGACAAAAGGAAATGAGTTCAACCATTGTAATGTATCAAAATACAGTAAGCTAATATATACAGATATATATACACATTCAACAAATTATACATCACGATTAGTAGTGCAGGTGTGCACCATTCAATGTCCGTGGACCACTGGGCCCAAAATGCATGTGCGAGGCCCACACACGATACCTGTCCAGAAACGGAGAGAACACTGCTGGAGCATCAGATAGAAATACAACAGGCACCTCAGGGGGAAGGGAACGGGGGGCACCTCAGCCGGATGACAGCACCACACCAGATCCACAACGGGGCTCCATGCCCATTGATGTATCCTGGGGAGTGCAAAGCCACAGTCTCACAAGTCTTTGCAGTGGGTGGTTTGCCCACTGTACCATCCTGGGGAGTGCAAAGCCACAGTCTCACAAGTCTTTGCAGTGGGTGGTTTGCCCACTGTACCATCCTGGGGAGTGCAAAGCCACAGTCTCACAAGTCTTTGCAGTGGGTGGTTTGCCCACTGTACCATCCTGGGGAGTGCAAAGCCACAGTCTCACAAGTCTTTGCAGTGGGTGGTTTGCCCACTGTACCATCCTGGGGAGTGCAAAGCCACAGTCTCACAAGTCTTTGCAGTGGGTGGTTTGCCCACTGTACCATCCTGGGGGGTGCAAAGCCACAGTCTCTCAAGTGGATAACAGTCTCCACTGGTTCTGGAGGGGGACTAGTGCCCAGAGTGCTTCATCCTGTGCAGGACAGACGGAGTGGATGCTGTTCTCCACTGGTTCTGGAAGGGGACTGGTGCCCAGAGTTTGCCATGGCGGTCCCTCATTGCCCAGCGGGGCTGTGGCTGTTGGGGCCCTCCTGGGCACTGACTCTGGCGGTGGTCTCCTGACCGGTGACGATTGGGCTGCCCTCCTGGGCACTGACTCTGGCGGTGGTCTCCTGACTGGTGACGATTGGGCTGCCCTCCTGGGCACTGACTCTGGCGGTGGTCTCCTGACCAGTGACAATTGGGCTGCCTTCCTGGGCACTGACTCTGGCGGTGGTCTCCTGACCAGTGACGATGGGGCTGGCGGTGGCATCCTGGGCAGCGGGGATGATGGCGGCCTTCTCCGCCGTGCTGCTCTTCCCAGACTTTGGCGCTTTCTTCTGTCCCTTCCCCACCTTGGGAGGAGTCACAGCTTACTCGACACTCCCCCGGGACACTTGCGAGCGGCTTTACCGGCAGGAGTCTTCCCCCTCTCCCGTCGGGCACTGTCCAACTTCTGGTGCTTCACAGGGGGGGACTGGCTGTGCTTTGGCTCCGTGTCACACTGGCTGCTCTGGTGCCCGGTGCACTCCACATACCTCTAACAGGCACCACTGGCACCGGATTTCTTTTGGCTGAGGTGCTACTACGGGACCTATGAATTGGAGGGGGGGGTGGGAAAGAGGTCAACGTTACTCAGGAAAAGTTTCTGACGAACACTGGGCCGGGTAGCTGGAGTGGGTCTGGGAGTGGAGGAAGAAGAGGTGGTTGTAGGAGGTGTAACTTTTGATGACTTAGGTGCAGGTGCATGTTCTGGAGGATTGGTAACATAAGGTCGTGAGGTGGATGGATGTTGGGTGTGTGTGTGCCCGCATTAGTGTACTTTGGGAGGGGGTGTCACAGACACACTGGGAGAGGACACAGGGACGTGTAAATGGTAGTGGGGGTGGTGAGTGCAGGTGAGCGGGGTGTGGTGGTGGGTGTTCTGGTGCGAGTCCTAGTGGCTGTAGTGGTAGTGCATGCAGGTGAGAGTGTAGACGACACTGGGTGGGAGGAGGGAGATGACGAGGAGGGGGACACAGTGGAGGCAGTGGATGTTGCTGTGTCTGCATGTGGGTGATGCTTGTGTGAGTGCCTGTGGGATGTGTGGTGCCTATGTTTGCCTGAGCTGCCCTTGTGTGTTGAGGTGTGTGCAGGCTGCTCTGATGGGGTGCTTGGGATAGGCAGTGGTACAGGGGATTGTGTCTGGGTGGAGGAAGTTGGAGGGGGAGGCTAGACACCAGTGCTGAGGCCAGAGATTGCAGGGTTCAATGATGGGCAGCCTGACCAGAATGAATGCCCTCCAGGAATGCATTAGTGTGTTGCAACTCCCTTTCTACACCCTGGATGGCATTCACAATGGTAGACTGCCCAACGGTGAGTGACCTGAGGAGGTCAATGGCCTCCTCACTGAGGGCAGCAGGGGTGACTGGGGCAGGGGCTGAGGTGCCTGGGGCGAAGGTGATGCCCACCCTCCTGGGTGAGCGGGCACAGGGCGAAGGCTGAGAGGCTGCTGGGAGGGCGGTGCTGGTAGGGGGGGTGGCGGCTGTACCTGTAGAAGTGGGGGGCACAGATGTTGCCGCCACCACAAGGGAGCTTCCATCGGAGGACGAGTCCGTGTCGCTGGTTGCTGATCCGGTGACCGCCGTGAAGCTCCCCTCGCCCTCCGTCCCACTGGTGTATTCTGAGTCCGTGGTGTGGCCCTCCATGGCCATGTGGGATGCAGCCCCCTCGTGCTCTGGTGCCACTGTACCTCTGCCTGATGATGCTGATGCACAAAAGAACAGGGAGAGCACAAAAAGGGGTGGGGAAACAGAAGAAAGACAGGTTGAGTGCATGGCTTACCGCTACCGTTGGCGGACAATACAGACACAGCAGCCCCCTGCACTACGCCACGCTCTTGGGCTCTACAGATGCAGTTCCTGGGATATGGCCTACCTGGCTATGGTGGACATCTGCACACATAGATGACACAGGGGCATGTATACCTGTACTTGGCCCTCTACAGAGGTGGGGTGGAGTGCCACATGGCCTGCATTACGAAGGGGCCTAGCCTACGGAACTCACCCTGGCCTAGGGAAACCCATAGCCCTCCTCCCCCACACAGACCCCTCCACGGCGCGCAAAGTCAGCAGAATGAGAGTGTACTAACCCCCTTGTGTCTGCTGTGATGCCCTCATTCGCCCATCCAACTCAGCGGAGGCCACCGCCAGGATCCGGAACATCAGGGGGGTCATGGTGCGACGGGCACCCCTCCCATGTTGGGAGGCCATCCCCAGCTGAGCCTCTGCCGTCTTCTTGCTCCAGCGGCGAATGTCCTCCCATCTTTTACGGCAGTGGGTGCTCCATCTCTGGTGGACCCCCAGGGTCCGGACGTCCTTGGCGATGGCCCGCCAAATATCCTTCTTCTGGTGGGCGCTGACCTACATGACATGTACAGGGGAAGAAGAGAAGTCATTACCAACTGCACCGTCGAAGTGAGTGGCCCACATCCCTACCCTTGCCATGTGGCACATGCATTCACAGCCCTTCATGCTTGCAAAACTCTGCCCCCTTCCTTCTTACATCCAGCCCTCTCCACCCAGGCATAGCCCATACAACTTGCATCCTATGTACTCACCTGTTGGTCTGGAGGACCGTAGAGTAGCGTGTACTGGGGGAGGATCCCGTCCACAAGCTTCTCCAACTCCTGTGCAGTGAAGGCAGGGGCCTTTCCCTAGATGCACGTGCCATTGTCTCTTCCAGACCGAGGTCACAGCAGCACTTGCAGTGTAGGTCCTCTCCTGTCGAAGATCAGGTATCAAGTGATTTAACAGATAGAAAATGGCGGTCACGTCCGTAGCGGTGCATATCATCACCGCCGGCGCACTTCGTCATTGGCTCCTGGGACCCATAGGGTCCAATGTTAACCAATGTTAACCAATGCAGCATTGCGCCGCGGTCTTCGACCGCCTACTGCGACGGTGTACAACGCCAGCGCAGTTACCTCACATCCCATTGTCCCAGTTTAGAGGTCAGGCAGCCGCCATTTCAGGGGCCCACATGGCTTCATTTTCAACTGCGTCACACATACCTAGGCCTGGACTCAGCACACATTCAGACAACTTTTTGGATTTTGTTTCGTGTTCTGTGTAGCTGTGGGTACATACCTCTGAGTTGCTTGACTCTGTGGTCGCTGTTGTTCTTCCTAGGCACCGTCAGCTGGGACATGTGAGGAGATGGCGGAATCCTCCGGTGTACCGACCGCTGGTGGACCTGTTGACAATGGAGGAGCGACATTTAATCATCACCTACAGGTTTGACCGTGCCACAATCCAGGAACTGTGTACCCAGTTGGAGCCAGCCCTTATGTCACCAATCCGCCATCCCACAGGAATCCCTCCTCAAGTGCAGGTGCTATCAGTGCTCCATTTCCTAGCAAGTGGGTCATTTCAAACAACAGTGGCCATGGCACCAGGGATGTCCCAGCCTATGTTTTCCAACGTGTTGTCTGCCCTACTGAAACATATGAGGAGATACATCGTTTTCCCTCAGGTGGAGGATTTGGCTACTGTTAAAGGTGACTTCTATGCCCTGGGACATATCCCTAACATCATAGGTGCCATTGATGGGACCCATGTAGCTCTGACCCCCCCCCCCACAGGAGTGAACAGGTGTACAGGAACCGGAAGAGTTATCATTCGATAAATGTACAGATGGTATGTTTGGGAAACCAGTACATCTCGCAGGTAAATGCTATGTTCCCTGGCTCAGTGCATGACACCTACATCCTGCGGAATAGCAGCATCTCTTATGTGATGGGTCAAATCCAGAGGCACCGGGTGTGGCTATTAGGGGACTCTGGTTACCCCAACCTGTCATGGCCATTGACCCCAGTGAGGAATCCCAGGACCAGGGCAGAGGAACGCTACAATGAGACCCATGGGCGGACTAGGAGGGTGATCGAACGCACCTTCGGCCTCCTGAAGGCCAGGTTCAGGTGCCTCCATATGACAGGTGGTTCCCTATTCTACTCACCAAGGAAGGTGTGCCAGATTATCATCGCCTGCTCTATGCTTCACAATCTTGCTTTGCGACGCCAGGTGCCTTTTCTGCAGGAGGATGGTCCAGATGACGGTGTTGTGGCAGCTGTGGAGCCCGTGGACAGTGATGAGGAGGAAGCAGAGGAAGAAGACATTGACAACAGGGACTCAGTCATACAGCAATATTTCCAGTGACACACAGGTGAGAACACTTTCTTTACCAATACATTTACTTTCACACTTCTACCTCTATCCTGTCTGTCAATTTTAAGCAGTATTTGGTAACTGAGTTGTACATTTCCATTACGGTTTCACAGGTGTGGTTACCAATGTGTGTCATCTGCTTGCATACTTCATGGACTTGTGATGTGTGACATAGGTATGTTGACATTACATTTTCGAACGGATTTTGTCATTGTCATAGCTAATACACATTTTCAAAATCACAGACTGACTCCAATTGTTTTGTGCTTCAAGGATGTTTATTGAAGTGCTAATTATTGGAGGGGGTGGTAAAATGGTGATGGGTGATGGTGGAGGAATGTCCATGGCAGAGTCCAGTCTATTAGTCTCACAGGTGCACTGCCCATATGGGCATAGGAAGTGGAGCTGGGGCAGTTCCAATATGGACAGCGTTACAAAGTGGGACAGTGGGATGACAATCAGGGTGGTCTCATTTCTTGGCGGGGGTCTTGCCATCGTGCTCTGTCCTGTTCTTGGATCTTAGGGACCGCTTGCGGGGTGGTTCTTCGTCTGCAGGGGGTGGGGTGCTGGTGTGGTGGTCCTGAGGCAGGGCGTCCTGTCCACTAGCACCGGCGGATGTGGTGGGCAGTTCATCGTCCAGGCTAGTGTCAGGGGCCCCTTGGAGTGCCACGGTGTCCCTCATGGTGTTCTGTATTTCCTTCAGCACCCCTACGATGGTGCCCGGGGTGGAGCTGATGGTTCTGAGTTCCTCCCTGAACCCCAAATACTGTTCCTCCTGAAGGCGCTGGGTCTCCTGAAACTTGGCCAGGACCGTAGCCATCGTCTCCTGGGAGTGGTGGTATGCTCCCATGATGGAGGAGAGGGCCTTGTGGAGAGTGGGTTCCCTTGGCCTGTCCGCCCCCTGTCGCACGGCAGCCCTCCCAGTTCCCCTGTGTTCTTGGGCCTCCGTCACCTGGACCGTGTGCCCACTACCACTGCCCCCAGGTCCCTGTTGTTGTTGGGGTGGTGGGTTATCCTGTGTTCCCTGTAGTGGTGGACACACAGCTGATTGACGTGTCCTGGGGACGGAGGTATGGCGTGCTGGGTGGGTGCTGTACTGGTGTTTCCAGAGGGTAAAAAGGTCAGTGTTGGGCTGTGCCTGTGCGAGGGAAACCGACTGTCCCGAGGCCCACGATGGTCCAGGCTGGTCATCTGGATCCAGTTGGCCAGAGCTGCTGTCATCACTGTGGGCCTCTTCTGTGGGTGGGGTAGAGATGTCTGGACCCTCCAGTCTGGTGACGTTAGGTAGTGGTCCTGCAGGGGTGTAAAAGCATGATTATTGCATCTGTGTGTGTCATGGTGTGCAATGGGTGGGTGACCGTGTACCCCAGTGCTAGTATTCCTGTGTGGGGGCTTGTGTGATGATGGTGAGGGGGTGTTATGGGTATGTGCAGTCGGCATGCTTTAGTGATGGGTGTCCATGCTTTGTTGTGTCATGCAGGGCTTGGTGTTGGGATGTGTGGTTTGTGTTATTAGTACATTAGTGAGGAGTTGGAGTGATAGGGAAGGGGGTGAGGGTGGGGGTGTGTGATAGCATGCAGGTAGGGTGGGGGATATGATAGTTAAGATTTGACTTACCAGTGTCCATTCCTCCACCGACTCCTCCGAGGCCCTCTGGATGCATAATGGTCAAGACCTGCTCCTCCCATGTTGTTAGTTGTGGGGGAGGAGGTGGGAGTCCGCCGCCAGTCCGCTGAACCGCGATGTTGTGCCTGGAGACCATGGAATGCACCTTCCCCCGTAGGTCGTTCCACCTCTTCCTGATGTCCTCCCGATTTCTTGGGTGCTGTCCCACTGCGTTGACCCTGTCCACGATTCTTCGCCATAGCTCCATCTTCCTAGCTATGGAGGTGTGCTGCACCTGTGATCCAAATAACTGTGGCTCTACCCGTACAATTTCCTCCACCATGACCCTGAGCTCCTCCTCCGAAAACCTGGGGTGTCTTTGGCGTGCCATGGGGTGGTGTAGGTGATGTGTGGGGTGGTGCATGTGGTGATGAGTGTGGTGATGTGTAGTGGTGTGGGGTGTTTTGTGCGTGGATGTTGTGTGGGTGATGGTGTCGTGTGCCTCTGTGTGGTGGGGTTGTCTATTGCTGTGCTGTCTCTCTCGCCTTTGTCTATAATATTTGGTCGTAGGGGTTTGTGGGTGATGTGGGTGTGTGTTTTATATTGTGTTGGGTGTGTGGGAGTGGTGTTTGTATGTGTATCAGGTGTGTGTATTTTGAATTGCCCAAAGTGGCGTTGTTTTGGAGATGTGTGTGTATTTTGAGCGCGGCGGTGTGTACCGCCAATGGAATACCGTGGTTGAAAGACCGCCGTGTGGATTCGTGGGTCATAATAGCATGGACGTGTTTCTGCTGGCGTGACGGTGGAGGATTTGTTTTCGCCAGTTTATCACTGACCTTTGGTGTGGCGGACTTTTGTGGGTGTCTGAATTTCGGCGGATTCCGAGATGTGGGTCATAATAGCTGTGGCGGAATTCCGCGCTGCGGTGTTGTATTGGCGGTCTTCTGCACGGCGGTAAGTGGCTTTTACCACCAATGTTGTAATGACCCCCTGAGTATTGTCTTTACTTGTGTATAAGTACTGTGTAACTATAAGTGGTATTGCATGAGCTTTGCATGACTCCTAGTTCAGCCTAAGCTGCTCTGCTATAGCTACCTCTATCAGCCTAAGCTGGTAGAACACTACTACATTTCACTAATAAGGGATAACTGGACCTGGTATAAGGTATAAGTACCCAAGATACCCACTACAAACCAGGCCAGTCTCCTACAGTGTGTCACTCTCTTTTTGCTCCCCCCTCCCCTGTGTGCTAGGTGGCTGTACTCACCGTGGTCGTGTTCACCATTGTTGGTGTTCGTAGTGGAATAGGATGTAAAACAACATTGGAAACATGTGCAGCTCGGGCTCCATGGCGTTGTGGTTCTTTGGCTTCTGAGATCTGTTTCTGCCAGGCTTTTGATGTTGTTGGTACCTCCCTGGAAAAGGTGGCGGTTTCCTGTGTCTTAATACAGTGGGTGGAACATAGTCTTCTGCCTGGCTGTAGGCAGTTACCGCCGTGGTGCCTGTTGATTCCGTCCTGGTGGTCGGTGTGGTAAAGTCGCTGTCTGTCTGAGCTGTTTCCGCCATGGTCATAATTTAGTATTATTTACAGCCAGCCTGTCAGCTTTATTACAGCCACTTTATCACCAACCGCCAGGGTTGTAATGAGGGCCTATGTCTTCTGTAGAGGCTAGCCTCAGGGTTGGTAGGACCACTTATGAAAATCTTAATTTCAAAAGTGTGAGGGGCCTCTGTTTAGAAAGAATCTTAGGGATTGGGAAGAACCCCAGCAAGGATTTCCTTCTGAATGTCCTCTTACAAGATGACCAGGAGCATCCTAATGGTCAGGTACAACCAGAAGTGGAGGTAGAGGAAGATTCTACCCCGGTAGATTCAGGAGAGGGTGCTGAAGATCCAGGAGAGGGTCCTTCCACAGATCTTTCCCTTCACCAACCTCTTAGTGTAGCTGGTAGTGGGAAGGGGTCAGACACAGGTAGGGAACCCTACACCTAGGGAGTAACACAAGTTAGGCAAAGATCAACCTCTGCTCATTCTCATGTCACTTCTGTGTCAGAAGTGTTCCACACATCCAGCCCTGAGGACCAGTTCCTAGATAGGGAACTCAGAAAGCTGAGGTTGGAGGAGGCCAGACTAAGGCTACACCAGCAACAGTTGGCCTTAGATAGGGAATCCCTCACTGTGGAAAAGGAAATACAGGGGTTGGGGTTAGTTCCCCATGGTGGAGGTTGAGAGAGCTGACAGGAGGAGAAGAACGAAGGACGACGCAGACCTGGAAGACGCCGAAACTGCTCTTCGGAAGAGCGAACCAAAGCTGGGGTCCGGAACCGTGGAGACCCGTTGCAGAGACGAGGACCGCTGGCCCCAGGGAGCACGCGAGTGAGCCGCCACGCTTCAGGAGAAGCGTGGCCAATCCAGGTACGGGATTGTGGGACAGGGAGAAAGGAGCGGGAGGCGGGAGGCGGGAGGAGACGGGTAAAAGAAATCCCAGGCACTGCACTACGAGCACGGGGAAAAGGGGGATGGAAGAGGAGTAAGCAAACCAGAGGGAAACAAGTGTAAGAACTGGATATAAGGAATATAAAAGAAGACAAGGAGTCAAGAGAAGCCAAGGGAAACAAAAGGAACAGGCCAAAGAGAAAAGAAAGGACAAGGACATTAGAGAGACCAGTGCAC
The DNA here is from genome assembly GCF_031143425.1 of Pleurodeles waltl. Taxonomy (NCBI): domain Eukaryota; kingdom Metazoa; phylum Chordata; class Amphibia; order Caudata; family Salamandridae; genus Pleurodeles; species Pleurodeles waltl. The sequence goes on from NC_090449.1 coordinate 434,822,031, forward strand.
CTAAAATATTGCAGACAAAGAAAAGGAGAGACGAGAGAACAATACGAGGGAGTAAGAGAAAGGAAAAGAAGAGCACTCTTGCTAACACCAGGGCAGAGGGGGAAGACAGGAAAAGAGACTAAAGAACGTCTAAGAGGAGACAGCAAGGAGAGTAGAAGAAAAGAAAGATAGGGAAACCCGGTAGTGAGAAAACAGAGTAGAGAGAAGAGATAGAGAGAAAGGAAAATAAGAAGGTGAAAAACCACACACTTACCGTATCTATTATTTTCTGTTCCCACACGCTTCCCGCGAAGCCTCTGGAAGAGAAGGAAAGAAGACGACGAGATGGAGCGGCCAGAAGGAAAAGACATTTAAACCCACCAACCCAAAAAACTATCCAACTACAACATTATTAATTCTGTCAAAAGACCAATAAAGGCAGCTTACCTAAAACAAAAACCAAGCAATCTGGTGTCGTCGATCGGTCAGCCTCGTATAGTGCCCGAATACGAGGTCCAGGAAATCTGTGACTCTCGTTTTTTTCATGGGCGCCTCCAATATCTTGTTCATTGGAAAGGCTACCCTATGAGTGAGCGTTCCTGGGAAGATGCCCTTTCGGTTCATGCCCCTCTTTTGGTCTGTTGTTTTTTCCGGCTTTTTCCTCACAAGCCTGGGGCCTCGGGGGGGGCCTACTGTTGCGCCGTGGCAGCGTGCAAGGGCCGCTGCGGCGCAATATGCCAGGAACGCGGCAGACTGCGGGGAAAGACGCGGCTCGGCTTCAGGGTCACGGTACACGCCGCGCCCCATTTCTCCGGCTGCCAGTTCCAGGGAAGGCGCGGCAGGGTGGGAGACCCTGAGTCGGGTCTCGATCGTTGCAGCGCTCAGGGCGCTCAGCGCGCGCAGCGCTTTTTACTTAATTAAAACACATCAGGGATTCCCGGGAAACCCTCCTTGCCACCACTTACCTTTTACACGGCCAAAAGCCGTATGCCTGCACATGACTCATTTTTATGCATGCTTTTCCCCTTCCCAGCATGCTGTTCACTTCCTCTCTTCCCTGCATGCATTGTTTCTCTTTTCTTAGGAGCATGTTTTCTATTCTAGTTATGATCTTTTCCCCAAACCAAGATGGTGGTTTTACTACTTCCTGTTTTCCACTTCCTGTCTAGGGGTATATAAGGGGAATCTATCTTTCTTCTCATTGCGTTGCAACACTCCTGCGGTGGTAGTCACGCCCCGGCTGGTTTCCTCTTGTGGCGCCAGTTGTTCTTGATCTGTCTTCCGTCTCCAGAATTCCTGAATTCCAGAATCTTAAGTCCTAACGTCCTTGTGTCCTCCTTCTGTTTCAGGGAGTTCATGTTGGAGGTTTTTTACCCTTTTGGGGTTTTTCCTCTGGGACTCCTTCTGGAGGGCACGGACTGTAGTGGCTTACTATTGTCAAACAGCACCGTGGCTACCGGAAGGGGTCGCCCCTACCTCGGCCAGAGCAGGACTTGCAGGAACCGGGGCCGCTCACCACCTCTCTCCAACCTCGACGGTAAGCCCAGGGTGAATCGGGACAATTGGATAGTGTTAGCACGTCAGACCTTAATAAGTAAACTTACAAGGGAGACACGAATAGGCCGATGGACCTTTTGCCTGCACTTCGAGTTGTTCCTACCATATAAACCCATAATAATACAAATCAACAGCAAATAGCAATCATTGACATCAATAATCAATTGGAGTCAGTCATTTGGACACACCATGACCTTGCAGTCATGAATAACCACACCTTTATCTAAAAGTTAGAATATTAATTTCCCTATATTAACAATGCTAATGTCACATAAATTAATCTCAAAATCAAATGATAAACATTCAGAAACAATACTGGCTGACCCAAGCAGCAAAAGTATTGCAATCTAATCAAAGCTTGAGCTACCACACATTCTAAAGTTACAGTACAAATTAATAGCAAGAATAACTGCACATATAATATTACATACATTTAGATTCAGCAAAGAAAAGACATCAACTGTTATTACTTGTAGCGAACTTCATCAGTGAGAACCCTAACTAACATCAGATTAGAATAGCATGTTTGGACTTCATGCAAAACAATTTAGTCACACAAATTTGGAAAACATCTAACTATGGCTCTATCAAAATAGTGGTTGGTACCTGGAGATAAAAGCACATAGACATAGCAGTCAGTAACATGATCAGTATACCTTTCCTCAATTGGTTTGGCAAGCTGTGACAGTCCTCGTCAACAGGACATCAGTTCGGTCAGGAAGATATCCAGATTCAGCATTAAAGTTCAGAAAAAGCAAAGTCTCTTCATTCAGTTCAGAAAAGAATAATAACTCAACGTTCAGAAAGAAAGGGAGAAGGGCACGGAATGGCTACTCTCCTCCTGGTGCAGTCTGGCTAAGTTAGATTTTAGTTAGCCTAAAACAATTTAGTCACACAAATTTGGAAAACATCTAACTATGGCTCTATCAAAATAGCGGTTGGTACCTGGAAATAAACACATATAGACAAAGCAATCAGTAACATGGTCAGTATACCTTTTCTCAATTGGTTTGGCAAGCTGTGACAGGCCTCGTCAATAGGACATCAGTTCTGTCAGGAAGATATCCGGATTCAGCATCAAAGTTCAGAAAAAGCAAGGTCTCTTCGTTCAGTTTGGAAAAGAATAATAACTCAACGTTCAGAAAGAAAGGGAGAAGGACGCGGAATGGCTACTCTCCTCCTGGTGCAGTCTGGCTAAGTTAGATTTCCTAAAACTACTTCCCACACCCTCATTGGTCAGAGAATCACATGTTCACGCTTAGTCCAATGAAAATAACACCCTTAATCTACTACTTCTACTACTACATGGTTCACATGTCGATGATTGGCTCCTCTTCTTCTGTTCCCATCATTCGGCTCATCAGGTATCAATATTGTTGCAGCTCATACTCCAGTCAGTGCATCCATTGTCTTCTCCTGGGAAGGTCAGTCTTACACGCATTACATTAAACATTGTTTTCCTAGCAAGTACAGCATCTTCTAGCAAGCAGTTTCTCATGAGAATTAACTTCAGCTATGAGCACATGGTCAGTACAGTGCATGACCCTTAATATGACATATTTCTACATTAATCAAACATAAGCTAAACATTCCATATTAATAAGCCATTGATAAGTACATTTTGTGAACATTAGCGGCCACTATTGTGGGCGCATCATCAAATGCGTGCATTAATTTTCTCTGCGTTAATACATTTTCTATGCAAATCTAACACTCAGAATACATGAATATTCATTAATAAAATTCATTAATAAACTCAATGTTAACAATCCCTCCTCTGATAACTATATATGTCATCACAATGAACCTTCCCACACATTTTTTTGCTTCTGCTAAAATGCTGTCATTTCAATCTCCTCAAATCTTTGTTCCCTTTTTGAATTTCCGATCATTTTTCATTTTCTTCCATTTAATCATTCTACACAATTTGCATATTCCCCATGCTTCAATTATGCAAATCACAATAATCAATATCCATTGTATTATGTTTAATATTGTCCCTTTCCCAATGTTGCTGAGCCAGTTTCCCACTGAAGCAAATCCTGTGCCATCTTTCTCCCAAACACTTGGTTCTTTCAATTCTTTCAGATCAGCACTTTCATTAGTCAGATTAGTAAGTAAGCTTCTAATTTCTTTACTATTTTCAGGAATAAACGCACAGCAATGCTTTGAATGAAGCATTTTGAAAATTCTGCCATTCTTTGCTGAGAGAAAGTCTAACGCAAGGTGGTTCTGAAGAGTCAGAGATCTTATCGCAGCCATTTCTGTATCCATTAGGATCACGGCTCCTGAAAAATTGTTAGCATGTTATCCACAATAGTAGACAACTTTCGAGTCTTTATACAATTCAGAACAACTCCTACTGAAGGAATCATTGCTCCAAATATATCTCCCACTATACCAGAAGGAGTCTCTCTCATTTCTCTACTGTAATGTAATTTAGTCAATTTCGGTAATCTTTTCAAGTCATCAAGTAGGAAAAATCTTTGGGAAAACTATCCCGGGTAACATGTGCCATACTGTTGTGCAGGCTCTCATTATTCTAATGATAATACTGGATTTGAGCAGCAGAATCGCCTGCGGTGTAGGGGACTGAGTTCGACCGATTACAGGTGACACCTGTCGGCCTAATCCGGGTTTTGCTCTGGCTAATTAGCAGTGCCTCATCTCTACCCAGGAGCAGGGATGATTGGGCAGCCGAGCGCATTACACAATTGGCTCCTCAGGGAAATCGTGATCACTCAGATCTCATCCGTTTCTCTCAGTTACATTAGTCTCACATATATAATGACAAGCAGAGGCATTATATGTTTCAATAAGGTTTTAATGAAGCAACTGCATCTTAGATACTAAAGCATGTACTGCAATAACCAGGTTGATACAGCATGACAGGATTACAATTGTGACAAGGAGAGTAAAGCAATAGACTAATTCCTACCTAGGCTATATTAGAGTGCAGCATGTTAAGCTTTAGTTCTGCCCTTCAGGTTCCCCTGGCAAAAAATCATCCCCCATATCTGAGCAAAGGCCTGAAGTCTGCATAAGCAGCTGTAGCGATGCGTTCAGCAATCAGCATACAGTTGTGGTCACCTGGCTGGAATCTCCCTCTAACGTTTATAGGACAATGAAGTGTTTTTATAATAAAACAGCTGATGTTCTGAGAAAATGTCCCTATGTAAGGATGTGTATGTTTCTATGAATATCAGAGACAAAGCGTTACCACGTTTTACCGGCAACCTAGCTTACTGCAGCCTTGAGAGAAGTACAGAGTGAACAAGAATGTCTTATTTAAGAACATAGTGCTGGCCTAGGCAAATAACAGCTAGATAGAGAGAAATAAACAAGACCGTAAATGTGGCTATTGCTAAAATAATAGACACAGCTAAATAAAATATATCTAGGTTAAAGTGCACTGCGCAGGCCTAGTGTGCTAAAATAACGTGCATGGAGCTATAACTAAAATGGCTACACCACAATGCCATCCTCTTGAAAGACGGTAATAAGCATTAGGTCTGCAAATGTAATATATGTCAGGAATCACTGGATCCTGTCCATTCAACTTTAATGTCCACTTACTCTGAAACAAAAACACATGCCTACATTCACTTGTTCCCACAAACAAAGTGTCAGTACTGGATCTAGGTATATATACACAAAACTTCCCTACACGTTGCTCATCTAAAGTTAATTTCCATGTGTTTTTATTTCACTAACAGTATCATCATTTCTAAAGGGCCTTTTCTCTAAGCCCTTTTCTATTTTCTCCTTTAATGCCTTTCTCTTTTCATCTGTCTGATCTAAGAAGCTCTTTTCTAAAGGTGTAAGCAAGCATGTCAGGTTATTCCTGTGAGCATATGCTGTCCCAAAAGTTAATGTAGGCTCAAAGAAACCCGTTACTAATACTGTGTCATTGTCCTTAGCTACTCTACTTGGTACCTAATTATGGTGACAAAGGAAAACACAACATCGTGGTTGGAATAGAAATATTGAATGTACTCCTGGTTATTGAATCTTGTTAGAAACAGACTACAACTCATCCCATACGTAAGAGGCCAACTATGATAAGTAACTCCTTCTTTGACTGTGGAAGGAATCTGCGTACACACAATTTTTTTTTCGCTTCCATCGTCTCAACATACTCACTCAATAAGCGATAGAAGACATTAGAAGAAAGTTCCCCTTTTGTATTGTCTACCTGCAAATAACCTAAACTTCTCTATCACTGTTAATGCAGAAGTTGTCTCTAAAACTGAAGTATGGTTGGCTTTACTCTTGTCAAGAACAGTCATACCCACAATCAAAATCACGCACGATATCACACACACAATTGCTAAACCAACACTCATGTATTTACAGCATCTGTTTTTCCTACCCTGCTGACTAATGTTACTCATGATCTGTAAAGAATCAGAAAGTAGAAGAGGAAATTTAGAAATTATGCAGCAAAAATAAATAAAAAAACATCTTCTTTCAGCAGTTACTTGCAGCTTTCAGTCTCACTTCCAGGATCCTTTTTCTCACAAATCGCTAAGTCTGTCAAAATCGGTTTAGCAGCTTGTCAACTCAGGTTATCTTTGTCAAATCAGGTTATCAAAGTCTTTTCCAGTTACTTTCAACAGTCTCTGTCTCTTTGTACTTTTCTCAATTTGTCTCATCAGTTCAGTTCATTGGCTTCCTTCAAGTGCCAAAATATTGACCTGGAATGTCGCGATCAAAACAAAAAGACAAAAATTCTCTTTGCCATTCACTTGTTGTTGCATACACCCATTCAGGACCTGCGTACCTTCGACTTGCTATTCTCTTTCTTTTCAACTTCCAATTTCCATTCATTTCTCCTTCACTTAAGTCTTCTCTTCTTATCGTATCTACCTCTTCCTCGATCGTTGTCACAACAACTGCTTCCTTTCTTTTTGCTTGTGATTTCTGGCACTTATCCCCTTTCAGTGGACCTTTGGTCAATGCTCTTTTTCGTGCTGAGCTAGAAACTTCTTCTTGCTCTGCAGCATTTTCTCTTGACAAACCTTCAACTGGTTCAGGAGGTGTCAGACCACATTGGCTTTGTTGCGCTTCACCTCTTTCCCCCTCGCATTTGGCTTTTTCTCTGTTTGTCTCTCAAATTCGTGAACTTCTGGAAAAGCCCTCCTCTGACTATGCTCTCCTGCTGCCTCAATCGATATTGGTTCACTGTCACCCTCCTGGAGGTCTTCTCCTTCAGCTCTCACAGGAGTGGCTGAACCGTCCTCAACTTGCTCATATCCGGTCTCAGTTCCTCTTTCTTCTCCTTCCGGTTCTGAGGCTTGCCTGGCCATTGTTGGTACTCCCAACAACTCCTCTTCATCGTTCAAAGGACATGCCAGTTTTCTTGTGTGGCTTGCATGTATCCAGTTCAGAACTCCAGCACACGTCACAGCTGTGGTAGTGGTCAGAGCCACCTGGAAAGAGCCTTTTCACTGAGGCTCCAAACACGTCTTCCTTACATGTTTCGAGACCACCACCCAGTCACCCGCTCTCAGGGGGTGTTCTTAATCTTGGATCAGTGACAGTGTGGTGGCTTCCACCCGCTGAAAGAAAGAGCGAACCACATCAGCCAGACCTTTGCAGTAGTCCAACACCATATCAACTGTAATGTTCACAAGAGCATTCACAGGAACCGCTGGCAACCTCATTGCCTGCCCATGAGGATTTTGTGTGGTGACAATCCTGTCTTCATGTTAGGTGTGTTTCTGTTCCACTAATCCTGATGCTTCAGGATGGTAACTACAATGCAACTTCTGCTCAATGTTCAAGGCTTCACACAGCAATTTGATTACTTCATTGTTGAAGTGACTTCCCCTATCTGATTCTAAAGAGATCGGAAACCCAAAACGTAGTATCAGTTCCCTAAGCAGTAATTTTGCTACTGTGAGGCTTTCATTTCTTCGTGTAGGGTATGCTTCAATCCAATGACTAAAGATGCAGACAATCACCAACACATATCTCAAACCTCCACACAGGCATCTCAATAAATTCCATTTGCAGTCTGCTGAATGGACCTCCCGCTCTTCCAATGTGGCTTAAATTGACCACTGTCCTTTTACCGTGTGATGCAACAATGGCAAACTGTTTCAGCAACTTTTCTAAACCTTGGATTGAACCAATTATGTTTAAACAGGGAAATCATGCTATCCCTCCCAACATGTGCTTGACCATGGCAATACCTAGTGATTTGAGACAACAGACTATTCAGCAAAACCAATTGTCCCTCTTCTGAAACCCACAATTCATCCTGTCTCTGCACACATTTCATTTTGCTCCATGATCGTTTTTCCTCCCTGTCAACATTATTCTGTAGTGTTTTCAATTCTTCCAATGTATCTATTACTTGCAATGCAAAACTTGGACATGTTTCATCTTCTTCGGGTAACAATTCCCGCTTATCCTTGAATGATATACAGTTCAATGCGCAAAACCTTGTGACTTGATACGTATATCCATTTCTCATTGACACAAAACCTTGCAATTTCAGATGTGCGCTGCATTTCACCACGGCAATCTTTTCAGGCATCTGGATAGCTTGCAACAAATCTTGAATTCTCTCATTGTTTCTCACTGGTGAACCAGAAGAGGTCATGAAACATCTCTGTGACCACAACTGGCCAAAGTCATGGACTATTCCAAATATATACAGGGTATCCGTATAGATGGTAACTCTAGGCTGAGCAGAAACATGGCACACTCTGGTAATGGCTACCAGTTCCGCTACTTATGCAGGATATACTCCTCGAAGCCAGGACTCTTGAAGAATACCAGTAATTGTGCATATCCTGCTTTCAGTACTCCTGTATTGTCTCTTAGAAAGGAACCATCAACAAAGATAATTTGGTCATTTTCTTCCAATCGGGTATCTCTAATATCAGGTCTTAGTTTTGCGCACAGATAAGTTACTTCAAGACAACCATGCCCAATGTCTTCCAGCTTGTCAATTTCAACATTTTCATTTGGAAGCAAGGTTGCCGGGTTAAGCACTGTACATCTTTTCAATAACACATTTAGTGACCCTAGAATACTCGTTTCATGTCGGGTCAATCTGGCACCTGGCAGGTATTGGATCTTGGTACGGGTAAGTAAAACTTCAACAAAGTGAGGGACCATTATGGTTAGGGGATGTTCCATCACAATGCCTTCACACTGAGTGGGGCTCTGTCCAACCACTGCAACTGCACACAAACAGCCTGGTGAAGCTGCTGCAACTGGGTCCAAAGTAGCTGAAAAATATGCTTCTGGGTGGTTTACACCTCCATGGACCTGCGTCAGGATAGACAAAGAACATGCATCACACTCATGACACAACAATGTGAAGGACTTTGTGTAGTCAGGCATACCCAAGGCCGGAGCTTTGCACAGACTCTCTCTCAAATCGGCAAACACTTTCATGCAAGCCTGGTCTAACACTAAGGGATCGGTGCAATGGCTTGGAAATGACTGAAAAATTAGGAATCCATTGGCGACAATAGCCCACCATCCCCAAAAACATTCTGGCATCTCTCTGTGTGGCTAGGGAACTCATCTGCAGTAAGGCTGTGACCCTTTCACTGGACATTTTCCCTATTCTTTTCTCAATCTGGTGACCCAAGTAGTTCACCTCTTTCTGACAATATTATAATTTTAGTGAAGACAATTTTTGACCATTCTCTCCTAAATGGTTCAGTAAGGCAATCGTGTCATACTTGCACTCATCCCTCATTTTTGGATTGCAAGGTGACTCTGAAAACCCTTGAGAAATTCCACACCAACAGTAAACTCTGTCCAAAAATTTGAAACAAAAGAGAAATTGTCTGTCCTTGTGAAAAGGCACAGAAAAAAAAGGCTTGTGACAAGCCTATGACAGTGAACCATTCCGCATCACATGGAACATGGAACAGAATCACGGCTGGATTTGGCACCACGGGCAACATTTGATCACAATGTAATTTATTGTTCTAAAATCCTGGACAATTCGAACCTTCCCACAGGGCTTCTTCAATCCCATTATCAGTGAATTACATGGGCTGTTCAACACTTCTTTCAAGACCCCTTGTTTCACAAATTCTGCATTTATATGAGCAACCTTCATAAGAATATCCTGTGGTACTAGGGAATATGAGGAAAAATAGCATTCGGCTTTACAGGAACTTTTAACTGGCTTAACTGGCTCAACTGCCTTTATCAAACCAATCTTTTTCCCTGTCAGATCCCATACTCGCTCCTTAACTGTTCCCTGTAAATAAGGAGGAAGCTCCTTCACTGTGAACACTGGAAAGAAATTAATCAGGGGTATTCCTCAATCAATCAATCACTGGATTTATAAAGCACTCTACGTACCCGTGAGGGTTTCAAGGCGCTGGGGGGGGTGGGGGGTACTGTTTCCAATCGAAGAGCCAGGTCTTGAGGAGTCTTCGGAAGGTGAGTAGGTCTTGGGTCTGTCGTAGGTTGGTAGGGAGGGTGTTCCAAGTTTTGGCGGCGAGGTATAAGAAGGATCTGCTGCCGGAGGTCTTTCTTCAGATGCGGGGAACGACGGCGAGGGCGAGGTTAGTGGAGCGGAGCTGACAGGTGGGGGCGTAGAAGCTGAGCCTGTTGTTGAGGTAGGCTGGTCCGGTGTCGTGGAGTGCTTTGTGAGCGTGGGTAAGAAGCTTGAAAGTGATCCTCTTGTCCACGGGGAGCCTGTGAAGGTTTCTCAGGATGTGGGAGATGTGTCTGTGGCGGGGTACGTCGAGGATCAGCCGGGCGGCGGCGTTTTGGATGCGTTGGAGGCGTAGTAGGTCTTTTGCTGGGATGCCTGTGTAGAGTGCGTTGCCGTAGTCCAGTCTGCTGCTGACAAGGACCTGTGTCACAGTTCTTCTGGTTTCTGACGGGATCCACTTGTAGATTCTACGGAGCATGCAGAATGTGTTGTAGCAGGAGGAGGAAACTGCATTGATCTGTTTAGACAAGGAGAGGGAGGAGTCGAGGATGAAGCCCAGGTTGCGAGCGTGGTCAGTCGGTGTTGGTGGGGTTCCTAGTGCGGTAGGCCACCAGGAGTCGTCCCAGGCGGAGGGGGTGGGTCCGAGGATGAGGACCTCCGTCTTGTCCGAGTTTAGTTTCAGACAGCTGTTTCTCATCCATCGGCGATGGATTTCATTCCCTAGTGGAGGTTGGTTTTGGCGGTGCGCGGGTCTTTGGTGAGTGAAAAGATGAGCTGGGTGTCGTCGGCGTAGGTGAGAATGTTGAGGTTGTGTTGTTGGGCCACATGTGCGAGGGGGGCCATGTAGATGTTGAACAGCGTCGGGCTGAGGGATGAGCCTTGGGGGACGCCGCAGATGATGTCGGTGGCTTCGGAGCGGAAGGGGGGGAGGCGGACTCTCTGGGTTCTGCCGGAGAGGAATGAGATGATCCAGTCCGGGGCTTTTCCTTGAATTCTGATTTCTTGGAGGCGTGATTTCAGGGTGCAGTGGCAGACTGTGTCGAAGGTGGCCCATAGGTCCAGGAGGATGAGGGCTGATGTTTCGCCGTTGTCCATTTGGCGTCTGATGTCGTCTGTGGCGGCGAGAAGGGCGGTCTCAGTGCTGTGGTTTCGTCTGAAGCCGGACTGGGAGGGGTCCAGGATGTCGTTGTCTTTGAGATGGCTGGTTAGTTGTGTGTTGACGATTTTTTCAATCACCTTCGCTGGGAAAGGGAGTAGGGAGATGGGTCGGAAGTTCTTGAGGTCATTGGGGTCTGCTTTGGGCTTCTTGAGGAGGGCGCTTATTGTCTCACACTTATTGTCTCACACTCGATCTCAGGAGCTGGATCATCCTCATCATCACTATTCGTCTGTTTCTCGATTCTGTCATTTGAACAAGTAATCGAGCACCTGGTTTTACACAGCAAGTCTCTTCCCAGCAGGGATACCGGACTTGAATCACAGACTACGAATTCAGGCAATCCTTTAAAGTTTCCAATTTTAACCTGAACTGCTTCTGCAATTGGGTTGGTCAAATAATGATTCGCTACTCCTACAGTCTGAACTGTCTTTCCTGAAAGGGGCAAGTTTGGAACTTATGCAGTTCTCACTGTAGAGTGTGTAGCTCCTGTGTCAACCAAGAATGAAACCTTGTGACCCATCACCTTTCCATTCACATATGGGCCTTTCTGATCTACTTCCAAAAAAGCTGCAAGCACATATTCCTTCTCATCCAAACTCTCGTTCACCCAATCATCGTATATTCCATTTGCACTGTGTAACGGGAATTGGTGTACTTTGTTATTACTCTGGTTAGACCTCTGACCTGTGACCTGTTGAGGAAGCATCACCTGCTGCTGTTCCATTGGGGCTTGAGGTATTTGAATTTGCTGTTTAGGTACCATTTTAACCTGCTGTTGCGTTGGTTGCAACTGTGTTATTTGTACATGTAGCATTTGCACCTGCTACATGGGTTGAAAATTTTGCATTTGATTCACATTATTATGAAAATGTAGATTATGACCTCTCATTCTCGGTCCTCTAATTTTTTCGAACGAATTAATGGCACTTGTTTGCTGAACAACACATTTCTGCACCATCACTGGACACTCCCACTTTCAATGTCTGACCGCTCCGCAAGCGTGACAAGGCAACACTAATGTCATTGCCTGCACATCATTCTGAAGCACTACCGTACTCAAATCGGGGCTACGATTTCCATTGCCACTTCCTCTGCGACCTCTACCTGTCACCTGATTTTGAAATACCACATTCCCTGCTGCCTCTGAAAATTTTCCTGCATCCAGTCGCAGCTCACATCGTTAATGAGGAGGGGGGGCAGTGGCAATGCGCACAGGGTGGGGGGCAGCGCGCGGGAGTGGGTCAAAAAATGTATTAAAATTTAAAATAAAATAAAAACTTACCTGCTCCTCTCTGCGCCACACCTCTACTCTGTCTTCTCAGGCTGCAGGCAGGCACAGGTTCCCAGCCTGCCCTGCGGCCAATCCTGGTGCTGCTCAGAGCAGCATCAGGATTGGCTTTGAACGCCCTGGCTGGGCGCTGCCAGACCAACTGGGAGCCTGTACAGGCTCTGTCCAGCTCAGCAACCGTGTTGCTAGGCTGGAGAGAGCCTACAGCGCATGTGTGTTTGGCTGGCCCGAGACGGCCAGCCAAACACACATGCGCTCTGAAGGGAGTGCACTTCCCTCAGTGCTCGTCACCCCTGTGGCTCCGCCCCTTCTACCATGAAGGGATAATAAACCTAGTTTATTATCACTTTGTGGTGAAAGGTTTGCAGCTTCTGCTGCTGGTGTGGAGTGAAGCTCCTCCACCCAAACGGAGGAGCCGGCCCTGCCTGCATCCCTGTTTGTGCCGCTTTAATCTGCATCACCATCGTCTTTTCCTTCAACTTTGTCTGCTTCAACTCAATCTCATTACTACAGTACTTTGCATACTGCAATACCTCATCAATAGGCTTTGCTTGCCAGCAAATCAAATGACTCTTAATCATCTGGCTGATTTTAGGTCTCAATCCTTCCACAAATCTAAAGACAAAATGGATCATGTCTTTGGGCTCAATTGTTTCTGTACCACTTTAATGCTTAAACACCTGCAACAATCTCGCATAATACGCATGTATTGACTCCTTTGCTTCCTGGGCTGTCCTGTCTATTTTCTGTCTATTTTCTGCCAGTCAATGTTTTTGGGCAAAATTCTCATTTTCAAAAACTCAGTCACCTTATAGCCGTCCACAGACCAGCTGTAACTACTATCTCTAATAGAGTGTTCAAGTCTTACCACAGGCATTTTGCCTGTTTCACAAACTGGTCTGTCTGCTGGTACCATTCTACTGGCTTCTCTCTCAATCTGGGATAGTCATTTGTAAAGGAACGAATGTCACTTCTGCTTTGGGGGACATGAACAAAATTCCCTCCTGGAATCTCTCTCATCAGTAAAACCTTCACTGGATCCTTGCCCTGCTGCACATTTGCTGTCAGTTCTGCAGAATCTCTTTTCCTTTTATCTCTTTGCTTTGCCCATCTGCCTTGCCATTTGTCTAATGCTCCCCATGTCTGGACACTTTGAAGTGACTCCTTAAGGTGAGCTTTCATTCCTGCAGATCTCATATGTTAAAAATCTTTTGTGTGAAAATCTAAGGTAGAACTTCTTTTCAAATGTTTAGTGTTCTCTATTTCTTTGCAGTACTTCTCTGCCAGATCAGCTAGGTTTTTATGCACATTGCTCACTTCACTTGTGAGTTTTGGGCACAGATATCTCAGCTTTGCTTCTGTGTAGGATTAAAATCTGTTCACACCCATAGTCCCTTCAACGAGCTCACCCACTTCCATTCCTAGCCTTGTTTGGTTCAAGTACTCCTCTCCTTTAGGGACATTCTGCGTTGTATTCAGCTTGTCTGTCCATTCAGTCAGTTGTTGGGCTGTCAAAACTTGCAGCGAAATATTGTTGGCCTGTGCATTTGGAATTTGTTGCACAACTTTATTCGGAGACTGTGGTGTCAGTAATGTCAGGCTCTGACTAATGTTCAACCCTATAACAGTATCCGGAGGAACTCCGAATGGACTACGGTCTAGCAATGAGCTTGATCCATCAAAGGTCTGTCCCACAGGAGAGACTACTCGGATATTCACATTAAGTCCTCCCCTCACTGAATTCTGACTGAGGACTCCCTGTCCATTGGCACTGTTTTTCTCTTGTGCGAACAAAGGTACAACTGGGCCAATGGTAACAGGTACAGATACTGCATCTGGGCTTGGTCTGATAAACAAGATCTGTGGGTGCTTAGTTCCCATACTCTGACTCATCAATACAGAAGTCTCTGTCTGGGTCCATGTTACCGGAGTGTACTTTGGCATCACTTGAGACTGCACTTGGGGCAGTAAAAGTGGAGTTGGCTCTGTCTGAACCAACATTGGTTTTGGGAAAACCTGTTCTGTAGGCACTGTTAGGTTCATGGCAGTTTCCACTTTGGTACATCAGGGTAACTCCTTGGGACATTTGACTGTGGCACCTGATTTTGTGCTACCGGAGTAATAGGTGCATTAAGGCTGCTCAAAAGTGGGCTCTGTGTCATATTCAGACCCAGTCTGCACTGGACTCGTTGTTTTAACCTGGTTCAGAGCTGAAGGATTTACACTAATGATCGGGCCACTCTCTTGTGCTGCCTACGGTGGGGGACGATTTCTCAATAACTAAAATTAACTCATCATTGTCTTCCTCAAATGTCAAAGATCCTGTAGACTCCTTTGGTCTCCGCTCCCTACTCTCGGAAGGGCTTCTGTTTGTTGTTCTGGTAGCTTTCCTGCCTTCTCTCTCACTGTCTTGTGTAATAGCGGGAAACATTTTAATCCCTTGTAAAGTCTCTGCTCTTCACAATTTCTCAGCATGGTCCCATCTAGCCTAGTGTCTTTTCTGCCTTTTTCATCCTCCTCTCAAATTGCTGTTGCTGTCAGGCTACTAACTATCAGATTGCTAATGCCTCGAACTGTTCTGGTCTCAGAGGGGGTTTCAGATCATACAGCATCCTCCCAGGTTCTCTAAGCTCCTTAAATTAAATGTTCAGTGGGCAGGAAATGCTAAGCTCCCTTCTTTCTCTGTCACTTTGCACCATTGTTTCAGTCAAAGACATGGCGCAACACCCTGTTCTACAATTACAATGTAAGCTGGTGTACCTTCTGGCGGTGCAATATCCCCTATACTCGATGTAATGTACATATCTCCCCTTAAAGCACTCTTTAAAGCTTTGAAAAATGTCATTTTTGCAACCTTTATGTTATTCTAAATCAAATCACGAAGTGACTTTTTAGTCCCAGAATTCTCTTCACCCACCTTCTCAACCAATTGCGCCTCACGAAAGGCTGCCAACCCGTGTGTGACCCTTCTCACTAACCAACCTATCCCACAACCGCTCCAATGATGTTACACTCACACGTACTGCGGCTGACAATGTCTTGCAGGTTGTCCTCCTAAACTCACACAAAACTAATGCAATTTATTGCGAGCACTAAACAAAATCAAAACCCAATTTGTCCATTTCCTACAGGTAAGGTAACACAACCGCTTCAGAAACTTTACGGATTTTTTACCGAGGGTGTTTCACTCTAGCAGCTACTAGTTCTTTCTCAGTTTCCCTGATTCGCAAGTAAAATTCGACCCGCAAATTTCACTCTCCACTGATCAGTGGGTCTGTCCTGGTGCACATAGGACTCGCCAGATCTCAGTCGAAAAATTATTTGCTCACTTTGACCACACCCTGACTTGTCGACCACGCCTGATCGACCTATTAAACCAGACAAAATATAACAAAAACCAAGTGTCTCATTCACTTTTTCAATGTACTCCGGAGTCTTAGACCACGCAGGGTCCATATACCAACAACAACGTGGACAATGTTTTAGCACAAAGCGCCACACACATGTGAAGTTTGATCACTTCCCTACTCTCACTTTTCAGAGTACGCACAATCCTTCTACAACTTCATTTGGAGTATGCAAACTCCCTAAACCCTCACAAACATCACAATTCACCTGTGATTTGCATAAGCTGTGCAAGCGCAAAATCTACTCTATTCACACTGTCACTAGAACGCCAAGAACCTCCTCAAACAATCATTGGCAAGCTTCAAGATTCTGGGAAAGTCATTTTAGGTACCTAGGGGCACATTTTCTCTCCAATTTGTATAATTGAATCTAAACATCCAAACTTTCACCAATTTCCACCAAATCTGCAAATTATTTTGCTCTTTGTGGAATATTAACCCTTACCCTACTACCATCTCTGGGGACACCTGTTATTTTGCGCTTACAATCTCTGGGACCAAATACTCTACTACCTGTCTCTGGACTGTATGATGAGCTCTTAAGGACCATGTACTGGGCATCTATGATGGGCTTTTAAGGAGACAAACTGTCCTCTGCTACCATCTCTGTTAGCGCGTCAAACCTTATTAAGTAGGCTTACAAGGGAGACGCAAACAGGCCTATGGAGCTTTTGACTGCGCTTTAAGTTGTTCCCACCATATCAACCCATAATAATACAAATCAATAGCAAATAGCAATCAATTACATCAATAATTAATAGGAGTCAGTAATTTGCACACACCATGACCTTGCAGTCATGATTAACCACACCTTTATGTAAAAGTTAGAATATTTATTTCCATTTATTAGCAATGCTAATGTCACGTAACATAATCTCAAAATCAAATGATAAACAATACTGCCTGACCAAAGCGGCAAAATAATTGCAATCTAATCAAAGCTTGAGCTACCACACATTCTAAAGTTACAGTACAAATTAATAGCAAGAATAACTACACAAATGATATTGCGTACATTTAGATTCAGCAAAGAAAACACATCAACTGTTGCTACATGTAGCGAACTTCATCAGTGTGAACCCTAACTAACATCAGATTAGAATAGTATGTTTGGACTTCATGCAAAACAATTTAGTCACACAAATTTGGAAAACATCTAACTATGGCGCTATAAAAATTTGCGGTTGGTACCTAGAGACAAAAGCAAATAGACATAGCAATCAGTAACATGGTCAGTATACCTGCCTCAATTGGTTCAGCAAACTGAGACAGTCTTCGTCAACAGGACATCAGTTCGGTCAGCAAGGTATCAGGATTCAGCATCAAAGTTCAGAAAAAGCGAAGTCTCTTCCTTCATTTCGGAAAAGAATAATAACTCGACATTCAGAAAGTAAGGGAGAAGGGCGCGGAATGGCTACTCTTCTCCTGGTGCAGTCTGGCTAAGTTAGATTTTCTAAAACTACTTCCCACACCCTCATTGGTCAGAGAATTGCATGTTCACACTTAGTCCAATAAAAATAAAACCCTTAATCTATTACTTCTACTACTACATGGTTCACATGTCGATGATTGGCTCCTCTTCTCCTGTTCCCATGACTCAGCTTGTCAGGTGTCAATATTGTTGCAGCTCATACTCCAGGCAGTTTATCAATTGTCTTCTCCTGGGAAGGTCAGTCTTACACACATTACATTAAACATTGTTTCAATAGCAAGTACAGCATCTTCTAGCAAGCAGTTTCTCATGAGAATTAACTGCAGCTACGAGCACATGGTCAATACAGTGGAAAATCAAAATTTAATTCTCTAAGCATCCATTTTATAAAACGCCTAAGAAAATGCAGCTTGATTTGAGACTGTGCTACTAGCCCAAGACCTCGTTAAGTTAAGGCCTACGATTCATAAAGCTAATACATAACCCCATATATTACATATTACTACATTAATCAAACATAAGCTCAACATTCCATATCAATAAGTAAATTTCTTGAACATTGGCGGCCACTCACGTGGGCGGGCGCATCATCAAATGAGTGCATTAATTTTCTCTACGTTAATCCATTTTCTATGCAAATCCAACACTCAGAATACATGAATATTCATTAATAAAATTTATTAATAAACTCAGCGTTAAAAATAGTACATAAATTATGGTATCACTAGATTTCCAGGCTCTATACATGAGTATCAGCAATGCAGCTGGGATCATGGCCTGTGAATGTTTTTTCCGGGCCTGACTGATCAATCTGTAAAAGCATACATTTATAGTGGTACATATGATTATTGTCTGCTTACATGAAAATGTTTTTTGTCTGGTATAAGCAACCAGACAAGAGGTTTGGCAATGGGCCTCTGCTTCATCCTCAGCAGCACCATTTTGCAGTTGGGCTGGTGGGAGAAGGATTTCCATTGAATTGAAACTGGAAGAACACGCAATATGTTGTAGTATGGCTCTACTATATCAATGGCTTATTTCTTAATTGAAAAGCAACAGTTCAAATCACTGAGTTTCACCAATTTGTGAATGAAAATACAATGAACCTGAAGGTTAGCATGAGGTATAGCCCTGTTCTGAGACTCAAAGTAAAGGAACCTATACTGGAGACAACATTGTAAAGAAAGAAGACATCTGCAGACAGCATACTACATGCTTTCAGCAACCATCCAACATAGGGTAAATGGAATTCTCCATGGAGAATTGGTAACTCTGAAAAGGTACTGTAGTTCTGAAGGAGCATTTGATGAAGCTATAAATTAGAAGCTCAAACTGTTTAATGTTACGGAGCATCGAAAGAGAAACCTGCAAAATGCTGCAGAGAAGATCAAGATGATTAAAAGGGAGATCTTGCTCTACAATGTAACAGCAACTAAAGTTCCTAGGAGCATTTAGCCTGAAGATTACTCCAACTGAATTAGAATTGTCACCACTTTCTTTGACCAAGCACAGTCAAATTAAAGTGACAATTTCCAAGCATTTGGAAGTAATAAAAATGAGAAAACCATCACTAAACATTTGGGGAACACACCAAGCTTGACTTTTCAGGAGGAGTTTGAGCGTGAAATATCTGTTAGTTAAAATCCACTTTCATACCAGAAATCAAACACCAAGTACAGTTCCAATAGACTAGACTATGGTACTCTAGCACTAGACCACGGAAAGTCATGAAATGCATTAATTGTCTGTCAGATTACAGTTTAATGTATAGTGTGCCCATGTTATAAAAGGTACATAGGGAATACAATTTTTCAGGTAAAGATGCATATATTAGAACGCATTCATGCCATCATGAATAATACCCAAAGATAGCCAGTTGCCAATCATTTCAACACATATCACAAGGGAGACTAGACTAAAATGCATTACTTTGATATAGACAGAATAATAGAACATCCCAGAGAAGATGATCCTGAGGGTGAACTAGGTAAAAAAAATCATGAAATATTATGAGTCTCGAGACATGCAATTCTGACAGTTTAAACATTAGTGGGGAGTATAAAATTTAACTTAAGCTTCTAGTAAGGACACAGGTGTGGATTATGCTTTCTTTCTTCGCTTTATTACTATAGCAATCATCTAAATCAATGCAAACCACAACTTCCATGATAATCAGGGATAGGGTTCATCAAATCAAATCCACCAATCAGAATGCCCCATGTTCATAGACGTCCTTGTCAGCCAAGACCATTCCTCTTTTTTCGAACGATGTGCAGCTGGAAGTTAACTGCTATTCCTGCTTGTCCAAATTATTTCCTGTGAAAGATGTGGAAAATGTAAGAATGAGCCATCTAAAAGAAACCTAACAAGCATGTAAATGCAATGGCAAAGCAAACAGAGATAACCAGGAAGAACAACGCTATTGATTGTAATCATAAGAAAATACAATGGAAAAGCGGTTAGTTACATGCGGTACGAAACATCCTATGATGGAGGACATAGTTGATGCACAACGCCAGGCGGGATAATCCTCACCTCCACATTCTTATTAGATTTGAAACTTTCTGTTACGTCAACTAGGAAATTCTACATTCTATGTCAGGGCCGGAAGCGAGGATTATGGTAGTTCAAAGCTTATTCATCACCAAAGATGCCAAAGAATGAAGAGGATTAAAGTAAAAGCTCTTAAACACCAAGACAAAGGGGCAGGTTTAAGAAAAGTGGTGCTGCATCCAATGCAGAGCCACTTTTCTTGCTCCTCTTAGTGCCCCCTAACGCTACCAAGTGTGTCTGTATTTAAGATTTTGACACTAGTTTGGCACTTTGCAGGATTAGCTTAAAAATGGTGCCACTAATCCTGCAAAGCACTTTGAGGCCCATTATAAATAATGGTGTGCCTCCTTTTAAAGCCTGCTCTGTGCAGGTATTAGAAATGCCACAAAGAAATCTTTTAGATTTATTTGTGCCATTTTTTCAGCCCCCCTAATGGGGGAACGCCCCCATTGTATACATTATCTCTGGCACAGCCATAATGTGGCGCAAGGGGTTACAAAGTGGCGCAATGCATGCATTGCACCACTTTGTAAATATGTTGTGGCGATTTTTTAAGCCTAACACCACATTAGCATCAAAGAAAGTATGCCAATGTGGCACTAGAGCTTCTTAAATCTGGGCCATAAGGCCTAAATTAGAGTTTCGCAGAAGGGGTTACTCCATCACAAATGTGACAGATATCCCGTCCACCGTATTTCAATCCCATAATTGCCTATGAAGATCGTAACATGGTGGACAGGATATCCGTCCGCCAAACTCAAAATCAGGCCCGGAGTCTGAAGACAAGTCTGCCACTTTCATGATATCTTCTAATAGAGCTCCCAAGGAGAAAGCCTTATAGGCCATTGTCCCTCTGGTGGAATGGGCCCAAAACTCCCTACTATTAATGTTAGCCTCTTGATGGCCCACTTCAAGCACCTGGCAACAATGGGAGAAGCGACCGCTTATGAGGCTTCCTAAGAGCAATTAGAAGCTACTGTTGTCCAGGGGGATGGAAGTCCTCAGTCATATATTTTTTAGGATTTCAAGCACTTCACCACACATGACTTCAGGGAATCCAGAAAAAATAGGTAGGAGATTATTTTGGAATCAGTTTTTGTCATCCTAGAATGTGAAAAGTCACTCCTCCAGAGTTAAAACCTGGCCAGTGATGTCAGAGACTCTTCAACAAGAGATCAGGCATAAGAGAGATGCTAGTTTGGCTGACAATTGCTTTCCGGAAAGGTGTATGTTACTTGGGCAAGGGTGAAAAAGGTTAAGTAGTACATTCACATCTCAAAGAACTGAATAACGCAGAGCTGGAGAGAAGAGATTAAAACTCCCTGAAGGAGTTTCTGAGTCTGCCGATGCTCACCCACCCAGTGACCATCTATCAGAGCTTGTCCCGCCGAAAGTGTTGAATGAAAGGTGTTAATCATTCTATAAGCCATACTTTCTAGCGCTAGAGAGGCAAGAAAGTTTAATATTTGGACAATGGAAGTCCCCACAGGATCCACGTTTCGTTGACAACACCAAACCATCAATTTGAACCAAGCTGATTAATATTGTTTAATTGTGCTACATGTCCATGCCTTGGAAAGGAGGTACACAGCCTGGAATAAAAGGCACAGGACATGCCGATGTCCCCGGTAATCCTCCATACCATTAGGCTCAGTGAACCCTCCAGGACTAGATGGTGAGGATTCCTGAACTGATCCCTGAGGAGATGTGGAAGCAGGGGTAAACGAATTGGAGAATCCCAGGAAAGTACCATCACAACCAGAAACCACACTTAAGATCTTCAAAGAGAGGTGACCACCATGATCTCCACCCACTGAAAACGCACCTGGGTTGACAATCACATTATGATCAAGAAGGGAGTAAAAGCGTAACCTTTCTCCTTCTCACAACACTGCTAGAATGCATCTGTAACTTTAGCCTAGGGGTCCAGCCTCCATCTGAAGTGCCTGTCCAGTTGATGATCCCGACAGGATGCAAAGAAGTCTACCGAGAAGGGGCCTCACCAAGAGTTCAATGCCTAAAAGACTGCAGGATCCAACTTCCAGAGGCTGAGATCCCTCAGATAACAGGACTGCCAATCTGCCACATGACTATCAGAGCACAGAAAAGTGTTCCGCCATGACCGAAATCTGATTCTCCAGACAGTTATCCCAAAAACTTCTGCCAGATCCGTTAGAGTTTTGGAACATGCCCCCCCAGGTTGGTTGATGTAATGGACTGCCGCCACATTATCCATCTTGGGGAGGGCATTGTACTGACCCCGATCTTTCGTCCAACACTTGACTACAAATGAGCTAGCCATCAGCTCCAAGAGATTGATGTGAAGAGAACTCTCTTCTTCGGACCATTTTCTGCATGTGGCGAACTCCCCACAATGTGCACCCCATCTTACTACCCTAGCATCTGACTCTATAACCAGATCCAGTTGGGATCCGAAGATAGCGCAACTATTCAACACCACCATGTGTGCGAGCTACCAATGGAATCTTCGTCTTCGTATCGCCCGAAAGATGGATGCACTGTGAATAAGTCAGGCCCTTCTGCAGATGGGAAATCTTGAGACGTTGAAGGGCTTGGTAATGCTGGGGGCCAGGGAAAATGGCCTGAATGGAGGATGAGAGAAGACTGACCACCCGTTTGAATCTCCCAAAGAGATGTCAACGGTTTGGCTAGAACGTGTTCAGCTTGGGTCATATCTTGGACACCTTCCTGGAGGGAAGGCTGATGGTGGATTGAACTGAGTCGACCACAAATCCTAGGAAGGGAAGGGACTGCGTGGGGGACAGAACCAACTTCTCTGCGTTTATGAGGAACCATAAGGACTGGAGGAGCAAGTCGGTCAATTGAAGGTACAGCATCATGGCCTGCTGGTCTTGTAGACGATCAGATGGTCGTCCCTGAGGAGTTCCACAACTGGACTTAGAAGTTTGATGAAGCACCACGGGCTGAAGACAGCCGAAGGGGAAGGTTATGAACTCGAAAGCATTGTGACACCATTGGAATTGGAATTGGAATTGGAGGAAGCGACAATGAGGGGGAAAAATATGCATCCTTTAGATTCAAGCACACCAAACACCCATTGGGAAGGAGCAGATCGAGTAGGAGGTAAATGCCCTCCATTTTGAAGTGGTGGTACACCACCCACTTGTTGAAGTGTTTGAGATTGATGACCAGGCATTTCCTGCTGTTGCATTTGTCCACAACAAACAGGTTGCTGAGAAACCTCTGGGGGTGAGGCAAAGTGTGCACGATGGCCCTTTTGTACAGCAGCTCCTGGACCTCCACGTTGACCAAAGAGGAAACCTCTTCAGAGAATCGAAGCAGAGGATGAGTCTTGTATTTGACCGGCCAACTGTAGAATTCTATTTGGCACCCAGTAGTGTCTGCAAGACCAAAACATCTTAAATCAGGCTTTGCCAACTGCGAAATAATTGCACCAGCCTACCCCCCAGAGCTTCATGTTGGAAACAGGGCTCGCACTCACCGTGAGGGACTTCTTGTTGATGTCCGCCTTAGGGAACCCCTCTGGAACCTCGATGTCAGGCTACCCGCAGGCAGGGTATAAACTTCCAAATCTGGACTGATCGTGGTTCTACCCACATTTAGGAGCTGTTGCTGCTCACGGTCATCTGGGCGCCCCCTGCCACAGCCAGCTATGGCGAAGATCTGGGGACTAAAGATCTTTTTAACTGAGGATTGAGCTTTGTCCAACATGGCAACAAACTCGATTTGTTTTTTAATAAAGGGTTAACTGAAAAGGCCTCTCTGCACCACCGTCCTGCCTCTAAGGAAGCCAAGTCCTGTAGTTTAGAGGATCTATTTTAACCAATAGCGACCTTCTCCATTCTTTGGAGATAATGCAGTTGACATTGCTAAGGAAAATTATAACCCTTTGCACCCAGCCGGAAAGGATTTCGGAGGATATCAAAGAACCGGAGGCCTTGGCGTCCTCCACCATATCCAGGATTTTGGTTAGTGGACCTGCCATGTTCAAGAGTTTGTCCTGGAAGAAAGTCAGGATTGATCAGTTCCTTCTTTAGGATTCCAAATATATTTTGCCAGAAAGGATGCCATGGGTGGATTGATGTCCGGAGTTAAGGCCTCTTTGTCTGCTAGGTATGGGCGGGGACATTACGCTCTAAGGTGGTTGCAGACCCCCTTGTCAAGAGGCTTTCTTACTCTTTCCACTATGTAGGCGGGCACCTTATCAGCATAGCCCCAATAAGAAGAGTGTGGGTGGAGGATTTCATCCGGATTTAACATATCTGAGTCAGGAGGTGTTGATGGCTTAGGAGGCGGGTCTGAGTGTGGACCCCAGCTCTTGTCAGGCTCCAGGTCTCCATCCGAGGCTGGGGAATTGTCAGAGTCTGGCAAATGGCGAGGGGTGGAAGGCAGGATCTGATAAGGCAGATGGGGGGGGGAGGGAAGTGCCTGCCTGTTTGATGGCAGCCTGATCAAGAAAAGCGCTCTTGAGATGGGCAAAGGTGTCCAGATTAACACCTGCATGCTTCTGTGAGGGTAAAAGCATCTCAGATATGCCCGAAGGCTGAAGGGGGGATAAGCCCTTTTGTGTCTGCCCTTGGGTCAAGTAGTGTAAGGCACTGGGTTGCGAGATTCATGAGTTTACCTTCCAGCAGCGCCATGGCTTCTGAGACAGCCTTGTGGATGGAGGCATCCATGATATTGCAAAATGTCCATCAATGGGGAGGTAAGTAATAGCTTCCTCATCTCGGTAGGAAGCGTGAATTGTTGGAAAATGGGTTAGTGGTAAGGGCAGGTATGTACCTACACTTACCAATAGGCCACTAACCTTCAGTTAGGTCCAGTTAGGTCTCAATAAATTAAACCCAGCTCAACCCTTGGTAGCTTGGCGACGAGCGACAAGGCTTAATTTAGGAGACGTATAAAGTATTTAAAAATCACAAAACAATAAATAAGTAAAACACAAAACACAATAAAAATCAAACACCAATTTATAAACATTGATTATATTTTTATATGTAAAATGACAACAAAACAAATAAAATCGGATAAAGGGAACCAGAGATATTAATTTTGAAAGAATTAATGCTTTTTAGAACTGGGCAACGAATAGCGCCAATCTGGTCATCTGGTCGCACCTCGACCGGAGCAAAGTCAAAGTTTGAGGCGGACCAAGATGGAGCCCTACTCAGCTACAGCTCGTGGGAGGCCTCAGTCAAAAACAAAAGTGTACCTTCGGACTTAGTCATTTTCTTGAAGATTTTCCTCACCACAACCAAGTCTTCAGTCCAATCCAACCTCCTGGAACTCTTCCTCGGATACGCGTCGCAGTAGCCCTCTGTGGAGATTTTTACCTTCAGATGTATTCTTTTTTTTTAGATGAAAATCCTTCAACAGAGGCCAACCTGAATCTTCATCCGACATCCCTGGAGCCCCCTTTGGATACACTGCCTGGGAGGTCCCTGTCAACTTCCTACGTTCAGAAGTACTCACTTTTTAGGGGATTTCCCACACCGGGATGAACCTGCAAGTCAGGCCGGGTCGCGGTTGATGCAAGCCGGCTAGAGTTGCCTCGGTGGTCCGGTCCCTTTATAGAGCTTTTTTACAAAAGTTCTCCAAACGTCTCCAAACTTTTGGATCATCGTCCAGATGTTCTTTTAAGGTTCTGTTGGTGTCCACAGCTCACCCCAAGGTTCCAGAAGCTCTGAGATGCTCCTTGAGGGTGCGGACTAGAACTCCCAGAATGCACCTGGCACAAGCTCCTTTTTTGACACTGGACAGTGGTCAGCTAGTCAGTTTCTTCAGGAATTTGTGCAGGTGACTCTGGTTAGCAAATTTACACCTTTAGCAAACAGTGAGTCCCTCCATGAACCAGTTGAAGCCAGGCAAAGTCCTTCTTGTGGTGGAGCCCAAGTGTGCAGCTGTTGCAGTCCTCCAGAGTGCAGTGTCCCGTTGCAGGTCAGGAGTCTAGCAGGGAAGTCCTTCTTCTCCTGTAGTTATTCCTGGTTCAGATATGAGGTGTAGGTCAGGGGTCTAGCAGGGCAGTCCTTCTTCTGTAGTTCTTCCTGGTAGGGATCTGAGGTGTGGGCACAGCTCTGCCATATTTATCCTTGCTCTTGGGTGAAAAACAGGGGAGTCCTGGTTCTCCAATCATGTGCAGGGTCATTCCCTCTGTGATTACCACTTCCTGGGAAGTGTGGCAAAAATAAATCCCAGGGAGCAACATTCCTCAAAAATCCATCATTGCTGAAACTGATTTTTGGAAGTTACATCTGGCTGAACCCACCTACTGGTGTGGCTAAAATTCTTAAAAGCACCCTTCTCCTGCCCTCTCCTTATCTAATCAGGGGGCACCTAATTGTCTGGGTTTGTAGGATGTGAGGGAGGTGCTGGCTTGCTCCAAATGTCCTTCCCTGCCTTTGAAGACCAGTTTGGCAGCCCCCCTCTTCCTTCTTCCCCATCTGCTGAGGGAAGATCTCCTCCCCCTGATCATCTCTTTGCGTTGAGCCAGGCCACTTCACACCTCATCACGGCAGCCTAGCCAGGCTGCCAGAGGCTGGCCAATCAGAGCAAAGCAGCGAAACACTGCAGGGCTGAAGTTGGCAACTTTTCAGGTAAAGTTTAAAACTCTTTACCTGAACAAGTTATATTAAATGCAACAATTGTAGGTTGTGGGATATATTCTAACAAATAATTTGATACAATACTTGTGGCATCTGTCACTTAAGGGGACTTCATAAATTAAAATAAAGTCTCCACATTCTAGCCTATGGAGGCCATTCACTACAATGAGGGAAAAACAAATGGTGCTGTTTTATCTCTCCAGGGCTTATAGAACTTTTTGTGTAAGGTCCCTGCTTATGGTTCCATGACACCCAACTCTAGGGGCACATTGGGCACATCTTAGGGGTGACTTATATGTAAAAATAAGGTAGTTTAAGACTTTGGATGTAGTTTTGATTCCAAAGTCGAATTTGCATGTAACTTTAATTTAAAAGCAGCCAGCAAGGCAGGCCTGCCTTTAAAATGACACTGCGCACCTCAGCAGTGCACCTATGGGGACACCACCTATGCTGTGGTCCCTAAACCTACATGCCCTACCATATACTAGGGACTTATAGGTAGGTTGACTTAGCCAATTATAATTAGCCTAATTTGCATACTCATTTTATACAGAGCACAGGCCGTGGAACTGGTTAGCAGTATCCATGGCACCATTAGAGTCAGGAAAACACCAGCAAAAAGTGAAAAAGGGTTGGCAAAAAGTCAGGGGGCCTCTGCAATCAGCCCTGTTTTCTCACATTATTTTCATGCTTTGTTAGGGCTAATACAGTGGCAGAGTCACGATATGGGGGGGCAGAGGGCACCAGGTTCTGAGTGGAGAACGCTGCTTCCCTTAATTCATAGGCCCCAAAGGAAAGCTGGAAGGCAGGCAAGCCTGACCAGCCAGGCACAAAAGAAAGCCTGGGTGGTGTTCCCCTCTGAAGAGCGTTAACATGCACCAAACACAAGGTCAAAGACCTTAAATGCAGACCCCGACTGGGGCATGAGGCAAAGCCACCTGAGGTCACCGACCACCCTGATATGAACTCCAAGCTGGGCATAAGGGTCACACACACGCTGAAAAGGGAGAGAAAGTCAAGAGGCCCATACGGGCCATTACAGACCCTGATATGGGGCGTAGCACTCCAGGCCAACGAGGCAGATGAAACGCTGGCTGTGGATGTCTCTCTGAGTGACGTTCTGGGAATTGTTTGAAAGGCGTGTGGAGAGACGACGGCTACAGTGGCAAAGCGAGTCTCAGCAGTGATGTGTGGGTGCCCCCCAGTGGTCGGAGGACCGCATTGCACAGCCCCAACCTTTCTCAATGAGACAGGCTCATCACGTAGAAGCAAGCACCCTTTCACAGTGGTGAGACATGACCCTGTGAAGGGAAGAGGATTAAGCGTTAAAGAAACAAAGCAAAGGTCAAAGGGCCCGTGGAAATGTTAGCAATCATAAAAACCAGAATAGACAAAGAAAAAAGGCAACAGGGCCCAGCACTTATCTGACAGCTGTGAGGAGTAGCGAAGAAAGAGGGTCTGATAAGGACCTATATGGACTTGGGGCATTCTGATTGGTGGACTTGTTTTGACAAACTCTATCCCTAATGTCCATGGGAGTTGTAGTTTGCATTAGTTTACATGGCTGCTATAGTAATTAAGTGAAGAAAGAAATCATAATCCTTGCCTCCGATCCTGACAGAGAATGTGTGGTACATATACTAACAAAGAAGCTACATAACAGGAATTGTCTTGATGTGCTGCAAAACATTCGGAGTTTTTCTTATATACACTTGTTCTGTTTAGCGTTGTGAAAGTGGACTCTCCCTTTAATGTGTGCTCCAACAATATGTTTAAGTTAAGTTTATTTCCCATTATGAACACCCTTCATAATTATGAAATATCTGTGCGAATACATGAAATAGTACAATGGGGGTATTCATAGAAGATGTTAAGCACTCCACTGGGGTTAAACCTTTTACAACTATGACTTGAATTAAAGATAATTTTTGTATGTAATTATATGTAACAGTACCACCTGGAGCCATAAAGTTTACCTGTTAGATATTCTAATCATGTGAATTGTATATAGTTTTAATATGACTTACATTACAATAGTACATTTGTTATGGTACAAATTTATGGGCAAAAAGTATAGTTATAGATTAGGGAATGTTTGAAAGAGTATCCTATATAGAACAAATACTCTCATTCCCAATATATGTTCACAGTTGTTACTTAGAAAATATATTAATTTAGGGCCCAATTTATATCTTGGCGGAAAATCAACATGCCATCTATCCACCGTCAGAACTGTTCGCCTGCCTGAATTATATGATGCCGGTATGACAGACAAAACTCTATCAAACTACCCCCTTCTCTGCCGTATGGAGACTCCTCTGTCGATAAAGAAATAGCCAACTCCTCCATCGATGGAGGAAAGCGACTGAAGTAGGTATTATAGCCACAGCTCTGCCCACCCAATCACGATGTTGCTTACCATCAGCGTAAGCACTGTGGTTAAACGTCCACACCTGAGCTGGCAGATTCAAACCTATAAAAGGTTCAACTCACTTTGCTTAGCATTCCAAGTCACCTATTCGCTATGAACCTCATGTTACAAGGTATTGCTTATTGCTGCTCACAATTGATGACAATCCATAATGTCACCACTGCGATAGGAGGTATGTGTACATAATGTTTTTCTAGCTTGATTGCATTTAACTTGCCCGTTCTGATTTGTGACGTAGTCTGTTGATTTTACATAAACTTGGAATAAAACTAATTAACATTGCATGCTAAATTTAATGTATGACATATATGTAGTTTGATCCTGTACCCTTTTAATGTTTATTTTTTAGCCACCCCTAAACACATTTATTTTTCATAGACGCCTTAATCTCAATAGTAAATATGTTGTAAACCTCAGTCATCATGACTCCAAATACCCAATGTAGATTAGAACTCTAAATGACTATCAAATTACAAATCTACAAGAAAGTACATCAAACATTTGGAAGGCACTTGCTCCTATGTCTGTATGTCATAGTGACCTTATATTGCAGTTGTTATTACACATTGCATGTCTGCAACTTTCTCTAATTCAGTCCACATATCTCATAGGTCACTTTGCTATTTATGATATTTATAAAACCTGTTGCACTTTGCCCTCTCGGAAGAGTCACCCAAAAACGTGTGCTCTTCATCTGTCCTGTTATCTGAACATGTTTGTTTTTATGTCTCTGGTCCCTTTGGCAGTGCTAAAGAGATTTGCAGCACTCCTTTGCCTTACACCTAATTTTTACATTTCATGTGCTGATAAGTTCCCAATAAAGTGGTACTTTGATGTATCCTGGGCCTGTACATGAAATGCTGCTAGTGGCCCTGCAGCACTTGAGCACTTGGTGTGACATCCATTTAAGTAAGCCTTTTAAAAAAGGCTCTGGCCTTCCATTACAGCCTATGCACAGTTTAATAGTAAAACATTGAATTGGACTAATTACAATGATATCAGACTTTAACCATTTAGTTAAAATTGTGCTTTACTCTGACAAGGATAGTGTTTGTTACTTGAATTGATTTAAAGTGCCCTAAAGTATGATACCAAGCCCTGACAAACACACCTCAGTTTTATGAACACCTTAGATGTCTTATCTAATATCAGGATTCCATGAGATTCAAATATTGATGAAAGGCTATAGCACAAAAAATCATGGTCATAGCCCAGAATAATTAGTTATGGACAAACTGTTACTGTAATCAAAACATATACATTTGTACAATGGGTATGTGTTCAACAGAAATCAAAACATGGTTCAAGAAAAAAATACCAAATAGGATACTTCTCTCAAAACAATTTTCATGAATTAAATTGATATTTCGTCTAGAAAATTAAATAAACAGAAACACAATCCACAGCTGCGGAAGGTAGCATCACAGCAACATAACTTGCCTCTTAGTGCCAAGGTACCCAATAATAAAATCTTCTTGCTTCACTCCTCGAGCAAGTGAAAGCCTGGCACCTGAAATAATCCTTAACATCAAGTAATCATTGGAGAGGGGGTGGTTTGTTTTTTCAAGGGTTTGGGAGAAGAAGTGGTGGGTTGGGAGGGAAGAGGAAAAGTAGATGGGGTAGTGGGTGTTTGGGAAGAAAATGGTGCTGGGATGGTTGCTGTAGCTGTTGAAGTGTGTGTGTTGCTGTGAGGTTGAGTGTGTGTCTGACTGTCTTTGAATCATGTGTGGTTGTGGATTTAGATGTGTGTTTGGGTGTGTGCTGTATTGTCAATGAGGGTTTGGATTTGGGTGAAGGTATTGTTTTTGTAGTTTGTAGTTGTAGTGGCTTTGGGAGTGTGTTTTTGTGGTGTCATTTGTTTGGGATGATGGTGTGTCTTTTGCTGGAGGCGGTGTTTCTGTTGTGTAGCTTGGTTGATGGTGTGTGTTGTGCTGAGTGTATGTGTTTGAGGGTTTGGTAGTGATTGAGGCAATGGTGATGTTTACAGGTGTGGTGGTGATTGAGGGCGTGGTGTTGGTTGAGGAGTTGGTGGTTGTTGAGGGTGTGGTAGTGGTTAAAGGGTGTGGTAGTGGTTGAGGTGCGTGGTGGTGGTTTAGGGTGTGAGCCTGATTTTAGTTATTATTGGTGGATGGATGGGTTCATTTGAGTCTTTGTGTGTGCTGATGTGTCTGTGGTAGTGGAGGGTGTGGTGCTAGTTTATGTATCTGTATGTGTGTGTTACGTAGCAGAAGCATCTGTGTGTGCCTTTGTGTGTGTGTCTTTCTGTTTGCGTCTGGATATGAGAGTGTAGCTGGGGTCTGCTGCTGGAGCTGTTGTGACAGAGGTGGTTGATTGGTGTGAGGTAGTTGGAGGACAGATGCATGTGGAAGTAGGAAGGGTCCAGGGAAGAAGGGGCAGGTGGGAGGCAGTGATATATGAGGATGATCTGATGAAGGCCATGCCTTTCTCTATAGCACATACTGCACTATGTATGCCATCCTGGAAGGTCAGTAAGTATGTCAAGTGGTGACCTGGATGGCACACCACAGTGCAGTCTAGCCTAGAGGAGACTTTGCAATAATTAAAGAGCCTCCTTGGACATCACTGCTGTTTGGACAGGGGCAGGAGGTGAGGTGCCTGGGGCAATAAGACCCAGCCTTTTTAGGGGCTGGGTGTTGGCCAACTTTAGGTGGGGACAGGAGGGAGGGTGCTGATCTTGCACGTGGTGGTGGGCGATGATGGAAATCTATCAGACGGTACAGGGTCCACCACTACTTAGGGCTGGTCTGACATAGAGACCTCCAAATCTGAGGAACTTGTGGGTTCCACTCCGGCCCCTTCGACCTTCCATGCCACTGGGCCTCGTGGTTTTGATAGCACCACCTTCTGTCTCCCAGCAGATACCAGTTACCCGCTTCTTGACCAACATCTCCTCCTAGCTGCAGTACATACACAAAATGTATCATCACTCCATCTGCAAATCATTACATTGCTTTATAATCACAAGTGACTGTTTACATTGTGGATGGATGTTTAGGTCACATATGTGCCTAATGAGTTGCCAGTCACTTGACAACCATCATATGATATAAGCCACTTGTATTAAGTTGACGGACTATCTGAAACTTTACAGATGGACGACGCATCCACCATCATCAGCATCAGGACTCACATTTATGTTTTTTTTAAATGTATTTATTTATTGGACATTAAATTAACCAGGTCAGGCGGTCAACACCAGAATGCATTTACATAAAGACTTTCGTGTATGTTTGTAATAAATCCTCAACAGGATTGATTGAATACACTTTCCTAACTATCTTCTCAACAGAGTTGATTGTATGCACTTTTCTAACTATGCACACCTCATTTATTGTTCTTTTGTTTATGTGTTGTATGAGATGCCCCCTGTGATGTCATAAATGATGTAACAGAACATGCCATGAGTGATGTAATATGTGATGTCATAAGCAGTGCATGGCAATGCCGCAAGTTATAGTTAGCTCTGCTAACTATAACTGGTGAATTTCTGTGTTTTTTTGGCCCTCAGTCTAACTCCCTGTAGGCAGCCAATCCCAGCCTTTACATGTGCGCAGCGGCTGTTGGTTGCATGGCTTGGCCATGGTATGTGTGCTAAAGAAAGCAGCACACACAGAAAGAGGAAAAAACAATGAGAAATATAAGCTATTTCTCCTTGTTGCTCCTCACCTGGGTAGGCGTAGGATTTTGACACATTCCCAGGTCTGTCAGCAATGGTAAATCTGGCAATCCACCAAAAGCGCGATTTGCACTGTGTTGCGTTACTCCAAATTTATCAAGCTACTCAGGGCCACACAAGGTGATCTTGCGTGGCTTGATAAATCTTACTTTAGTGCCGTGTCACCCTTGTGACCCCCCGTTGCGTGACACAAGGGTGACGCAACAAACTGATAAATATGCCCCCAGACCTTTATAACCCAGGGGTCAGTGCATGCTTCACTGGATCTACATGTGTTATCAGTACAACATATAGTATGATGACAGTGTAATATCACATACGTCAAACCTATCCACAACGTTGCATAATGGGAGATGTAGTCATTGACCACTTTAAGTACTGGTGGGTTGTTCCTACAATTGACTAAATATGTGATAAAAGTGACAACTAACAATTTATATATTATACTATGCCAAGAACGTAGATTGCTCAGATTGTTGACAAGAACCATAGAAAGAGAATAACAACATGTGAAACATGAAAGTAGTGTAATGTAGATGCTGCAAAACAACACTAAAACATTATGGTTATTTTTAGCAGATAACAAAACATAAATCTAAACATGTATATGATTGTAGAGATTAAATAACGAGAAAAATATATATTATTGTGAGAAATTACCAATGTAGGTTGTGAATGAAGGTACTTTCGAATAAAAGCATATCAAAGTAAATGTTACAACACTTTAGGCACAAATATACATTTAAAAAACTATATCAATGAGGTGAAACTGTTGATATGTACTAAAATACAAATTATTAGGACACAGTTGCAGTATGATAAACACTGATTGTACCTACCAGTCTCCAAATGACCAGTGATTCCTGCAAAGACTTCTATGAGTAGGATCCCATACACTTTCTCCCAGGGCAAGAGGTTTATGGGCCTGGTAGAACCACCACCAGTCTTCCTTGCCTATAAATGAACTTTAGAGGCCAGGAATCTTACTCTCCCTCGCAGATCATTCCAATGCTTTCTAATTTCTTCCTTTGAGCGGCTGTTGTTAGATACAGCATTCACCTTTGAGACACTTTTCTCCCACATTTCCCTTTTCTGAGTTATTTTAGTACTTTGAACAAGGGCTCCAAACAAGTATTGTTTTCACTAATTATCTCATCCACCATAAAAGTCCATTCTGCGTCTAAGAATCTATGGTTTCTTCTTCCAGACATAGTGGTGGTAATGAAAAAAAACTACAAAATTGCATGACAAGCAGGGGAAACTACAACAAAAACACTGAAGTAGCACAAGGCAACCAACAAAATAAAACCTATATCTTGCTGTTCCAAGATGAGAAATGCAAAGGATCATGGTATTGAATGGGTGTGTTTTATTTAGTTCTGTGCAGGTTTGATCACTTAACCCATTCGTCTCAGTTGTGTGACTTAGATGTCTGTCTTTAAGATGGAAGGAATATGGCAGGCCAAAAAAGGTCCACAATACAATTACTCCGTCAGTATCTTGCTGTAGGGCTGCCAATCTGATGAACATATATGAATTCAGAAGCCAATATACCATAACTCCGTTGCCGACGAGAACCGCTGGTCGGATGGGAAAACCTCTGTCATGGCTGACGGCAGTTCTGCCTTCCTACATAAAACTCAGGAAGGGGAAGCCCCACAGGCTCAGTCGATGGACTGAAACCTCTGTTGTACAGTAGAGGATGGACACCTAAACCGCCAAGCTATAAATCAAGCCCTTTGTCTCAAATGGCACTTATCCGGGACCAAGGCTCACAGTTGGAGCTGAAACACATTGGGTGTGTTTCCAATCTTTGTATAGTACTACACCATGCACCACCTCCCAGAGAATGTGTGTTCTACCCCAAAGTAGCTACAGGGTTGTAGCTTAGTCAGTGAGATTTGTGGACATGTGAATCTCAAAATTCCCAACTAAAAAACACAATGGGACACAGAGTGGAGATGTGATGTGACCAAAGTTTGAGATTGACTGATGCCATCAGGAGCAGGTTTAGTACTGATTTGCATTAGTTGGGCCTCTGGGCTGATTTAGAGTTTGAGATAAAGGTACTCTGTTGCAACGATGACGGTAGCTGTACCCTGTACGCCAAACTCAAGGTCCACATGCCCAATTTTGAGTCGGATGGACCGCAACCTTTACACCAACAAAGTAGATTTACTCTACCAGTGAAAAACTTCCTTCTGCTGCGTTACGGAGTAGGTGCCATCGGAAGTGAACCATCAGACCATCTGCCCTAATTAAAGTGGACTGTTAAATGGCTTTATTTTATTTATTTTGTACTGTCTATCACCACCAGGTATATCCCGGCAGTGAGGACATAAAAAAAAATGACACCCAGACCATGGGTGAAAAATGATGTGGATTGTTTGTTTTTTATTTAATTTTTTAAAACAAACTCCCACTTTAGAAATTTTCTTTTGAAAAAAACATTTGGAAAAGTTTGAAGGCCAGCCATCATGTTTGATTATGCCACCTGTTACACTTTTCCTACATTGACAGGAACCACATGATGGCAGTTTCTGCCAGTGTATAGAGATGTCAGCCTGAGCTAGGAGACGGCTCTAAATTTGGTAGATGGAATAAAGGAAGTAAAGTCCTTGGACACCTTGTCTGCCTGTACTTCGTCTGCTAAATCCTAAATCTGGCCATCTGCCTATACTGGCACAGTGTACAAAAAATAGTGGTACAAAAAACAGAGGTTCAGAATTCTACCCAATGGGTACCAGTGGTTAAACTATTTACAAGAATTTATCTCATCACCTCATGCACCACTCATGGACAGCCCACTTGGTGCAAGTAAGCAAGGCAATGCAATCCACTGCGTTGCTGTGTTGCTTTAGTTTTTCTTACAAAGCCACAGAAATTAACATTTGTGTAGCTTTGTAAATACCAAAAAGGATTGACACAACCCTGATGCAAAATCTTTGAAAATCTGGGTTACAACCTCTTAGTGAAATCAGGATGAAAGACAACCTGACACAGACATAGCAGACTCTTCTCAGAGCCCCCAAGCCCAACAAATCAAGGCAATATTTTATTGATTTGTGAGGTGTCACACCCCAAAGAAACACTGGAACTACCACTGAGCCTGAATAGCAGTGTTTTAGGTAACACACACACACATATCTATCTGTCTATCTCTCACTATATATATATATATATATATATATAGCCCTGAGACAAGTACATTCTCAACTTTGAGAGTAAATCATCCGACAGTCTTATTGCTGAGGAATTATACATTTTTATTATTCAAGTGATATATCCTGAATTCCCCTTCCACAGAATACAGTTAGATGATGTTGCACTATTTGAATCAAAGATCTATGGGGTCACTATAAATTTATTTTACAAATTTCATTTTAGCATGTGTGTAGTTCTCAGCATAAATATAGTAGTAGTGTGAGCTCACTTGGGCAAAATTTACAAAAACAAGTAGTTGGCATAATGGACAAATGTGTCTAATTCTGTGCTACTCATATTTTATATAAGTGTTCTTTATATATTTTTTTTGTTCACCAGAAATGAGTTTGAGGCAATGAGTTGGAAGGTTATCTATAGGAGAAATAATTGTTTAATTTGTGCAATATTAAAGTGAAGTACCAAGATTATTTAAGCAAATGATCAGCAGAGTAGTGATGACACTTCAAATAATTAATTTATATAAACATGTTGTTGCATAATTAATTTATATGCAAATGATCACCTTTTGTACATTTGAATCAGTGCAAACATATTGGATGCACAGATGACAGTTTAAATAATACATCAGTAATATTAAATATAGAGATGCAGTAGACTGATTTTAATGCTGCAAAAAGTATATCAAAAATCTTTTTTGAATGTTTAGTAATGCATTTTGACAATTGATAAAAATAAATAATGTGGAAGTGGAAATTAAGTTTATGCCAAGCCTGATGCTATAGTATTTTTTCAGTTTTATTAATTACATGCACTTTATTTAAGGGGAAGAAAAGGGCATGGAGGCCCATTTTCCTTCCTTGCATTGTGGCCCATGAAACTCTTCCCTTACTACACCACTGGGCAGTCTGCCCAAAATGTAAAATGGAAGTTCAGTTGGCAACTTGTCAATGAAACACTCAAATGGGGTTACTTTCTAAAAAGATCAACAAGGAGGAGTTAACGTAGGGACAAGTCACTGGGTGTAGCAGCCTTTCTCTGTTGGTTTATCACCAGCTAATGTTGTTAGTAGATAGAATGCCCATTACTTTGATTGGCTGCATGGGAAAGTTTATGAAATTAGTTTGCTAATTTAGACTCTGGCTCCACATCATGACATATTTGGATTTTTTATCAAGGTGGTACATAAAAATAGGAAGAATCTGTAATTTTCACATTTTCAAGCCTCATCTTACCACGTAGAGAACTTTAAATCATGCTACTGTTGTGTTACCCTTTGCTATGGCTGACTTCTGTTCATCAGAAACCTTTGAAATAAACTGACTCTTTTGCGTTCATACCATCTGCTGAAAGCTGTTCCACTAATTCACTGTGCTACCCTAATAAACTACATACTAATGGTACTCTCTAGTTCCAAGTGTGTATCCCACTACAGAACATTTTGGGACACTGATGCAATGTAGGAGGCTGGCCTGGCTTGTAGTGGGTACCAATGGTACTTACACCTTATGCCAGGTCCAGTTATCCCTTATTAGTAGAATAGTAGTGTTCTAGCAGCTTAGGCTGATAGAGGAGGCTATAGCAGAGCAGCTTAGGCTGAACTAGGAGACATGCAAAGGTCCTGCTATACCACTTATATCATGTAGGTACTATGGGGGTCATTACAACATTGGTGGTAAAAGCCGCTTACCGCCGTGCAGAAGACCGCCAATACACCGCCGCGGCCGCGGAATTCCGCCACAGCTATTATGACACACATCTCGGAATCCGCCAAAATTCAGACACCAACACAACTCCGCCACACCAAAGGTCAGTGTTAAACTGGCAAAAACAATTCCTCCACCGTCACACCAACAGAAACACGCCCATGCTATCACGACCCACGAATCCACGCGGCGGTCTTTCAACCGTGGTATTCCATTGGCGGTACACATCGCCGCGCTCAAAATACACACACATCTCCAAAACACCGCCACATTGGACAATTCAAAATACACACACCTGATACACATACAAACACCACTCCCACACACCCAACACAATATAAAACACACACCCACATCACTCACAAACCCCTACGACCAAAAATCTGAAAGAAGGCCAGAGAGACTGCACAGCATAGACAACCTCACCACACAGAGGCACACAACACCATCACCCATACAACATTCCACGCACAAAACACCACACACCACTACACATCACCACACACATCGACACATACACCACCCCACACATCACCCACACCACCCCATGTCACGCCAAAGACACCCCAGGTTTTCCGAGGAGGAGCTCAGGGTCATGGTGGAGGAAATCCTACGGGTAGAGCCACAGCTATTTGGCTCACAAGTGCAGCACACTTCCATAGCCAGGAAGATGGAGCTATGGCTCAGAATCGTGGACAGGGTCAACGCTGTGGGACAGCATCCAAGAAATCGGGAGGACATCAGGAAGAGGTGGAACCTACGGGGTAAGGTGCGTTCTGTGGTCTCCAGGCACAACATCGCGGTACAGCGGACTGGCGGCGGACCCCCACCTCCTCCCCCACAACTAACAACATGGGAGGAGCAAGTCTTGACCATCATGCATCCAGAGGGCCTCGGAGGAGTCGGTGGAGGAATGGACACTGGTAAGTCAAATCTTAACTATCATATCCCCCACCCTACCTGCATGCTATCACACACCCCCACCCTCACCCCTTCCCTATCACTCCAACTCCTCACTAATGTACTAATAACACAAACCACCCATCCCAACACCAAGCCCTGCATGACACAAGTAAGCATGGTCACCCCTCACTAAAGCATGCTCACAGCACATACCCATAACAACCCCCTAAACCATCATCACACAAACCCCCACACAGGAATGCTTGCACTGGGGTACACGCACACCCACCCATTGCACACCATGACAGACACACATGCAATAATCCTGCTCTTATACCCCTGTAGGACCACTACGGAACGTCACCACACAGGAGGGTCCAGACATCTCCACTCCACCCACAGAAGAGGCCCACAGTGACGACAGCAGCTCTGGCCAACTGGATCCAGATGACCAGCCCGGACCATCGTGGGCCTCGGGACAGTCGGTTCCCCTTGCACAGGTACAGCCCAACACTGACCTTCCACCCTCTGGTAACACCAGCACAGCACCCACCCAGCGGGCCCATACCTCCGTCCCCAGGACACGTCAATCAGCTGTGTGTCCACCACTACAGGGAACCCAGGATAACCCACCACCCCAACAACAACAGGGACCTGGGGGCAGTGGTAGTGGGCACACGGTCCAAGGGACGGAGGCACAGGAACACAGTGGAACTGGGAGGGCTGCTGTGCAACAGGGGGAGGACAGGCCAAGGGAACCCACTATCCACGAGGCCCTCTCCTCCATCATGGGAGCATACCACCACTCCCAGGAAACGATGGCGACGGTCCTGGCCAAGTTTCAGGAGACCCAGCGCCTGCAGGAGGAGCAGTATTTGGGGTTCAGGGAAGAGCTCAGAACCATCAGCTCTGCCCTGGGCACCATCGTAGGGGTGATGAAGGACATACAAAAGACCATGAGGGACACCGTGGCACTCCAAGGGGCCCCTGACACTAGCATGGACGATGAACTGCCCACCACCTCCGCCGGCGCTAGTGGACAGGACGCCCCGCCACAGGACCACCACACCAGCACCCCACCCCCTGCAGATGGACAACCACCCCGCAAGCGGTCCCTGAGATCCAGGAAAGGACAGAGCAAGATGGCAAGACCCCCGCCAGGAAATGAGACCACCCTGATTGTCCTCCCACTGTCCCACTTTGTTACCCTGTCCACATTGGAACTGCCTCAGCTCCACTTCCTATGCCCATATGCGCAAAGCACCTGTGAGACAAATAGACCGGACTCTGCCATGGACATTCCTCGACCATTACCCATCACCATTTTACAACCCCCCTCCATTTTTGAGCACTTAAATAAACACCCTTGAAGCACAAAACAATCTGGAGTCAGTCTGTGATTTGGTAAATTTGTATTATCAATGACAGTGTCAAAATGCGTTTTCAATTGTAATGTCAACATACCTATGTCACACATCACAAGTCCATGAAGGATGCAAGCAGATGACACACATTGGTAACCACACCTGTGAAACCATAATGGAAAGGTACAACTCAGTTACCAAATACTGCTAATAAATGACAGACGGGATAGAGGTAGAAGTGTGAAAGTGAATGTAATAGTAAAAATAAACATTCTCACCTGTGTGTCACTGGAAATATTGCTGTATGACTTACTCTCTGTTGTCTATGTCTTCTTCCTCAGCTTCCTCCTCATCACTGTCCACAGGCTCCACAGCTGCCACAACACCGCCATCTGGACCATCCTCCTGCAGAAAAGGCACCTGTCGTCGCAAAGCAAGATTGTGAAGCATCGAGCAGGAGATGATGATCTGGCACACCTTCTTTGGTGAGTAGAATAGGGAACCACCTGTCATATGGAGGCACCTGAACCTGGCCTTCAGGAGGCCGAAGGTGCGTTCAATCACCCTCCTAGTCCGCCCATGGGCCTCATTGTAGCGTTCCTCTGCCCTGGTCCTGGGATTCCTCACTGGGGTCAATAGCCATGACAGGTTGGGGTAACCAGAGTCCCCTAATAGCCACACCCGGTGCCTCTGGAGTTGACCCATCACATACGGGATGCTGCTATTCCGCAGGATGTAGGCGTCATGCACTGAGCCAGGGAACATAGCATTTACCTTGGAGATGTACTGGTCTGTCAAACATACCATCTGTACATTCATCGAATGATAATTCTTCCGGTTCCTGTACACCTGTTCACTCCTGCGGCAGGGGACCAGAGCTACATGGGTCCCATCAATAGCACCTATGATGTTGGGAATATGTCCAAGGGCATAGAAGTCACCTTTCACTGTAGCCAAATCCTCCACCTGAGGGAAAACAATGTAGCTCCTTACGTGTTTCAGCAGGGCAGACAACACTCTGGACAACACGTTGGAAAACATAGGCTGGGACATCCCTGATGCCATGGCCACTGTTGTTTGAAATGACCCACTTGCAAGGAAATGGAGCACTGATAGCACCTGCACTTCAGGGGGGATTCCTGTGGGATGGCGGATTGGTGACATCAGGTCTGGCTCCAACTGGGTACACAGTTCCTGGATTGTGGCACGGTCAAACCCGTAGGTGATGATCAAATGTCATTCCTCCATTGTCAACAGGTCCACCAGCGGTCGGTACACCGGAGGATTCCGCCATCTCCTCACATGTCCCAGCTGACGGTGCCTAGGAAGGACAACAGCGACTACAGAGTCAACAAATTCCCAGGTATGTACCCACAGCTACACAGAACACGACACCAAATACAAAACTCTTCCTGTATGTGTGTTGAGTGTAGGCCTAGGTATGTGTGACGCAATGGTAAATGAAGCCATGTGGGCCCCTGAAATGGCGGCTGCCTGACCTCTAAAGTGGGACAATGGGATGTGAGGTAACTGCGCTGGCGTTGTACACCGTCGCGGTAGGCGGTCGTAGACCGCAGCGCAATGCTGCATTGGTTCACATTGGACCCTATGGGTCCCAGGAGCCAATGATGAAGTGCGCCGGCGGTGATGATACGCACCGCCACGGACATCACCGCCGCGGACGTGACCGCCATTTTCTATCTGTTCAATCACTCGATACCTGATCTTCGACAGGAGAGGACCTACACTGCAAGTGCTGCTGTGACCTCAGTCTGGAAGAGACAATGGCTGCTGCGTCTGGGGAAAGGGCCCCTGCCTTCACTGCTCAGGAGTTGGAGAAGCTCGTGGACGGGGTCCTCTCCCAGTACATGCTACTCTACGGTCCTCCAGACTAACAGGTAAGTACACAGGGAGCACGT
Source organism: Pleurodeles waltl (assembly GCF_031143425.1). Classification (NCBI taxonomy): domain Eukaryota; kingdom Metazoa; phylum Chordata; class Amphibia; order Caudata; family Salamandridae; genus Pleurodeles; species Pleurodeles waltl. Next base: position 434,863,612 of record NC_090449.1, read on the forward strand.
TGTATGGGCTATGCCTGGGTGGAGAGGGCTAGATGTCAGTAGGAAGGGGGGAGAGTTCAGGGAACATGAAGGACTGTGAATGCATGTGCCACATGGCAAGGGTAGAGATGGGGGCCACCCACTTCGACGGTGCTGTTGTTAATGACTTCTCTTCTTCCCCTGTACATGTCATGTAGGTCAGCGCCCACCAGAAGAAGGACATTTGGCGTGCCATCGCCAAGGACGTACGGACCATGGGGGTCCACCAGAGACGGGGCACCCACTGCTGGAAAAGATGGGAGGACATTCGCCGCTGGAGCAAGAAGACGGCGGAGGCTCAGCTGGGGATGGCCTCCCAACGTGGGAGTGGTGCCCGTCGCACCATGACCCCCCTGATGTTCCGGATCCTGGCGGTGGCCTACCCTGAGTTGGATGGGTGCTTGAGGGCATCACAGCAGACACAAGGGGGTGAGTACACTCCCATTCTGCGGACTTTGCGCGCAGTGGAGGGGTCTGGGTGGGGGAGGAGGGCTGTGGGTTTCCCTAGGCCAGGGCGAGTTCCGTAGGCTAGGCCCCTCCGTAATGCAGGCCATGTGCCACTCCACCCCACCTCTGTAGAGTGCCAAGTACAGGTATACATGCCCCTGTGTCATTTATGTGTGCAGATGACCACCATAGCCATGTAGGCCATATCCCAGGAATTGCATCTGTAGAGGCCAAGAGCACGGCGTAGTGCAGGGGGCTGCTGTGTCTGTACTGTCCGCCAACGGTAGCGGTAAGCCATGCACTCAACCTGTCTTTCTTCTGTCGTCCCCCCTCCCTTTTTGTGCTCTCTGTGTTCTTGTGTGCATCAGCATCATCAGGCGGAGGTACAGTGGCACCGGAGCATGAGGGAGCTGCATCCCACATGGCCATGGAGGGCCACACCACAGACTCTGAATACACCAGTGGGACGGAGGGCGAGGGGAGTTTCACGTCGGTCATCGGATCACCAAACAGCAACACGGACTCGTCCGCCGATGGGAGCTCTCTTGTGGTGGCGGCACCATCTGTGCCCCCCACTTCTACAGGTACAGCCGCCACCTCCCCTACCAGCACCGCCCTCCCAGCAGCCCCTCAGCCTTCGGCCCGTGCCCGCTCACCCATGAGGGTGGGCATCACCTTCGCCCCAGGCACCTCAGCCCCTGCCCCTGTCACCCCTGCTGCCCTCAGTGAGGAGGCCATTGACCTCCTCAGGTCACTCACTGTTGGGCAGTCTACCATTGTGAATGCCATCCAGGGTGTAGAAAGGGAGTTGCAACACGGTAATGCATTCCTGGAGGGCATTCATTCTGGTCAGGCTGCCCTTCCTCGAACCCTGCAATCTCTGGCCTTAGCACTGATGGCAGCCATTGTCCCTGTGTCTAGCCTCCCCCCTCCAACTTCCTCCACCCAGACCCAGTCCCCTGTACCCCAGCCTATCCCAAGCACACCATCAGACAAGCATGCATACACCCCAACACACAAAAGTAGCTCAGGCAAACATAAGCACCACACAACCCACAGGCACTCAAACAAGCATCACCCACATACAGACACAACAACATCCACTGCCTCCACTGTGTCCCCCTCCTCGTCGTCTCCCTCCTCCCTCCCAGTGTCGTCTACACTCTCACCTGCATGCACTACATCTACAGGCACTAGGACTCGCACCAGAACACCCAGCACCACACCCCGCTCACCTGCACTCACCACCCCCACTACCATTTACACATCCCCTGTGTCCACTCCCAGTGTGTCTGTGACGCCCCCTCCCAAAGTCCACAAACGCGGGCACCCACACACCCAACATCCATCCACCTCACGACAGCCTCCAGTACCTGCACCCAAATCACCTAAAGTTACACCTACAACCACCTCCTCTTCCTCCACTCCCAGACCCCCTCCAGCTATCCATCCCAGTCTTCATCAGCAACTCTTCCTCAGCAATGTTGACCTCTTTGCCACCACCCCCACCCCTCCAATTCATAGGTCCTGTAGTAGCACCTCAGCCAAAAAAAGTCCAGTGCCAGGAGTGCGTGTTAAAGGTGTGTGGAGTGCACCGGCCACCAGGGCAGCCAGTGTGACACGGAGCCAAAGCACTGCCAGTCCACCCCCTGTAAAGCACCTTAAGTTGGAAAGTGGCCGACGGGACAGGGTGAAGACTCTTGGTGGCAAAACTGCTCACAGGGGTCCCAGGGGGAGTGCGGAGTCAGCTGTGACTTCTCCAAAGGTGGTGAAGGGCCAGAAGAAGTCTATACAGTCTGGGAAGAGCAGCACGGCGGAGAAGGGCACCATCCTCCCCGGCGGCCAGGACACCACCGCTAGCACAATCGTCACTGGTCAGGAGGCCACCGCCGGAGTCATTGCCCAGGAGGGCAGCACAATCGTCACTGGTCAGGAGACCACCGCCAGAGTCATTGCCCAGGAGGGCAGCACAATCGTCACTGGTCAGGAGAGCACCGCCAGCATCAGTGCCCTGGAGGGCAGCACTGTAGTCACCGGTCCGGAGAGCACCGCCAGCGTCAGTGCCCTGGAAAGCCCCAGCAGCCACAGCCCCGCTGGGCAATGAGGGACCGTCATGCCACACACCAATGCACAGGTCAGACAGCAAAGTCAAGCACCGCTGAACAGGGCACAGACCACCATTGCAAAGCACCGCTGAACAGGGAAAAGACCACCATGGTGAAGACCGCTGAACAGGGCAAAGCACCGCTGAACAGGTCAGAAACTGCAAAGTCAAGCACAGCTGAACAGGGCACAGACCGCCATGGCAAAGCACCGCTGAACAGGGAAAAGACCGCCATGGTGAAGACCGCTGAACAGGGCAAAGCACCGCTGCACAGGTCAGAAACTGCAAAGTCAAGCACTGCTGAACAGGGCACAGACCGCCATGGCAAAGCTCCGCTGACAGGTAAAAGACCGCCATGGTGAAGACCGCTGAACAGGGCAAAGCACCTCTTAACAGGTCAGAAACTGCAAAGTCAAGCACTGCTGAACAGGGCACAGGCCGCCATGGCAAAGCACAGCTGAACAGGGAAAAGACTGCCATGGTGAAGACCGCTGAACAGGGCAAAGCACCGTTGAACAGGTCAGAAACTGCAAAGTCAAGCACCGCTGAATAAGGCACAGACCGCCATGGCAAAGCACCACTGAACAGGGAAAAGACCACCAAATCAAGCATCTTTAGCCCATGTGCAGCTGGGACAGTGATGGAACAGGAACCGTCACGGGGAGCCTGATGCAGTCTGGGCACCAGTCCCCCTCCAGAACCAGTGGACACTGATATCCACTTGAGAGACTGTGGCTTTTCACTCCCCAGGATGCAGCAGTGGGCAACCCACCCACTGTAGAGACTTGAGAGACTGTGGCTTTGCACTCCCCAGGATGGTCCAGTGGGCAACCCACCCACTGTAGAGACTTGCGAGACTGTGGCTTTGCACTCCCCAGGATGGTCCAGTGGGCAACCCACCACTGTAGAGACTTGAGAGACTGTGGCTTTGCACTCCCCAGGATGCAGCAGTGGCAACCCACCCACTGTAGAGACTTGCGAGACTGTGGCTTTGCACTCCCCAGGATACATCAATGGGCATGGAGCCCCATCGTGGATCTGGAGTGGTGCTGTAATCCGGCTGAGGTGCCCCCCCTTCCCTTCCCCCTGAGGTGCCTGTTGTATTTCTATCTGATGCCCCTGCAGTGTTCTCTCCGTTTGTGGACAGGTATCTAGTGTGGGCCTCGCCCATGCATTTTGGGCCCAGTGGTGCACGGACATTGATATGTGCATACCTGTACTACTAATCGTCATGTATCAATTCTGGAATGTGTAAATATATCTGTATATATTAGCTTACTGTATTTTGATACATTACAATGTTTGTCCTGATTTCCTTTTGTCTTTGCATTCCTCCGGGGGGGGGGGGGGGGGTGGGTGGGTTGTTACTGTGCTGTTTGGACCTGCATTGGTGTGTGTGTTGTAGTGGGTAAGGGTCGGGGTGGGGGTGTTGCGAGTGTGTCCCCCTGACTTTTGCCTCCCCTATGTCATAGGTGCAGTACTCACCGTTGTCTTCGGCGCCTACGTAGATGGTGATCGTAGAGGAGCAGAAAGACAAGCTCAGTGAGTATTTGTAGTTCGGCTCCATGGTGGCCTCCTTCCTCGTGGAGTATGTTGAGGTGAGCGTTTTCTCATTGCAAAAGCTGTTTCCGCCGTGTTTTTATCCACGGTGAATCCGCCCCGGAAAAGGTGGCGGATTGGCGGGTTGTGATACTGTGGGCGGTACTTTGTCTTCCGCCTGTCTGTTGGCGGTGACCGCCGCGCTGCTTGTCTGTACCGCCGTGGCGGTCGGAGTGTTAAAGTGGCTGTCTATGTTGGTGGTTTCCGCCACGGTCACAATTCCCATTTTTTTTTCGCCGGCCTGTTTGCGGTATTACTGCAGCTTTAACACCGTCCGCCAGGGTTGTAATGACCCCCTATATCATAAGAAAGACAATACTCATAGTTACCAAAAATAAAGGTACTTTATTTTAGTGACAATGTGCCAAAAATATCTCAGAGGATATACTCCCTTAGGAGATAAGTAAAATAAACAAAATATACACAGAAAACCAAATCAGGTAAGTAACACAGTCAGAAAGTAGTGCAAACACTTTAGAATACAATAGGATGCAATAGGCCTAGGGGCAACACAAACCATATACTAAGAAAGTGGAATGCGAACCACGAATGGACCCCTAGGTTAGTGTAGTGTGTAGATGGTTGCTGGGAGTGTAAGAAAACACTAAGGGTGTCCAAGATACCCCACCCCAAGACCCTGGAAAGTAGGAGTAAAGTACTACTATTTCCCCAGAAACACACTAAAGTTGTGTTAAAGGATTTTGCAAAGACCACCACAGACTGCAAAGCACTGAAGATGGATTCCTGGACCTGAGGACCTGCAAAGGAAGGGGACCAAGTCCAAGAGTTGCGAAAGTGTCCGGAGGGGCGGAAGCCCACTAAACCCCAGGTGAAGGTGCATAATGGCTGCCTCTGGATGGAAGAAGCTGAAGATTCTGCAACAACGAAAGGTGCTAGGAACTTCTCCTTCATGAAGAAGATGTCCTACTGAGTGCTGGAGGAAGCAGAGTTGTTTCCTTGGCAAAATACCACAAACAAGCCTTGCTAGCTTCAAGAGTCCTGGTTGAAGACAAAGGGTGCTGCCTGGGCCCAGGAAGGACCAGGATGTCGCCACTTGGGAGAGGAGACAGAGGGGACCCTCAGCAACGTACAGAGCCCATGCACAAGAAGGAAGCACCTGCAGAAGTCCTTGAACATGGGTTCAAGAAGTCTGAACACGGTGGTTGTCTCAACACTGCAAAAGAGGGTCCCACGACACCGGAGATCAACTCAGGGAGCTGAGCATCGCGGGACAGAGTGCTGGGGACCTAGGCTTGGCTGTGCATGCAGGATTTCATGGAAATGTGCACAGAAGCCCTTGTAGCTGCAGTTCACATGGTGCACAGGATTACTGTCTGGAGAGGGCAGGAAAGGACTTACCTTCTCCAAATTTGGACATTTGAACCACTGGACAGTCTGGGTCTCTTGGGACCACCACCTGTGTTCCAGGGGCCACGCTCGTCAGGATGAGAGGGGTCCCAGAGTACCAGTGACGCTAAAGTTTGGTGCCTGCTGAAGCGGGGGAAGATTCCATCGATCCACAGGAGATTTCTTTGTGGCTTCCAGTGCAGGATGAAGGCAGGCAGCCCCCAAAGCATGCACCACCAGGAAACAATCGAGAAAGCCGGCAGGATTAGGCGCTACAATGTTGCTGGTAGTCTTCTTGCGACTTTGTTGCACTTTTGCAGGCGTCCGGGAGCAGTCAGCGGTCGATCCTTGGCAGAAGTTGAAGAGAGAGGTGCAGAGGAACTCTGGTGAATTTTTGCAAGTTGTTATCTGAGGAAAAGCCCACTGGAGAGACCCTAAATAGCCCTCAGAGGAGGATTGGCCACCTAGTCAGGTCTCTGACGTCACCTGCTGGCAGTGGCCACTCAGAGCCCTCCAGAGTGCCCTCACACCTCTGGATTCAAGATGGCAGAGGTCTGAGACACACTGGAGGAGCTCTGGGCACCACCCCTGGGGTGGTGATGGACAGGGCAGTGGTCACTCCCCTTTCCTTTGTCCAGTTTCGCGCCAGAGCAGGGACTGGGGGTTCCCTAAACTGGTGTAGACTGGCTTATGCAAGGAGGGCACCACCTGTGCCCTTCAAAGCATTTCCAGAAGCTGGGAGAGGCTACCCCTCCCCAGCCTTTAACACCTATTTCCAAAGGGAGAGGGTGTAACACCCTCTCTCAGAGGAAATTCTTTGTTCGGCCTTCCTGGGACTGGGCTGCCCAGACCCTAGGAGGGCAGAACCCTGTCAGTGAGGTGGCAGCAGCGGTAGCTGCAGAGAAAACCCCAGAGAGCTGGTTTGTCAGTACTCGGGGTCCATAGTGGAGCCCAGGGGATGCATGGAATTGGTTCCCCAATACCAGATTTGGAATCGGGGACAATTTCATGATCTTAGACATGTTACATGGCCATATTCGGAGTTACCATTGTGAAGCTACATATAGGTATTGACCTGTATGTAGTGCACACGTGTAATGGTGTCCCCGCACTCACAAAGTCTGGGGAAATGGCCCTGAACTATGTGGGGGCACCTTTGCTAGTGCAAGGGTGCCCTCACACTTAGTAACTTTGCACCTAACCTTCAGACAGTGAAGGTTAGACATATAGGTGACTTATAAGTTACTGAAGTGCAGTGAAAATGGCTGTGAAATAACATGTGCGTTATTTCACTCAGGCTGCAGTGGCAGTCCTGTGTAAAGGTTTGTCTGAGCTCTCTATGGGTGGCAAAAGAAATACTGCAGCCCATAAGTATCTCCTGGAACCCCAATACCCTGGGTGGAATTATAAGGCTGTTCCAGTGTGCCAATTGAAATTGGTAAAAGTGGTTGCTAGCCTATAGTGACAAATTTAAAGGCAGAGAGCGCATAAGCACTGAGGTTCTGGTTAGCAGAGCCTCAGTGACACAGTTAGTCACTACACAGGTATACACATTCAGGCCACAAACTATAAGCACTGGGTTCCTGGCTAGCAGGATCCCAGTAAAACAGGCAAAAACAAACTGACATACATGTAAAAATGAGGGTAACATGCCAGGCAAGATGGTACTTTCCTAAACACCGTAGACAGTATATCGAGGGACAAAATATCGAAAGGTAAGTATTCATAGATTTTCCATACTAACTCTATCTCCACATATATGTGTATCTTCAAAGTGCGTTGATGTAGAGTTAGGAATAGTAAATATTTTCTTCCTTATGTGCACTTAACTTTCAATATTTTGTCGCTCAATAGTTTAACCACAATATAAGTAACTGTGCGACGGTCTTCTTGAACTTGATATTTTCCAGAATACAATCCTAGTTGAAGGGGCACTCTTCCACTCGAAGACACAGCTATCTGTGAGGTATTTATTCATTTTAATATTTGTATCCCTCCTCCTTCACGGTATGCATGTTTATATTATCAAGGATTGCTGCTTATACCATGCACACTTTGACATCCATGTTTTGGGTATTTTCAATGTGTCCGAAGATAAGGCCTCTGGAACTGGACATGATACTTTAAGTAGGCAGAGCAGGACATAATATTACAGGTGCAGCATCTGGAAAAGGACACAATATCTCTGAGATGGACTCCGTAACTGTTCAGAAAGATTCAAATTGGGTTTGTGGAACAGGATACAACACTTTCAATGCAGCTTCAAGTTCTGGACACAATACTCTTAACAAGACCTCTAGCACATCTCACCAGACTCCATAGATGTGTTTCAGAGTTGGACATGATCTTCATAGCTGGCCAATAACAATCTAAGTATGGCTGTTGCATACACTTGAAACTATAGTCAAAGAGTTTGGCCTTCAGAACTGGACATGGTATTACAGATTTAACCATCAGAGATGGACACAATACTGAAGAAGTGGCCTCCAGAAGTGGATACAATATTTCACAATTGGCCTCAAGAACTGTGCAAAATACTCCAGAGCTCATAACCATAGATAGGCAAAAAATTGCAGAGGTGGAACATGGAGCTAGACACATTGCTTTAGAATCAAAGCTAAGAAAAGGACACAGAAATCCAGATACAATCCAGATCTGACTGGACATGATGCTCAAAAGATGTGGGCTTCAGAACCGGAGAACTTGATTGCTAAGGAACTGAACATGATTATACTGAGCCCCCCAGGCTTTGTATATGATGCTGAGCATATGCACACAACATTTTGGAGAGGCATGGCCTACATTTTAAATAAAAGGGGGTCAAATTGCTTGTGGTTCAGTCTCACAGTGTATGACTGGTGTGTGTGTCTAGTTGTTGGTGGGGTATTCCAGTCATCACTTGTATGGGCCCACAGGCTTCATGTGCGCTTCATCCTGGACTCATATCAGCACACTGTAGACGAGGAGGTGAATTGCCGATAACCTGCAGAATTGCATCCCTTGTGGGCTGTCTTGTGCCCGAGCTCACCCACTGCTCTGCACATCTGTGCTTTTGGCAGGAATGCTGCAGACATTAGATTGGAGGTGCTGCACAGGAATCCTCACTTCGTTGGTGCTGAGGGAGAGGCAGAAGGCGCCGTGTGACAGTCAACACTGGGGGAAACTGGACAACCAAAGGAGAATAAAGAAAACAGAAATCAAAGTGACCAGATCCACATCGAGAGCCACAGAGGTACGCGCAGGCCTGTGCTGGCATCAAGGGAAAGAAAATAATAAAACCTCAATCAGCACAGACTAGTTCAGCACATGGGCGTGCTGGAAAACATAGCCTCTCATGGGCCATTTACACCCCGGCAAAGTGGAGTGGAAAGTATTTTTGTTCCTTGTCAGAGGGCCAGAACTGCCCAGAACACGGGACACTCGACACCATTGGAAGGGGTGTGACTTTCACCGTGATGGCTGATCACCATCATCATTATGGCCAAGTGACATCACTGTGCTCAGGGCATGCACATGCAGCCTCAGGCACCGCACTCCAGCGGCCAGGTGAGGGTATACATGCCACACGGTGCCACAAGGCCGATCCTCAGTAGGGGCACATTGTGAGGTGCAGGAATGGCAGATGAAGCACGGGCCTGTGGTGCGCAAGGAGCAGGCCAAGGACCTTGTAGTGAGGCCCCCAGATCAGCCGTACTCACTCACGCAGCCATAGCAGCTCTGGAGCCCTTCCGTGAATTTGCAGATTGCATCCCCCAGGTGGAAAACCTGGGTGTGGAGGCTGTAAAACTACTTCAGAGCCACAAGCGAGAGAGTCAGTGAGGTCAAGAGATCTCTGTTGTTGCACTTTGTTGAGGATTAAATATACAAGCTGGTGAAATCGATGACTATGATGTGGCTACAACTGCCTTAAATGTGTACTTCGACCCACAACTAAACCCAGATTTTGAACAGTTCCAGTTACTCCAAGCTGGGGAACGAGTAGAGAAGTCAAACTCTATGGTCACCTGAGAGCTCTAGGCAGTTCCTCTATGGATAATGACCAGCAGAATGAGATTAGGGAGCAGCTCATACAAGGATGCAGGTCAGCCAAATGAAGGAGGCTGATCCTTTGGTAGCCAGGAATCAAACTCAAATACATGCTCATCCTGGCTCGCAGATACGACCTGTCTAGTGCTTGGGTGGAGGAGATGGAGCAAGCGCTAAACAGAGATGACGGGAAAACAGCAAATCAGAGGGTCCATTGGTCAAGATGGAAGCGGTGAATGCCATCCGCAGCAGGCCACCCCAGGTAAAGATGTACAGCGGCACGACATACATGCTCTGCAAGCAACAGACCCAACCACTTTGCAAGGGTTTGCAGAAGTGGTGATCGGGGATGCCGAGCCCAAGGCCAGAGAATACCAAACAGCGATCTGCAACCTGACCATGGAGTAATAAGCACACTCTATGAGTGAAGAAGTGGACTGGTGGAAGGAGTCTGAAGTAGCAGAAGATGACCTGAAAGAGGCAGAGGTGTTCTTCATATTGTACACGACCCCAGGAACCAAAGGATACCATCCTCATACACTTACAAAGTGACCATCACAGGCACAGTTGTGCCAGCCTTAATAAACATAGGGGCATCAGTCAAAGTAATGACACACCAGCCATATCTGTTATTAAACCCTAGACAACCTATCAGACCCTCACAGACCAAAATCTAGGCAAACAGGGTCAAGAAACTGCTTCCCTTGGTAGGAGCAACGGATGTGACAGTCTAGAGAGAGCTGCATGGTATTCCACGTGACAAAAGATGGAGAAGGAACACTGATTGCATGCTATACAGCGGAAGACCTGGGCTTAGTCTTCTTTCCCAGGAAAATCCATAACCTTCAGGTACACCACATACTGGAGTAATTCCTGGAGCTATTCCAGGGGCTTGACCACAGAATAGGAGCTTCTCTAAACAGTACACTTGATGGCTCTCCGACATCGAGTTCCATTCTACCTGCATAGTGAGGTCAAGGCTGAGTTAAAGAAAGTGGACTGGATGGGTGTCACCGAAGAAGCATCAGGACCGACACCATGGGTGTCACCCCTATAGATACAAAAAAAAAACTAAACAACCAGGGGCAATTTGCATCTGCATAGATATGAGACTACCGAACAGAGCAATCAAAATAGAGTGACGTAATTTCCCCACAATGTACAATATTATCACTAATCTTAATAGATCAAATTGGTTCTCGAAACTTGGCTTGAATGCAGGGTACCCCCAGTTGGTTCTCCAGCCTGACAGTCTCTATATCACAACTTTTTCAATGCACTTTGGGCTCAGGAGGTACAAGAGACTAAACTTTGGGATTTCACGATCCTTGGAAGTGGTCCATAATGCAATCAGGGAGACACTTTTGGGGCTTGAGGATCCTCTAAACATCAGTGATGACATCTTGATCTATTCGACCACACTGGCTCATCCTCACAAAAGCCCCAAGGCCACTTTGCAGAGTCTAAAAGACAATGGGCTGACTTTACATAAGTAAAATTGTTCATTCCTTGAGTTGAAAATTTAATTTTTGGGGTTTGTCTTCTCAGAGGAAGGACTACAGGTAATTCCCAGAAAGTCAGCTGCAATCAAAGAGTCCCGGCATCCAGGCATGCCATGGATGTTCACAGCTTCTTATGCATTATGACAAACTGTGGCTAATTTCTGCCTGACCTGGCCACGCTGTCGGAGCCACCCAGAGCACTCACAAAAACAGGGACAAAGTAGTCATTGGCCATCTGTAACAAGGGGTGCTGGATAAAATTAAGGATGCCCTCCTGGCAGATGCCACAATGGTATACTTCAATCCCAACAAATTAACTGAGTTGGTTGTGGACACAGGCCTAGAAGGCCTGGGTGGAGTCATGACCCACAAACAAGAGCAAGGAGTGTGGGCAACGCTGGCATTTGCGAGTCAGACGCTGACTGCCACGCAAGGAAAGCACAGATCGAACAAGAGGTCCTGGCCATCAAGTGGGCCTGTCACTACTTCCACTTGTACATTTACAGTAGGGAATTCAAAGTGATCACTGACAACAAGCCATTGGTGAGCCTGTTTGCAGGCACGGCCTCGCACTCACATCCCGGGATCGAGCAGTGGGCTGTGCAGCTGCAATCCTATTGATTGCAGGTGGTGTACTAGCCAGGAGCCAGTAACCTGGCAGACTTCCTTTCCCGACATAACCTAAGCCAGCAGAGGAGCAGTACTATGACCTGGAGGGGGCAGAGATGTTTGCACATATGGTAGTAATGGCTGCCTGCCCCAGGGTGATGACTTGGAAGACATCCAACATACCACACAGGACAACAACCTCCATAGAGTGTCCGAGGCTATCATTAACAATGCATGGAAACTTTTCCTTCAAGATGTCACTTAATGGCACTACAAAGAGAAGTCTTGTCTATCGCATTTGTGGAGGGTACGCGGTTTGCTGAGCGCCATGGCAAAGGGAATCATAATGAGAGATCATCGCATTGTCATTCCAAAAGCACTAGAGAACAGAGGGATTGAGCTAGCGCATGAAGGTCATCAGGGAGTGGAAAAAACCAAGGCGAGAATGAGGGGGAACGTGTGGTTCCTAGGTCTCGATGCTAGGGTCGGGAAAGTGGTACAGCTGTGTCAGATCATGAGAAGTCCAGTGGTGCCAGTCCCTGTGGCCATCGAACAGCCACCAGCATCCACATGGCAGAAAGTAAGCCTGCTTTTTGGAAGCTTCCCAGACAGGAGACTGACCATGGTCAGAGTCAATGACCACTCCAAATACCCGGTGACCATCACTGCGTTTGCTCATGTTGTGCCACTCCTGGAGAAAACATTTGAGCCTTATGGCACACTGGACATGTCACGCACCAACAATGGGCCCTCTGTTTTAGGAAGCTGAGTTCATAAACTATCTGACAGCTCTGGGAATAGTCCCCAGGCTAATGGCACAGTGAAAAGGTTCATGCGAACATTAAACAAGGCTCTCCGCATAGCAGTGGTTTTGAACACCGAATGTGAGTGGGATCTACATTGTTTTCTCCGAGCATATCCAAACACCCATCACTGTATGGCACAGTGCGCCCCCCCTGCACCTCATGCTCAACCGACCAGTCAAGGACAGCATTCCGACTGGCCCCTGATGTAGGCCAAAAACACTTGATGGAAGAGCATCCAGTTGAGGCAACAGAGGACAAACAAGAGAGACAACCAGGCCTGTCAAGTGGTGGAGAGACACCTCGAAGTGGGGGACTGTGTCCTGGTAAGAGACAGCCACCCAGGGTGGACTTTTCAAACTCTATTGAAGGGGGGGAGGCTGGACAGTATCTAGGGTGAATGGCACCATGATAATGGCCCGGAGTGGTCAAGAAGTAATCATGAGGAAGGTCTCATGGTTTCAACTGACAACATCGCCGGACCAGGAAGAAAGAGACCATGACAATTAGTCAGAAGTCAGCGATGTACATCTGATACAAGGTATGAAAAGCATCACACCGGCACATGACTTCTTCACTTCACAGCCAAGACACACAGGCAAATGACCTACCCCTGCTAGTGGAGTAAAGCCTGAGGAGGAGGAGACGGGCACCACAGCCCCGTTGAGTGGGAGCAGCCACCAGTACGAACTAAGGCCCAACCCAGCACCCAGTCAACCACTCCATGACTCTGTATGTGCTCATGTGATGGAGGTCCTTGCAGTCTAAGGTTCGATGGGATGTACTGAGCCACCTGGGCTCCGTATACGACGCTGAGTGTATGCACAAAAGAACTCAGCACAACTGAGGTTATAAATAAAGGGGACGGACCACTTGTGGTTCAGTACCAAAGTGTCTGACTAGTGTACATGTCAAGTTATTGGTGGGTTATTCCAGTCAGTCCTTGTATGGGTCTACAGGCCTGATGCAAGCTTCATTATGGGCTTACATCAGCACAGTGATGCCACATATGAGACCTCCGTGGAGCTACGCACATTGGTCTCACTTGCTGGCCAGCATGGCTTTTCAGGACCTAGATAAATGTCTGTCATCCCCAGTTGCTATCGATGGGCCACATTGGCAGTAAGCAGAAAGACCTGCATGGGAGCATGGATGCTCTTTCTGACTTAGCGAGTCAATGAAAGCACTGAGGTCTCTTTAGGCTTAGGCTGTGATAACATGGGCACCAACATGTCTTCGAAAAAATTCAGCTCCCTTGCTTGGAGACTTTACCCCAAAACATAAATTTATCTTCATATGAAAAGGAGAGGCAAAGTGTGAGTAACAACATAAATCATTTTAGTTAAGGCCCTGGATTATTGGATTTGTAAACTTCAGTTGAGTTGCTGTATTCGACGTCTGACTATGGAACCATGCCATGCACAAACAATTATCCTTTGAGTGGCACGCCTCCTTGACTCAAGATCTTCCACCCCATAGGAATGCAGGCATGCCAGTTCCAAACTAGTTCCACCCAAACTCCATTCAAATGTTATCTTCCAGGTTAATGGTGAGAAAGAATGCACAGAATTTACGAGTGAAATAACGCAATCTTTCGTAACACACAGGCATGCAGTACTATGGAAACTGTGTTATAGCCACAGCACTGCAGGTGAGAGATATATTGTGCATACTGCCGACTAACAAGGTCAAGCCTTGGTACCAGAGAAATACTTCAGACAAAGTCTGACACATTAAACTGCTTGATTTCTCTTTCAACATAAAGTGCTCCCAGACAGCACAACATTGGCCAGTGAGGTTCAGGGAAGGCTGCCCCTGTATTTGTAGAATTTATTCAGTTTATCATACACCTAACACTCATAGCATGTTAGAGCTTATGTGGAGGAAATTTACATATCAGCTATCCTTTTTCACAGTGGTCTACTCTATGGTGTGGCATCAAGAAAAATTCTGGGTCCATAACAGGAGCAGGAAGATGAAGTGCTATTGTTTTCTACTTCATTGGGGTCTTGCATTCTTCATGTGCACTGTAACGTGCATCCTGGTCAAACCCATAGGTCACGAAGCCCCTCCTGACCTTCAAATGTGAATTTGCAAAGGATCACACAGTGAGTTGTGAAGTGCAGCTCTCCAGTGGATCCCACATGACACTTTATTATGTGAGACTGCATGAATTGTGCAATGAGTTTTCCACAGTGGACTGTACTTAGAGCTGTAACACATTGATGACCAATGGATCGCACTGTAAGCTGCCATCTACTGTGTGGATCTGCATTAGATCCCACAGGAAGACACTGGCCCTCAATGTGACATTGATGGTAAATCCCGCTTACCGCCACACTGACATCTGCTAACTTACCGCTGCGCTGGCGAGTATCTGTTGACCATATTATGACACACACACACCAATTTGACAGCATACAGCCACATACACAAATCCGCCATAGCAAAGGTCAGTGTAAAGTGGCAGTCCCAAAACCCATACCATTACACCAACAGAACAACACCCTTCACACTATGACCCACGAATCACCACGGTGGATATTCAAAGGCGGTAAACCATTGCGGTGCACACTGCCGCGCTCAGAATGGACACCCACATAAAAAACAACACTGCATTGGACAATACCAAATACAAACACCTGACACCCATACACACCACACCCACACACACACACCACTATAAAACACACACCCACATTAACCACAACGCCTTACGTACAACAATTGCCACCAGGAGACTGAAAAGAAGAGCAGAGAGACAACTAGACACACACACCACATACACCCCTCACTCACTCCACATCACACACCCCACCACATTACCCAAAACACCCTCACCAACACACATTACACAACACCCATGGCACCACTAATGCACCCCCGTTTCACTGAGGATGAGTTAAGGGTCATGGTGGAGGAAATCGTCA
This sequence comes from Pleurodeles waltl, assembly GCF_031143425.1. Classification (NCBI taxonomy): domain Eukaryota; kingdom Metazoa; phylum Chordata; class Amphibia; order Caudata; family Salamandridae; genus Pleurodeles; species Pleurodeles waltl. Next base: position 434,878,997 of record NC_090449.1, read on the forward strand.
GGGTAGAGCCACAGCTGTTTGGAGCACAGGTACAGCAAATATCTGTAGCAAGGAAGATGGAGCTATGGCGGAGAATCTCAGACAGGGTCAACGCTGTGGGACAGCACCCAAGAACAAGGGACTACATCAGGAAGAGGTGGAACTGCCTACGTGGGAAGATACGTTCCATTGCAGCAAGACACCAGCTCGACATGCAGAGGACTGGCGGTGGACCACCACCTCCACACCCGCAGCTGACAGCATGGGAGGAACAGGTACTGGCAATATTGCATCCTTGGGGACTCGCTGGAGTTGGTGGAGGGCTGGACACTGGTAAGTCAACATTTAACAATTATCACCCCGCATACCTCCATGCCATCACACACTCTCACCCTCACTCCCATCACTCTACCACATCCCATACACTCCACCAACACATCTCACTAATCCCAATGCCAGGCCCTGCATGCTGTACCAATGCAAGGACACCCCTCCGAGTCCTGCATGGACCCCCATCACTATAGCATGCACGGCACAGGGAAACTAACAATCCCACAATACACCAACGTACACAAACAAAAGCTGGAAGGGCAACATCAACCATAGAGGGGAATCTACAGAAGTACATATGTCATGCACTTGAAGCATAATACATCATTTACATCCCCACAGTTACCCCAGCCAATGTCAGTGGAGAGGAAGTGCCACCACTATCCAGTCCCCTAACAGAAGAGGCCCACAGTGATGGCAGTAACTCTGGAGTTCTGGATCTGGATGACCAACCTGGCTCATCAGGGACTACTGGACAGCCGGTCACCAAAGGCCACTCCCAGACCACCACAGAGCCTCCCCCATCAGGAACCAACACCACTGCACCCACCCAGCGTACCCACGCCTCTGTCCTCAGGACACGTCAATCAGCAGTGTGCCCACCTGTACAGGGACCCCAGGGCACACCTCGCCCACAAGACAATCAGGGACCTGGGGTCTATGGCAGTGGGCACACCATTCATCATCATCAAAAATACTTTATTCGATTGAGTACAACAATCATAAAAGCAGATAATTCATATTAAAAACATCACTCAATATTTAAAGTAATATAAGAACACAAGTAGGTCAGACCATACCTAAAAGGACCATGTAGCGAAATTATGTTGCAAGGAATTAAATAACTTCTCATAAATGCCACAGTTCAAAAACATGACAGATAAAATCAGTATAAGAGTATGTTTTAAAACAAAAGCTATTATCATTAAAAAAAGCATTTAAAATTTGTACAAATAAGAAAACCCTATCTAGGTTAGCTGATAATGTGGTCTAGCCTTCATCACTGCACATAAAAATAAAGCTATTCCATTACAAATCATAATTGATGGTAAGGACAGGAGGTAATTGAAGGCAGGACGACATTGTTTAAAATGCATTGATTTTAAAAATGGGATCACAAACGCTTTCCTTAAGTCTGCATAGAATTTACAAAAAAAGAGAATGTGTATTGTACTTTGCTCAGACACTAAGGGGGTCATTCCAACCCTGGCGGTCGGTGTTAAAGTGGCGGCAAAACCGCCAACAGGCTGGCGGTAAAAAAAATGCAATTCCGACCCTGGCGGAAACCGCCAACAGAGACCGCCACTTTAACACACCGCCCGCCACGGCGGGACAAACAAACAGTGCGGCGGTCACCGCCAACAGACAGGCGGGAGACAATGTACCGCCCACCCTATCACAACCCACCAATCCGCCACCTTTTCCGGGGCGGTAGCCCGCCGATAAACACACGGCGGAAACAGCCATTTCAAACAGAAAACACTCAGCTCCATACACCCCACGAGGAATCTGGACAGCATGGAACCCAACTCCACATCCTACCAGCCATTGTCTTCCTGCTCCTCTACCAGGAGCACGAACGCCGGCGCAGAAGACAACGGTGAGTACTGCACCTACGACACAGGGGAGGGGGGAGGAGAAAATATTACGGGGACACACATACGCGACACACCCACCCCCACCTTCACCCACTACAACACATACATCAATGCATAGCAACACATCACAGTTACCCCCCAAACCCCCCGGAAGAATGCAAAGGCAAAAGGAAATGATTATAAATTTAGAATTATATTGTAAGACTGAGAATAAAATATATCACACATCAATAACTTTATATACATAAATTGTCCAGTACGATATGTGTATCAGCCATTGTTCCTGGGCCACTGGGCCAAAACACATGGGCAAAGCCCACACAGGATACCTGCCTCCAACCGAGTGAACACTGCAGGGGCATCAGATAGCAAAACTACAGGCACCTCAGGGGGAAGGGAAGGGGGGCACCTCAGCCAGATGAGTCCACGACGCCAGATCCACGAGGGGCCTCCATGCCCATTGTGCCATCCTGGGGAGTGCAAAGCCACAGTCTCTCAAGTCTCTACAGTGGGTGGGTTGCCCACTGTGCCATCCTGGGGAGTGCAAAGCCACAGTCTCTCAAGTCTCTACAGTGGGTGGGTTGCCCACTGTGCCATCCTGGTGAGTGCAAAGCCACAGTCTCTCAAGTCTCTACACTGGGTGGGTTGCCCACTAGACCATTCTGGGGAGTGCAAAGCCACAGTCTCTCAAGTGGATAACAGTCTCCACTGGTACTGGAGGGGGACTAGTGCCCAGAGTGCTTCATGCAGCCCTGCCCGACACAGATGCGGGCCTGCCCCTTCCGCCAATGGGCCAGCGGTTCTTGAGATGAAGGGCCCAGTTCAGCGGTGCTTGAGACGGCGGTGCCCAGCGGAGCGGTGCTTGAAATGAAGGGCCCAGTTCAGCGGTTCTTGAGACGGCGGTGCCCAGCTGAGCGGTGCTTGAGACGGCGGTGCCCAGCGGAGCAGTGCTTGAGATGAAGGGCCCTGTTCAGCGGTGCTTGAGACGGCGGTGCCCTGTTCAGCGGTGCTTGAGACGGCGGTGCCCTGTTCAGCGGTGCATGAGATGAAGGGCCCAGCGGAGCAGTGCTTGAGATGAAGGGCCCAGCGGAGCAGTGCTTGAGATGAAGGGCCCAGTTCAGCGGTTCTTGAGACGGCGGTGCCCAGCGGAGCAGTGCTTGAGATGAAGGGCCCAGCGCAGCGGTTCTTGAGACGGCGGTGCCCAGCGGAGCGGTGCTTGAGATGAAGGGCCCAGCGGAGCAGTGCTTGAGATGAAGGGCCCAGGGCAGCGGTGCTTGAGACGGCGGTGCCCTGTTCAGCGGTGCATGAGATGAAGGGCCCAGCGGAGCAGTGCTTGAGATGAAGGGCCCAGCGGAGCAGTGCTTGAGATGAAGGGCCCAGCGGAGCAGTGCTTGAGATGAAGGGCCCAGTTCAGCGGTTCTTGAGACGGCGGTGCCCAGCGGAGCAGTGCTTGAGATGAAGGGCCCAGCGCAGCGGTTCTTGAGACGGCGGTGCCCAGCGGAGCGGTGCTTGAGATGAAGGGCCCAGCGGAGCGGTGCTTGAGATGAAGGGCCCAGTTCAGCGGTTCTTGAGACGACGGTGCCCTGTTCAGCGGTGCTTGAGACGGCGGTGCCCTGTTCAGCGGTGCATGAGATGAAGGGCCCAGCGGAGCAGTGCTTGAGATGAAGGGCCCAGTTCAGCGGTTCTTGAGACGGCGGTGCCCTGTTCAGCGGTGCTTGAGACGGCGGTGCCCTGTTCAGCGGTGCTTGAGACGGTGGTGCCCTGTTCAGCGGTGCATGAGATGAAGGGCCCAGTTCAGCGGTGCTTGAGACGGCGGTGCCCTGTTCAGCGGTGCATGAGATGAAGGGCCCAGTTCAGCGGTGCTTGAGACGGCGGTGCCCTGTTCAGCGGTTCTTGAGACGGCGGTGCCCAGCAGAGCGGTGCTTGAGATGAGTGTCCTGGTCAGCGGATCCGGCCATGGCATGGATGTCACTCGCCACCTGACATGTGGCTGGCGGGGCCTTCCTGCCCATCTGTCTGGTGGCTTGCGGGGCCCTCCTGGGCTGCAGTACCGGGCCTGTGGGTGTCCTTCTGCCCACCTGGGACGTGGCTTGCGGGGCCCTCCTGGGCTGTAGTACCGGGCCTGTGGGTGTCCTCCTGCACACCTGGGATGGGGCTGGTGGGGCCCTCCTGGCCAGCTGGCCTGCTGCCGGACTTGTCGGGCGTGCTGCTCTTCCCACCCTTCCCTGTTCCCCTGTGGCCCTTTCCCACCTTTGGCGGTGTGCCAGGTGGCACCTGACTTCCTGCCGGAGCCAATGTACGGATTTTTGTCCCTGGTGTCTTTGGTCTCTCGCGCCGGGCACTGGCAATCTTCGGATGCTTTTCCGGGGGTGGGCTGGCCGTGTCTTGGCTCCTAGCTGAACTGGCTGCCCTTGAGGGTTGGGGACTCCACAGTCCATGGCAAACAGTCTTTACAGGTCCCGGTTTTGTGGTGGCTGAGGTGCTGATTGGAGTCTTATGAGATGGACGGGGTGGGGGAGTTGTTGGAAAGAGGTCAAGTTTGGAAAAGAAAAGTGTAGGAAAGTCCTTTTTTTTTGCCTGATCACCCCCACTCTTTCTGGATAGGTACTGGTGGTTACTGACTCTTGGCTGTGCCCTGGGTACTGCTTACCAGTCCCAGGGCCAGTGCTCTGTGTAAAATGGATATGCAAATTAGGCTAATTATAATTGACTAAGTTAACCTACCTATAAGTCCCTAGTATATGGTAGGGCATGTAGGTTTAGGGACCACAGCATAGGTGGTGCACACCTAGGTGCATTGCTGAGGTGCCCAGTGTCATTTTAAAAGCAAGCCTGCCTTGCTGGCTGCTTTTAAATTAAAGTTATATGCAAATTCGACTTTGGAATTAAAGTTACTTCCAAAGTTATAAACTACCTTATTTTTACATATAAGTCACCCCTAAGGTGTGCCCTATGTGCCCCTAGGGCTGGGTGCCATGTAACTATAAGCAGGGACTTTATAAAAATAGATTTATAAGCCCTGGTGAGGTAAAAACAGCCAAATTCGTTTTTCCCTCATTGAAGTAAATGGCCTTCATAGGCTAGAATGGGCAGACTTTATTTTAAATTTTAAAGTCTCCTTAAATGTTACATACCAAGAATTTGGTATCAAATTGATTGTTATAATAAATCCCACAACTTCCAGTTGTTGGATTTAATATAACTAGTGCAGGTAAAAAGTTTAGACTTTACCTAAAAAGTTGCCAATTTCAGCTCTGCATTGTTTTTGCTGCTGTGCTCTGATTGGCCAGCCTGCAGCAGCTTCTGCCAGGCCACTTTTATGAGGTGTGAAGTGGCCTGGCTTTACACAAAGGAATGTGCTTGGGGGAGAGAATCTCCCCTCAGCAGATGGGGAAGCAGGAAGGGGGAGGGCTGCCAAACTGGTCTTCAAAGGCAGAGAAGGACATCTGGAGCACCCAGCAACACCCCCACATCCTGCAACCCCAGACAGCTAGGTGCCCCCTTGATTAGATTAGGAGAGGGCAGGAGAGGGGTGTGTTTATGATTTTTAGCCACACCAGTGGGTGGGTTCAGCCAGATCTCTCCTCCAAAAATCAGATTCATCCATTTTGGATTTTTAGAGACTATTGCCTTCTGGGATGGATTTTTGCCACACTTCCCAGGAAGTGGTCATCACAGGGGGACGACCCTGTCCCTGATTGGAGGACCAGGGCCCCCCTGCTTTTCACCCAGGAGCAAGGATAAAACTGGCAGACCTGCACCCACGCCTCAGATCCCCTCCAGAATTCAACAAGAAAGGAACTAAAGAAGAAGAAGGACTGCCCTGCTGGACCCCTGGCCTGCACCTGGAACCTGCACTCAGAAGGACTGCACCAGCTGCACACTTGGGCTTCACCACAAGAAGGACTTTGCCTGGCTTCAACTGGTTCAAGGAGGGACTCCCTGTTTGCTACAGGTGAAAAATTGCTAACCAGAGTCCCCTGCACCAACTCCTGAAGAAAGCGACCAGCTGACCACTGTCCAGTGGCCAAAAAGGAGTTTGCGCCAGGTGCATTCTGGGAGTTGAAGTCCGCACCCCCCAAGGACCATCACAGAACTTCTGGACCCTTGGGGTGAGCTGTGGACCCCAAAAGAACCTTAAAAGAACATCTGGGTGAAGCCCCAGAAGTTTGGAAAAGATTGGAGAAATTTTAGAAAAAAGCTCCATAAAGTGACCGACTCGACGCGGAAATTCTAGCCGGCTTGCCTCAACCGCGACCCGGCCTGACTTCGTGGTTCGTCCCGGTCAAGAAAAACATCCGAAAAAGAGACTAAGTCCGAACGTAAAAAGTTGACCGGGACCTTCCAGCCATCGTATCCGAGAAGGGCTCCATGGACGTCGGATCAAGATCCAGGTTTACCCCGGTCGAAGGATTTTCACATCAAAAAAACGACTAAGTCCGAAGGTAAAAGTCTCCACCGAGGAAACCTACATCGCGTATCCGGACAAGGGCTCCAGGAGGTCGGATTCAACTGGCAGGTTCGTCCCGGTGAAGAAAAACTTCAAAATAAAGACTAAGTCAGAAGGTAACTTTTTAACCGAGGCCTCCCGCGACCTGTAGCCGAGCAGGGCTCCATCGCGGTCGGCCTGAAAGTTTGACTTTGTCCCGGTCCTGGTGCAACCAGATGACCCGATTGGCGCTTTTTGTTTCTATGCGCTAGAAAATAATAATACTTTAAAAATTCATATCTCCGGTTCCCCTGAACCGATTTTAATCGTTTTTGTGTCATTTTAAAGCTAAAAATATAAGCTATTTTTATAAATTGGTTTTGGATTTTTAAACTGTTTCCTGTGTTTTATTTAATTACTGTTTTGTGATATTTGAATGCTTTACACTTTGTCTCCTAAGTTAAGCCTTGACGCTCGATGCCAAGCTACCAAGGGTAGAGCTGGGATTAATTTACTGAGACCTAACTGTACTTTTGTGGAGGTTTGTGGCTTGTTGCTAGGTGTAGGTACCTACCTGCCCTATCAATAACCCATTTTCCAACATAATTGGAAGCAGCGACGGGATCCTGTACTTGTGTTCAATATCACGTTACAGTTTTAGATAAAACAAATTAAAAATCCTTTAAATTGTCCTAGTGCAAAAATTGTTTTTAATTTTTAATTTTAAATTTTTTTTTTTTTTAATTAATTTGGATTAATTTCAATTATTGAATTTTTGTAATTTTTCTAAATTCCTGTTACCAATTTTTGCAAAAAGTTTTTGTTGACACAAAACTAGGGAACCATGGAGCTTGATCTGGCTAGCCTACCCACACTGACAGTAGTCCAGCTTAGGGGGTTGTGTACTGAGAGGGGGTTGCCTGCAACCCCTAATCTCAGGAAGGAAATCCTGATTAAATCCCTGACAGCATGGGCTGAGGCCCAAGAGGTAGAGACAGAGGAAGCTCCAGAGGAGGAACCAAAAGAAGATGATGTTAACTCTAACCATTCAGGGGAGGAAAGGCATCAGACCCCAAGTGAGGAAGAGGAGGAACGGTTCTCACTGGACACAGTCACTAGGGGCAGACCCAAAGCTAGTGATAGGAAGAGGGTCCTTTCAGGAGGAGAGAACCCATCCATCAGGGAGAGAGAGCTGGAAGCCCAGCTAGCCTACATAGCTTTGGAGGCAGATAAGCTTGCCCTAGAAAAAAAGAAGTGGGCAAGCAAAGAAAAAAAAGATGGAAGCAGCGAGAAAGAAACTGAGGTGTCCCTGGGTGGGGGTTTTGCCCCCAGATTACCCAAAGGGGTGGTTCCTGCCTATGTAGAGGGGGATGACATTGATAAGTGGCTGGGGGCCTTTGAGAGGGCCCTCCAGATGAGGAAAGTCAAGCCTCAGTACTGGGGTTCACTCCTTTGGGAGTTAGTTCCCAACTCTGGGAGGGATAGGCTCCTAACCATGAGTGGGGAGGATGCAGACTCATACCCCAGTATGAAGAGATGCTTGACTAAAAAGTTTGGTCTAACCCCAGAGCAGTATAGGCTTAAGTTTAGGGACACCCAAAAGACAAGCACCCAGTCCTGGGTGGACTTTGTGGACATTTCAGTGAAAGCACTGGAGGGCTGGATACAGGGCAACAGGGTAAGTACCTTTGAGGGGCTGTACAATTTGATTATGAGGGAGCACCTTCTAACTAATTGTGTCCAAGAGAGGCTCCGCCAGTATCTAGTAGACTCTAGGTTGACCAACCCCAGAGAGCTGGGGGAGGCAGCAGATGACTGGTTAAGAACTAGAGTTAACCAGAGACCCCCAGGGGGTGATCAGAAAAAGGGAGGACATGGTTCTTCTCAGGGGAAGAACCAGGGGAAAGATGACAAAAAACCCAAAGAGTCCTCACAAGAGTCCCCAAAAACTTCTCAGGGAGGGGGAGCCCCGAGCCAATTCACTTTTAAAGGGAAAGGGTATCAGGGAAAGAATTTTGATCCTGCTAAAGCAGGAAAGTTTCAGGAGCTTGCTAAGGCCGGCAAGTGTTTTGACTGTTTTCAGCCAGGACATAAAAGAGGAGATGCTATCTGCACCAAGAAGCCCCCCACTGGTGGGCAATCCCAGGGGATTGCTAGTGTAGGGTTGGGGGTGGAAGTTGGCCCAGGGGTGGAATCAGGGTACACTGAAGTCACCTTAGTATCCGTGGGTGGGGTGGACATTGCAACTATGGCCACCTTACCTCCCATCATGCAGAGGTATAGGCAGAGGCCTAAAGTCAATGGGACTGAAGTGGAAGCTCTGAGAGATACAGGAGCCAGTGTGACAATGGTCACAGAAAAGCTGGTTTCTCCAGAGCAGGTCTTACCTGGTGTCTTCCACCAGGTGACTTATGCAGATAGCAGAACCAAACTCCATCCCATGGCTATGGTGAGTCTGGAATGGGGAGGTGTGACTGGCCCTAAAAAAGTAGCTGTAGCTCCTGCCCTCCCAGTAGAGTGTCTACTGGGAAATGATCTTGAAGCATCTGAATGGTCAGAAGTGGAGAGAAGGGTCCATGCAAAGATGCTGGATCTCCCTGAATGGGTGTGTGCTGTGACCAGGTCACAAGCAGCACAACAGGGAAATGCTGGACACTTGGACCCTGGAACAATGGGCCAAGCCTCCAAGAAGAAGAGAAAGGGCACTGGGTCTGGCTTGCCAGCCCCAACAAGTACAGAGGGTCAGGAAGAATCCAACCCTGAGGGGGAGGATCTGAACTCTGAAGGAGGGACACCTTCCCTGCAAACTCTGCCTGACTTGGCAGAACTGCAAGGGGCAGGTGGGCCCACCAGAGAAGATTTGTGCCAGGGACAAAGAGAGTGTCCCACTCTTGAGGGCCTGAGGCAGACTGCTGCCAGGCAAGAACAAGGGGATACCAGTGGTACCCACAAGGTTTACTGGGAGGATGGAGTTCTCTACACTGAGGCTAGGACCCTCAAAGAAGGGGCTACTAGGAGAGTAGTGGTCCCCCAAAAGTATAGAGAATTCCTCCTTACCTTAAGCCATGATATCCCCTTAGCTGGTCATTTGGGACAGACCAAGACCTGGAACAGGCTGGTCAACCATTTTTTTTGGCCAGAAATGTCCGAAAAAGTCAAGGAGTTTTGCAGCTCCTGTGTCACCTGTCAAGCCAGTGGCAAGACAGGGGGCAAGTCAAAGGCTCCCTTAATTCCACTGCCAGTGGTCGGGACTCCCTTTGAGAGGGTGGGGATTGACATTGTTGGTCCCCTAGACCCACCAACTGCTTCAGGTAACAGGTACATTGTGGTGATAGTGGACCAAGCCACCAGGTACCCTGAGGCAATACCCCTCCGGACAATCACTGCACCCACAGTGGCTAGGGCCCTACTTGGTGTGTTCACCAGAGTGGGATTCCCAAAGGAGGTGGTCTCAGATAGGGGCACAAACTTTATGTCAGCCTATCTGAAAGCCATGTGGGAGGAGTGTGGTGTTACTTATAAGTTCAGCACACCCTACCATCCACAGACCAATGGTCTAGTGGAAAGATTCAATAAGACCCTGAAGGGCATGATCATGGGTTTGTCTGACAAACTCAGGAGGAGATGGGATGTCCTCCTCCCATGCCTACTGTTTGCCTACAGGGAAGTGCCACAGAAGGGGGTTGGATTCAGCCCCTTTGAGTTACTGTTTGGGCACCCTGTAAGAGGCCCATTGTGCTTGGTGAGAGAGTCTTGGGAAAAGCCTCTCAAGGAAGCCAAGGAGAATGTGCTGGATTATGTACTAGGCCTGCGGTCTCGCATGGCTGAGTATATGAAGAAGGCAAGCAGGAACCTGGAGGCCAGTCAGGAGCTCATGAAGCTCTGGCATGATCAAAAGGCTACCATGCCTGAGTATCACCCAGGACAGCTGGTGTGGGTTTTGGAGCCCATGGCTCCTAGGGCACTACAGGCCAAATGGACTGGGCCCTATCCAATCCTAGAGAAAAAAGGTGAGGTCACCTACCTGGTGGACCTTGGCACCCCCAGGAATCCTCACAGGATCCTGCATGTTAATAGGATGAAACCCCACCAGGACAGGGCAGACATGACCATGCTGATGGTCACTGATGAAGGGAAGGAGGAGGAGGGTGAACCTCTGCCAGACCTCCTGTCCTCAAAGGAAAAAGATGGGTCAGTGGAGGGAGTGGTACTCTCTCCCAAACTGACAGATCAGCAACAACAAGACTGTAAGCAAGTCTTGGGACAGTTTGCTAGTCTGTTCTCCCTGACCCCTGGACTCACCAATTGGTGTGTCCATGATGTTGACACTGGTGACAGCTTGCCTGTCAAGAACAAGCTGTACAGGCTGTCTGACCAGGTCAAGGCCAACATCAAAGCTGAAGTGGCTAAGATGTTGGATCTGAAGGTAATTGAGCACTCTGATAGTCCTTGGTCCAGTCCAGTGGTACTGGTGCCCAAAGCTAGTCCCCAAGGTGGGAAGAAAGAATTAAGATTCTGTGTGGACTACAGAGGTCTAAATGCAGTCACTAGGACTGATGCTCACCCCATACCTAGAGCTGATGAGCTCATTGACAGGTTGGGGGCTGCCAAATTCCTGAGCACATTTGATCTGACCTCAGGATATTGGCAGATTGCCTTAAGTCCAAGAGCCAAGGAGAGGTCAGCATTTTCCACACCAGAGGGCCACTTTCAGTTCAAGGTGATGCCCTTTGGGATGAAAAATGCTCCTGCCACCTTCCAACGGTTGGTGAATAGAGTCCTATCTGGGTTGGAATCTTTTAGTGCAGCTTATCTAGATGATATAGCTGTATTTAGTTCCACCTGGAGGGACCACCTGGTCCACCTGAAGGAAGTGCTTCAGGCCCTGCTTCAAGCAGGCCTGACTATCAAGGCAAGCAAGTGCCAGATAGGGCAAAGTTCTGTTGTGTACCTGGGCCACCTTGTTGGTGGAGGCCATGTACAACCTCTCCAGCCCAAGATCCAGACTATCCTGGATTGGGAGGCTCCAAAAACCCAGACTCAGGTCAGGGCCTTTCTTGGCCTGACTGGGTATTACAGGAGGTTTGTTCAGAATTTTGGGACCATAGTGGCCCCTCTGACTGAGCTTACCTCCAAGAAACAACCCAAGAAGGTCATTTGGACCCCAGAGTGTCAAAAAGCTTTTGACACCCTAAAACAGGCTATGTGTTCAGCACCAGTGTTACTGGCCCCTGACTATAGCAAGGAGTTTGTAGTGCAAACAGATGCTTCAGAGGAAGGGATTGGGGCAGTGTTAGCACAAGTTAATGAAGAGGGCCATGATCACCCAGTTGCCTTCATCAGCAGGCGACTACTCCCCAGAGAGAAGAAATGGAGTGCCATTGAGAGGGAGGCCTTTGCTGTGGTTTGGTCCCTGAAGAAGTTGAGGCCTTACTTGTTTGGCACTCACTTCCGTGTACAAACTGACCACAGACCTCTCAGATGGTTGATGCAGATGAGGGGGGAGAACCCAAAACTGTTAAGGTGGTCCATTTCCCTACAGGGGATGGACTTCACAGTGGAGCACAGACCTGGGACTGCTCATGCCAATGCAGATGGCCTTTCCAGGTTTTTCCACTTAGCTGATGAGGACTACCAGGGTGTAGGTTAGTACCCATCACCTTTCATCTGGGGGGGGGCAGTGTAGGAAAGTCCTTTTTTTTTGCCTGATCACCCCCACTCTTTCTGGATAGGTACTGGTGGTTACTGACTCTTGGCTGTGCCCTGGGTACTGCTTACCAGTCCCAGGGCCAGTGCTCTGTGTAAAATGGATATGCAAATTAGGCTAATTATAATTGACTAAGTTAACCTACCTATAAGTCCCTAGTATATGGTAGGGCATGTAGGTTTAGGGACCACAGCATAGGTGGTGCACACCTAGGTGCATTGCTGAGGTGCCCAGTGTCATTTTAAAAGCAAGCCTGCCTTGCTGGCTGCTTTTAAATTAAAGTTATATGCAAATTCGACTTTGGAATTAAAGTTACTTCCAAAGTTATAAACTACCTTATTTTTACATATAAGTCACCCCTAAGGTGTGCCCTATGTGCCCCTAGGGCTGGGTGCCATGTAACTATAAGCAGGGACTTTATAAAAATAGATTTATAAGCCCTGGTGAGGTAAAAACAGCCAAATTCGTTTTTCCCTCATTGAAGTAAATGGCCTTCATAGGCTAGAATGGGCAGACTTTATTTTAAATTTTAAAGTCTCCTTAAATGTTACATACCAAGAATTTGGTATCAAATTGATTGTTATAATAAATCCCACAACTTCCAGTTGTTGGATTTAATATAACTAGTGCAGGTAAAAAGTTTAGACTTTACCTAAAAAGTTGCCAATTTCAGCTCTGCATTGTTTTTGCTGCTGTGCTCTGATTGGCCAGCCTGCAGCAGCTTCTGCCAGGCCACTTTTATGAGGTGTGAAGTGGCCTGGCTTTACACAAAGGAATGTGCTTGGGGGAGAGAATCTCCCCTCAGCAGATGGGGAAGCAGGAAGGGGGAGGGCTGCCAAACTGGTCTTCAAAGGCAGAGAAGGACATCTGGAGCACCCAGCAACACCCCCACATCCTGCAACCCCAGACAGCTAGGTGCCCCCTTGATTAGATTAGGAGAGGGCAGGAGAGGGGTGTGTTTATGATTTTTAGCCACACCAGTGGGTGGGTTCAGCCAGATCTCTCCTCCAAAAATCAGATTCATCCATTTTGGATTTTTAGAGACTATTGCCTTCTGGGATGGATTTTTGCCACACTTCCCAGGAAGTGGTCATCACAGGGGGACGACCCTGTCCCTGATTGGAGGACCAGGGCCCCCCTGCTTTTCACCCAGGAGCAAGGATAAAACTGGCAGACCTGCACCCACGCCTCAGATCCCCTCCAGAATTCAACAAGAAAGGAACTAAAGAAGAAGAAGGACTGCCCTGCTGGACCCCTGGCCTGCACCTGGAACCTGCACTCAGAAGGACTGCACCAGCTGCACACTTGGGCTTCACCACAAGAAGGACTTTGCCTGGCTTCAACTGGTTCAAGGAGGGACTCCCTGTTTGCTACAGGTGAAAAATTGCTAACCAGAGTCCCCTGCACCAACTCCTGAAGAAAGCGACCAGCTGACCACTGTCCAGTGGCCAAAAAGGAGTTTGCGCCAGGTGCATTCTGGGAGTTGAAGTCCGCACCCCCCAAGGACCATCACAGAACTTCTGGACCCTTGGGGTGAGCTGTGGACCCCAAAAGAACCTTAAAAGAACATCTGGGTGAAGCCCCAGAAGTTTGGAAAAGATTGGAGAAATTTTAGAAAAAAGCTCCATAAAGTGACCGACTCGACGCGGAAATTCTAGCCGGCTTGCCTCAACCGCGACCCGGCCTGACTTCGTGGTTCGTCCCGGTCAAGAAAAACATCCGAAAAAGAGACTAAGTCCGAACGTAAAAAGTTGACCGGGACCTTCCAGCCATCGTATCCGAGAAGGGCTCCATGGACGTCGGATCAAGATCCAGGTTTACCCCGGTCGAAGGATTTTCACATCAAAAAAACGACTAAGTCCGAAGGTAAAAGTCTCCACCGAGGAAACCTACATCGCGTATCCGGACAAGGGCTCCAGGAGGTCGGATTCAACTGGCAGGTTCGTCCCGGTGAAGAAAAACTTCAAAATAAAGACTAAGTCAGAAGGTAACTTTTTAACCGAGGCCTCCCGCGACCTGTAGCCGAGCAGGGCTCCATCGCGGTCGGCCTGAAAGTTTGACTTTGTCCCGGTCCTGGTGCAACCAGATGACCCGATTGGCGCTTTTTGTTTCTATGCGCTAGAAAATAATAATACTTTAAAAATTCATATCTCCGGTTCCCCTGAACCGATTTTAATCGTTTTTGTGTCATTTTAAAGCTAAAAATATAAGCTATTTTTATAAATTGGTTTTGGATTTTTAAACTGTTTCCTGTGTTTTATTTAATTACTGTTTTGTGATATTTGAATGCTTTACACTTTGTCTCCTAAGTTAAGCCTTGACGCTCGATGCCAAGCTACCAAGGGTAGAGCTGGGATTAATTTACTGAGACCTAACTGTACTTTTGTGGAGGTTTGTGGCTTGTTGCTAGGTGTAGGTACCTACCTGCCCTATCAATAACCCATTTTCCAACAAAAAGCAATTTGGAAAGAGAGGGACGGGTAGGTGTAGTGGGTATGGGAGTGGAGGAAGAGGATGTGGTTGTAGGAGTGTGAAGTCTGGTGTCTTTGGGTGCAGGTGCTTGGGCTGGAGGCTGTCGTGAGGTGGATGGCTGTTGGGTGGGTGGCTGCCTGCGTTTGTGTAGTTTGGAAGAGGGGGTGACAGACACACTGGGAGAGGAAACAGGGGACGTGTAAATGGTTGTGGGGTGGTGACTGCAAGTGTGCGGAGTGTTCTGGTGGGTGTGCTGGTGATGGACGTAGTGGCTGAAGATGTTGTGCATGCAAGTGTGAGTGGAGACGTCACAGGGAGGGAGGAGGGAGACGAGGAGGAGGGGGACACAGTGGAGGCAGTGGGTGTTGGTATGTCTGCATGTGGATGTTGCTTGTGTGAATGCTTGTGTGATGTGTGGTGCTTATGTCTGGATGAGCTTCCCTTGGGTGTTGAGGTGTTTGCAGGCTGGTCTGATGGTGTGTCTGGGATAGGCAGAGGTACAGGGGATTGGGTCTGGGTGGAGGAAGTTGGAGGGGGGAGGCTAGAGACAGGGACAATTGCTGCCGTCAGTGCTGAGGCCAGAGCGTTGAACGATCGCTGATGGGCAGCCTGACCAGAATGAATGCCCTCCAGGTATGCATTACTCTGGTGCACCTCCCTTTCTACACCCTGGATGGCATTCAAAAGGGTAGACTGCCCAACAATGATGGTCCTCAGGAGGTCAATGACCTCCTCACTGAGGGCAGCAGGGGTGACAGGGGCAGGGCCTGAGGTGCCTGGGGCGAAGGAGATGCCCACCTTCCTGGGTGAGCGGGCACGGGGCAAACGCTGAGGGGCTGCTGGGATGGCGGCGCTGGTGCGCTGGGTGGCGGCTGTACCTGTTGTTGCGGGGGGCACGGATGTTGCCGCCACCACAAGGGCGCTCCCTTCAGAGGACGAGTCGCTGTCACTGACATCAGCACGAGTCCCCGCTGTGGAGCTCCCCTCGCCGTCCGTCCCACTGGTGTATTCGGACTCCGTTGCATGGCCCTCCAGGGCCATGTGGGATGCAGCTCTCCTCCTGCTCCGATGCCACTTCTCCTCCGCCTGATGATGCTAATGCACACATGAACAGGAAGACCACAAAAAAGGGGGGGGAGAAATAAAGACATGTTGAGTGCATGCATTGGCGACACCGTTGGCGGAGAGGACTGACACAGAAGCCCCCTGCACTACGCCGCACACTTGGGGTCCACTACGCAATCCGTGGGACATGGCCTACAAGCCTATGGACGACAACTGCACACATAGATGACACAGGGCCATGGATACCTGTACTTGGCACCCTACAGAGGTGGGGGGCGGGGGCACAGGGCCATGCCTTACGGAGGGGCCTAGCCTACAGAAATCGCCCTGGCCTAGGGATACCCACAGCCCTCCTCCCCCACCCAGACACCTCCACTGCGCGCAAAGTCAGCAGAATGTATTTGTATTCACCCCCTTGTGTCTGATGTGATGTCCTCACGCGCCCATCCAAATCGGGGTAGGCCACCGCCAGGATCCGGGACATCAAGGGGGTAAAATGTCGACTGGCACCCCTCCTACGTTGGGAGGCCATCCCCAGCTGAGCCTCCGCCGTCTTCCTGCTCCAGCGTCGGATGTCCTCCCACCTCTTCCGGCAGTGGGTGCCCCGTCTGTTGTGGACCCCCAGGGTCCGGACGTCCTTGGCGATGGCACGCCAAATAGCGACTTTCTGGTGGGCGCTGACCTATGTGACATGTACAGGGAGAGAAAAATTGTCATCACCTTCTGCATGCTCGATGTGAGTGGCCCCCCATCCCCACCCTTGCCATGTGGCACATGCTCTCATCTGTCGTTTGATGCATGCCTCAATCGCTCCCCTCCCCACCATCTTTCATCCACCCCACTCAACCCAGGCATTGCCCACTAAGCATGGTCCCTGTGTACTTACCTGTTGGTCTGGAGGACCATAGAGTAGCGCATACTGGGGGTGGACCCCATCCACAAGTTTCTCCAACTCCTCCGCAGTGAAGGCAGGGGCCCTTTCCCCAGTCGCATGAGCCATTGTCTCTTCCAGACCGAGGTCACAGCAGCACTTGCAGTGTAGGTCCTCTCCTGTGGAAGATCAGGTATCAAGTGATTAAGCAGATAGAACATGGCGGTCACGCCCGCGGCGGTGCGTACCGCGGCGGTGCGTACCGCGACCGCCGGCGCACATCGTCATTGGCTCCTGAAACCCATAGGGTTCAATGTTAACCAATGCGGCTTTGCGCTGCGGTCTTCGACCGCCTACCGCCACAGTGTGCCACGCCAGCGCATTGACCTCACATCCCACTGTCGCACTTCACAGGTCAGGCAGCCGCCATTTCAAGGGCCCACATGGCTTAATTTCTACTGCGTCACACATACCTAGGCCTTGCATCAACACTCATACAAACCTTTCAATGCATTGGGAATCGTGTTATGTGCAAGCTGTGGTTACGTACCTGTGGGTTGATTGACTCTGTGCTCGCTGTTGTCCTTCATAGGCACCGTCCGCTGGGACATGCGAGGAGATGGAGGAATCTTCCCGTGTACAGACCGCTGGTGGACCTGTCGACAATGGAGGAACGACATGTCATACTGACATACAGGCTTGACCGAGCCACTATACAGGAACTGTGTGCCCAGCTGGAGCCAGACCTGATGTCACCCATCCGCCAACCCACAGGGATCCCCCCTCTAGTGCAGGTGCTATCAGTACTCCATTTCTTAGCAAGTGGGTCTTTTCAAACAACAGTGGCCATATCACCAGGGATGTCCCAGGCCATGTTTTCCAAGGTGTTGTCCAGAGTGTTGTCTGCCCTGCTCAAACACATGAGGAGCTACATCATTTTCCCTGAGGTGGGGGATTTGGTTACAGTGAAAGGAGACTTCTATGCCCTTGGACATATTCCCAACATCATTGGTGCCATTGATGGGACACATGTTGCTTTGGTCCCCCCCAGCAGGAGTGAACAGGTGTACAGGAACAGGAAGAGTTATCATTCCATGAATGTCCAGATGGTGTGTTTGGCTGACCAGTACATCTCCCATGTTAATGCCAAGTTCCCTGGGTCAGTGCATGACGCCTACATCCTGCGGAATAGCAGCATCCCGTATGTGATGGGTCAACTCCAGAGGCACCGGGTGTGGCTATTAGGGGACTCTGGTTACCCCAACCTGTCATGGCTATTGACCCCAGTGAGGAATCCCAGGACAAGGGCAGAGGAACGGTACAATGAGGCCCATGGGCGGACTAGGAGGGTGATCGAGCGAACCTTCGGCCTACTGAAGGCCAGGTTCAGGTGCCTCCATATGACTGGTGGATCCCTAATGTACTCACCAAAGAAGGTGTGCCAGATCACGTGGCCTGCTGCATGCTTCACAACCTGGCTTTGCGACGCCAGGTGCCTTTTCTGCAGGAGGATGGTCCAGATGGTGGTGTTGTAGCAGCTGTGGAGCCTGTGGAGAGTGAAGATGAGGAAGCCGAAGAGAACGACATAGAGAACAGGAACACAGTAATACAGCAGTATTTTCAATGACACACAGGTAAGAGTACACACCGGCATATTACATTTACTTAAAGACTCCTACCTCTCTACTGTCTGACTTTTTCCCCCAGTGTTTGGTAACTGTGTTGTGACTTTCCCTTCCGTTTTCAGAGATGTGGGCCCCACTGCGTGACATCTGCTTTGTTTCCCCATGGACTACAGCTGTGTGACAGCGGTTTGTTGGCATCACAATGTGAATGAACATTTTGGCACGGTCATGTCTAATACATTTGTTCTAAATCACAGCCAGACTCCAGATTGTTTTGTGCAATAAGTGTGTTTATTCAAGTGCTCTAAATTGGATGGGTGGTTGCAAATCGGTGAGGGGTGATGGTGGAGGATTGTCCATGGCAGAGTCCAGACTATCAGTATCACAGGTGCATTGTCCAAATGCCTGTGGGAAGTGGAGCAGGGGCAGTTTAAGGTTGGACAGGGTGACAATGTGGGACAGTGGGATGACCATCAGGGCGGTATCCTTTGCTGGCGGGGGTCTTGACATCTTACTCTGTCTTCTTCCTGGATCTCAGGGCCCGCTTGCGGGGTGGTTCTCCTTCCGCAGGGGGTGGGGTTCTGGTGGCCTGTTGGTCTTGTGTCGGGGCCTCCTGTCCACTAGCGCCGGCGGAGGTGGTAGGCAGTTCTTGGTCCATGCTAGTGTCAGGGGCCCTTTGAGGTGCCACAGTGTCCCCCAATGTGGTGACTACCTCATTCAGGGCCACTACGATGGTACCCATGGCGGAACTGATGTTTCTTAGCTCCTCCCTGAACCCCATATACTGTTGCTCCTGCAGAAGCTGGATCTCCTGAAACCTGGCCAGGACCGTCGCCATCGTCTCCTGGGAGTGGTGGTATGTTCCCATGATGGAGGAGAGGGCCTCGTGGAGAGTGGGTTCCCTGGGCCTGTCCCCCCCTGTCGCACAGCAGCCCTCCCAGTTCCCCTGTTTCCATGGGCCTCTGTCCCCTGGACCGTGTGCCCACTTCCACTGCCCCCAGGTCCCTGTTGTTGTTGTTGGGGTGTTGGGTTAGCCTCGGTTCTCTGTAGTGGTGGACACACCGCTGATTGACGTGTCCTGGGGACAGAGGTATGGGCCCGCTGGGTGTATGCTGTGCTGGTGTTTCCAGAGGGGGGAAGGTCTGCTGTGGCCTGTGGCTGTGTGAGGGGAACCGACTGTCCCGAGGTCCCCGATGGACCGGGCTGGTCATCTAGATCCAGGGAGACAGAGCTGCTGTCCTCACTGTGGGCCTCTTCTGGGGGTGGAGTGGACATTTGTGGACCCTCCTGCGCGGTGACCTGGCGTTCGGGTCCTGCAGGGGTATAAAAGTATGGTTATTGCTTCTGTGTGTGCCATAGCTTGCAATGGGTGGGTGCCCGTGTACCCCAGTGCTGGCATTCCTTTGTGGGGGCTGTTGTGACGGTGGTTTGGGGGGGGTTGTATGTGTATGTGCAGTGAGCATGCTTAGGTGATGGGTGTCCATGCTTTGTGGACGCATGCAGGGCTAGGTGTTGGGATGGGTGGGTTGTGATGGTGAGACATGTGCAAGGAGTAGGTGTGATGGGGGTGCGGGTGAGGGTGGGGGTATGAATTGGCATGCAGGTGGGGTGGGGGGGATGAAGTAGTGAAGATGAGACTTACCAGAGTCCATACCTCCAGCTACTCCTGCAAGGCCCTCAGGATGCAGGATGTTCAAGACCTGCTCCTCCCATGTTGTAAATTCTGGGGGAGGAGGTGGGGGTTCGCCGCCAGTCCGCTGCACCGGCGATGTTGTGCCTGGATACCATGGAACGCACCTTCCCCCGTAGGTCGTTCCACCTCTTCCTGATGTCGTCCCGATTTCTTGGGTGCTGTCCCACTGCGTAGACCCTGTCCACTATTCTGCTCCATAGCTCCATCTACCTGGCAATGGTGGTGTGCCCCGAACAGCTGTGGCTCTACTCGTACAATTTCCTCCACCATGACCCTGAGTTTATTATCAGAGAACCTGGGGTGTCTTTGCGGTGCCAAGGGGTGGTGTGGGTGATGTGTAGGGTGGATTGTGTGGTGCTAAGTGTGGTGATGTGTATTGTTGTGTTGTTTGAAGTGCGTGCAAATATTGCTGGATGACAGTGAATTGGGCGTCTGGGTGCTCGGATGTCTTTTCTCGGTGCGTGTTCACGAATCTCCTGGAGTGGAGGTTTGTGGGTGATGGTGTGTATTTTATATTGTAATGGGTGTGTGGGAGTGGTGTGTGTATGTGTATCAGGTGTGTGTATTTTGAATTGTCCAATGTGGTAGTGTTTTGTACAAGTGTGTGTATTTTGAGCGCAGCGGTGTGTACCGCCAATGGAATACCGCAGTTGAAAGACCGCCGCGTGGATTCGTGTGTCGTGATAGTGTGGGCGTATTTCTGTTGGCGTGACGGTGGAGGTTTGGTCATCGCCAGTTTCTCGCTGCCCTTTGGTGTGGCAGACTTTTGTGGATGTCTATATTTTGGCGGTTTGCCTGTTATGGGTCAGAATGACCGTGGCGGTTTACCGCGGCCGCAGCGGTGTTATGGCGGTCTTCTGAACGGCGGTAAGCGCCTTTTACCGCCGAGGTTGGAATGACCACTTAAGTCACAAGGGCATTTTACCACGACAGGGGTCCCATCATTAATACACGGGAAGCTAACAAGACGATGGTAAATCTCTAATCTTAGGCGTGTAAGGACGAACCAATGCCTTGGATTCAGTACATTACTCAGATATGGTTCCATGCCATCTGTTTGTTGCAACATGAAATTCCTCATTACGCTGGGTTTCTTTGCCTCAGTGGCCCATCTTAAATCGGCCAGGTGAGTAAGACAGATATTTTTCAGTTCCTTCCTGGAAATTGTTTCCAGTTTTGCCGGGGTGGAATATAACTCAGGATAGCCCAGCTCTATAAAAAAAATCTTTATATAATTTAGCCATGGAATTTTCAGCGGATAAGATAATGCCGATGCATCTTCTATGATGGCCCTGTTCAGCCTAGCGGAATCAGAAGTCCATACTTTATTCCATAATAGGATTGGTTGGATACAAATTAAGGCTATGAGGTATGATACCCCCAATTCCATATGGCATGCCAGTGTAGGGGTAGATTTTGGAGTGCTTAAAATAAACTTTAAAAAAAATATTTTTCAACTAGCTGTAGGTTGTTGCAGTTCCTATATCCCCAGAGTCCTGCCCCGTACAATGCAACAGAAACACATTTTGCATTGTACAATATCATCATATCCTTGGGGGTCGCTCTACCAACCTTTTTCGAAAAGTTTTTTACAGCCATGATAGTTTTAATGAATGACAGCTTCCTCAATTTTATGGCTTGTGACCATGTCCCTTCATTATCAAATGTAATGCCTAAATATGAAAAGGTTCCTGTATCGTCTAGTTTCGTACCTTTTAGCATGATCTGGGGTTTCTTTATAGAATTTCTACCACATGTCATCGAGAAGGTTTTAGAATGGTTAATTCTGAGACCTAAGGCTTCCATATACTTATCAAAGATTGTAAATAGCCTCTGCAATGCTACTGGGGTGCGGGCCATCAAGACGGCGTCATACGCATACAGGAGTGCTGGGATCTTTCGAGAACCAACTTATGGGAGGTCACTGCAAGCATCAGATAATACTCCCTCTAATTTATCAATATATAAAGCAAACAGTAGTGGCGCTAGTACGCAGCCTTGCCGTACCCCCGTTCAATGGGAAAGGCTGAGGTGCATTCTCCCTGAAGCCCATAACGCACCTTGGCTTTAGGTCCAGCGTATAGTTCCCTAATAAAGTGGACAATAGTTAGGTCTACCCCCATGTCCAATAAAATAGGCCATAATTTACTATGGACCACACAGTCAAATGCTGAAGTCAGATCGACAAACACTAGGTAAAAGGCTCCGGCCTTGGCCCTCACATATTTACTGAGTATAATATCTAAAGTCAGAGCCTGCTCCATAGTCCCTATCCCAGCTCTAAAGCCATATTGCAAGTATGAAAAGGATATTGTTTTCTTCCCCCCAATCTCGTAGCCTGTTTAAAACAATTCGTCCAGCAATCTTTGCAAGCGTATCAAGCAGAGAGATTGGGCGGTAGCATGCAGGATTTTGATGATCTCCCTTTTTGAAGATAGGAACAATGATGGACTCGGCCCAGGTCAGTATAAAGACTGTGGCACAACAGGCACGAAAAACTTGAGTTAATAGTGGGCCCCAAAGTGAAACGTTCGACTTATAGACATCAATTGGGACTCCATCTGGGCCTGGCGCTTTCCCGCTTTTACTAGTGTTAATTGCGTCTACAACCTCTTTTAGGCTAAATGGTGGAAAAATAGATTGGGAAACTGGTCTCATGGGGTTTGGTTCCAGGACCAAGTCTTTAGCGGAATATATACTAGAGAAAAAAGAAACCCAATCCTCTTCAGTAATGGATATTTCGATTGATGGTAATGTTCCATCACACAGAAGAGGAGAGTTTACAATTTTCCAAAATTTAACGTTGTCATTCTGAAGGCTTGCTTCACAAAGAGAATGCCAAGCCTCGTTTTTTAAATTCTGTTTTCTTGTTTTTATAGCCTTTTTATACTCCTTCCTCCGAAGGCTAATGCCATGTTTGTCAGGATTTTGTCTATGTAAGCACTGTTTAAGATTTTTATAAGCTTGAGTACATTCACTATCAAACCATCTTTTGCCTGCATAAGGCCTAGATTTACCAAAGCTAACTGTGAGGGAGTTTTTAATTCCGGTAGTTATTGTAGTGAAAGCGTTTATGCAAGCCTGTGGGCAAATATTGTCTGAAAGACAAATTTCAAACTCTTTAGAGAGTTTGGTCATTAATTGTTTCATAAACTGCGTAGGCTCAAGCTGTGACCATTGGATAGTGTAACCATTTCTTGTTCCCAATTCTATATTCTCTACCTTCTCCGTTGGTTCCTTATGTTTGGTGAGGGCTTGAGGGAGTGCAATGCTTAAGCTTTGAGGGTAGTGGTCGCTGAACAAAGCATCTTGAATTTTATATTCAGACACATAAATAGTAGAATTATTAGATAATAGTATAAAATCAATTATTGTGTTAGCATGTCTGCCATTGAATGTGGGTTTTAACTGTGGTTTACAAGGATTTAAACTATTGCACAAAAGGAGATCAAATTTAAACAATGTTTCATTTAACAAATTACCATAATGATTATGTGCAAAGTGGTATAAGTCATCATCTCCACTCGTGCCAAAAAAACAACATTTTTCCACGGATTGAGGACACAAATGTGTATTAAAGTCCCCCCCCATACAATAAAAGTCTCATTGTCCGCTGAGTTGCACACTCTGTCCAAATCTTCCTGCAACAGCTTGAGAACAGAAAAAAACTTTGTTGAGGAACATTATTAAAAAAAATAATGATCACCATTTATGCGGTGATTTTTAGTTTACATGTGATCAGTTGATAGAATGAATTAGAAATTAATCTAACATCCTTGATTAAATTGAACTTGTTAGAGATGAAAGTACACAGCCCACCTTTTGCCCTGCCCCGTGAGCAAGGAACGGCGGGGTGTGAAATGTCCTAAAACCATTTATGTGGATAGGGTCCGCGGACCAAGTCTCTTGTAAACTCACCCAGGAAAAGGATCGAATATATTCTAACCAGTCTTCATTCTTACTTTTCGAGCGCAGGCCTGCCACATTCCAAAATAAAAATGAGAAGTCCTCTCCCCGAGTTTTAGTCCCTTGCCCCGACCAGAAGACTGTTTGGTTACTATGGGCCATATGTACGAACACTTTTACCCATAGACACAGAATGGGTAAAAACCTTTGCTACATCTGGCCCTATGTCTTTTAATTGGATGGAGAATCCACTTATTGGCGCTTCATTATTGACAAGTTGACTTGGTTCAACATCCATCTCCGTCTGTTCATCTCCATTACTCTCCACCAAACCATGCCCACCCTTTTGTGGATCAGAAACTGCGATTAGCGTAATAGTTGTATGCCCACCCACTTCCTGATTAAATGATAGTCAATCAACACCTTCCAAAGAAAGGGCATGAAATCTATTTTTGGTTGGGATTGAGTAATATCTTTCTGAGCTAGTTGTTTGTTTCTTAGAATTAGGACCAGGGTGGACCTGGTCAATGTTGTGCGTGTAAAAGAAACCCAAGGGCAACAGTATAGTGCCATTAGTGCCATAGTCCGTAATCTGTCGCGGGTTTAGGTAGCTCAGAATGTCTTGACCAGTTTCGGAGATTTAAAAGAGAGTACCACACAGTCACCCCTAAATAACTTCTGGCTCTTCCCCACCCATTTTACCCTCCTAACCATTTTAATATCATCAAAGAGAACTTCTGTCATGCCAGATTTCATACGGGTTCCAATCCAGTTCAAGGATTTATTCCTCAACGCCGTCCATGATTCCCTATGGTCCCCAGAAAGGGTGGGGACATTTGCCAGGACTATCACATAGGGAGTTGCCGCTGGTGGTAGATCTAATATATCCCTTGATGTTGGAGAAGAATCTCAGAAGAATTTCAGGCTGGTCAATGTTACCCCTCTGTTTAGCCATGCTTATTGGTGTGGGGGACTACTGATACTAACTAGTGGAGGGCATGAATCTACATGTCTTTGGATGGGCTGATGCATATGTGGTGGCTGTTTATGCACTGGTAAAGGGTTACTGTTTGGATCTAGATTGTCACAATGTTGGGTGGTGATGGCTGTTACACTTGCAAACTGAGCCTTCATTAAATTAAACATTGTCTCTATGTTTACCTCCAATCGTGTTAAGCGTTCAATCATCTGGTCAAAAAAGGGCCTGACTAAGTGTTCCAAGAAGTTAATAGTCTCTGAGGGATTGATTTCCGTATTCACTATGGGTTGTGCATTCCTATGATCAAGTTTTGTATTCTCGCGGACGATATGTGCGTATTGAGTAGATTCAATGAGTGAAGATCCAGGATTGCCTCGTCAAATCTTACAAACTATTTTGGGTTTCCTTAAATGTTTGGGGGGCGATGGTCGCCGTCATCTGAAATAAAGTCAGTTATATCTTGGATACATCCATTCTTACCTCTAATTTGAGGTCCAGTTACCGGAAAATTTGTAAATTTTTGTGGTGGGGGGAAATGGGGAGGATCCGAAGATTGAGTTAAAATCTTTTCCTCAACATTAATAATTTGTTTATCAATTGCCCCCATGGCTCCTGAAATAAATTTCAATATTGTTGAGTGATCTTTCTGGGAGGTAGAATCTTTTAAGCTGGATTGCTTCCTTTTACCCATTCTCGCTAATTATTTGATCCTGCGAAAAAGAAGGGAAGTAATTGTGCTAAAAATACAGTGTTCATTGCTGTAAAAGTGATAAGGCTGAGTAAAATAAACACTATGTGCACTTTTGTCGAAATGAGCCAAAAAAATGACCTCCCACCGTGCTGAAGGGCTGTTTTACAGACTCGTCAAAGAGGGAAAATTAAGACCCTGTCGCAAAAAATCAAAAAAGAGTAAAACTACCTGTTAAGGTTTAGGTGCCCAAACCAATAATTGCAGGGAAGATGTCAGGGGGGTGGCCAAGCCCAGCCTCTGCCAGGCGCTGACGGGCGCAGGACGGGCCCACCCTTGGCCCGGATTTCGCCCGGGCGCCGCCTGAGCGCTTCCCACGTGGCGGGAGCACGTGATTGAGTTTAGTTTAAAGGGCTCCTGCCCTTGTGATGGCTGCCGCCGCCTCCTCCTCGGACACAATGCGCGCTTCCCACAGGGCGGGAGCACGAGATTGAGTTTAAAGGGTTCCTGCCCTTGTGATGGCTGCCGCCGCCTCCTCCTCAGACACAATGCACGCTTCCCGCAGGGCGGGAGCGCGAGATTGAGTTTAAAGGGCTCCTGCCCTTGTGATGGCGCTTCCCCCCACACCATTCAGCGGACAGAGGCACAGACCAACAGGGACACTGGGAGGACTGCTATGCGTCAGTGGGAGGACAGGCCAAGGGAACCGACTCTCCAGAAGGCACTCTCCGAGATCCTGGGAGCCTACCAACATTCCCAGGACACAATGGGCCAGATCCTAGACAATGTGCAGGAGAACAGGCAGCAGCAGGAGGGACAGTATCAGGGGATCAGGGAGGACTTGCAGGCCATCACCACCACCCTGATCTCCATAGCAGGGGTGCTGGCAGACATAGCCAACATCATGAGGGAGGCAACAGCACACTAGCCAGTCATCCGAACAGCCCTCCGCTTCCGCTACCGCTAACAGCCAGGAGGCCCCACCACAGGACCCATGGGCCACCAGCATCCCTCCCCCTGCAGAAGGTAAACCACCCCGCAAACGTTCACTGCGAACCAGACAGAAGCCAGAGACAATTGCCAAGAACACCGCCAGGAAATGAGACTCTCCTGACTGTCCCCCTAGTGTCCCACTCAGTTACCTTGTCCACCTTGAACTGCCATTGCTTCCCTTCCTATGTCTCCATGGACACTGCACCTGTGCTACAGACAGACTGGAACAATACCTAGGACTTTCCTCCCTAATCACCCCATTCAAATGCACTTTCCCCTCTATATTTTAGCACAACAATAAACACCCTTGGATAAAACTCGACTACTAGTATTTCATGTATTGCAAATTTGTATTGATTGAAACAGCTACAACCATTGCAAATGAACTGTACATAGTATGAGCATAGAATTAATGACCTGTTGCTGGCTGTTGTGGTCACATCAGGACATTGTTGTCATATCACCAGCATCTGTAAAATGAATATCCATAGGTAACAGTAAGTAGGGGAAAGAAGTGGGTAATGCCAGCATGCAAGTGTCACACAGAATACACCAATAGTCATAGAAATGTGAAGTTGCACTGTCTCACCTGTGTGTCATTCGAAGTACTGATGTGTCACTAATGTTCTGTTGTCCACTTCCTCATCCTCTGCCTCCTCATCCTCACGGTTCTCAGGGTCCACTGCTGCCACCGGGGCATCTCCAGTCTCCTCCTCCTGCAGAAAAGGTACATGGCGTCTGAGGGCCAGGTTGTGCAACATGCAGCATGCCACTACTATTTGGCAGACCTTCTTGGGAGAGTAACACAGGAGGCCGAAGGTCCTCTCAATGATCCATCTGATTCACCCATGTGCCTCTTTATAATGTTCTTCTGCCCTTGTCCTGGCATTCCTCACAGGGGTCAGCAGCCATGATAGGTTTGGGTAACCAGAGTCACCTGCAAATATTGAGAGACAACATTTAGCCACACACTATCCTATATGGCCAACAGCATAGACATACACAACACATACTGTGTGGGGACCAAGGCTCACCTATTAGCCACACTCTGGGGGTGATTCTGACCTCGGCGGTAAAATGCCCTTACCGCCGGTCAGAAGACCGCCATAACACCGCCGCGGCCGCGGTCAACCGCCACGGTCATTCTGACCCATAACGGCCAAACCTCCAAAAATCCGTCCTCCACTGCAGCCCGCCACATCGGCGGGCAGCGATAAACTGGAGATGACCAAACCTCCACCGTCACGCCAACAGAAATACGCCCATGCCATTACGACCCACGAATCCACACGGCGGTCATTCAAACGCGGTATTCCATTGGCGCTACACACCGCCGCGGTCAGAATACACACACATCACCAAAACACAGCCACATTGGACAATTTGAAAAACACACACCTGATACACATACACACACCACTCCCACACAATCAACCAACTATAAAACACACACCCACATCACCCACAAACCCCTGCGACCCCAAATACTGAGAGAAGGAGAGAGAGACACAGCAGACAATCCAAAGCAAGACACACTGAGGCACACTACACCATCACACACACCACATAGTAGCACAAAGCACCACTCACCAACACACTCCTCATCACATACACCACCCCACACCTCACCCACACCACCCCATGGCACCCCAAAGGCATCCACGCTTTTCGGACCAAGAACTCCGGGTCATGGTGGAGGAAATCCTAAGAGTGGAACCCCAGCTCTTCGGCTCGCAGGTGCAGCACACCAGTATAGCCAGGAAGGCGGAGCTATGGCAGCGGATCGTGGACAGGGTCAACGCGGTGGGACAGCATCCCAGGAATAGGGAGGACATCCGCAAAAGATGGAACGACCTACGGGGGAAGGTCCGGTCAATGGTCTCGAGGCACAACCTCGCGGTCCAGAAGACTGGTGGCGGACCCCCACCCACCCCTCCCGAATTTACATCGTGGGAACAAGAGGTCTTGACCATCCTGCATCCTCAGGGCCTCGCAGGAGTAGCCGGAGGAATGGACTCTGGTAAGTCCCATCTCAACTACTATATCCCCCACACCCCACCAGCATGCCAACCCACACCCCCACCCTCACCCCCAACCCCCCAGCACACATCCTTCCTGACAATGTCTCACCAGCACAACCCACCCATCCCAACACCAACTCCTGCATGCCAACACAAACCATGGGCACCCATCACCTAAGCATGACCACTGCACTAACCCCTCCCCCCCACTAAATACCCTCACAACACCTCCCTCCAGGGAATGCCTGCACTGGGGGACAAGGGCACCCACAACACGCATGCTATTGCACACACAGAAACAATAACCAAACTCTCTTACCCCATGCAGGACCCGAACGACAACACACCAGCCAGGAGGGTCCAGAAGTGTCCATCCCACCACCGGAACAGGCCCACACTGAGGATAGCAGCTCTGTCGACAGTGAACCTGATGACCAGCCCGGACCATCGGGGACCTCTGGGCAGTCGGTTCCCCTCACCCAGACACAGGCCACACCAGACCCGACCCCCTCTGCCGACACCAGCACAGCTCCCACCCAGCGGGCCCATGCCTCTGTCTCTAGGACAGCTCAATCAGCGGTGTGTCTGCCACTACAGGGCACCCAGGCTAACCCGACACCCCAACAACAACAGGGACCTGGGGGCAGTGGGAGCGGGCACACCGGCCAGGGGACAGAGGCCGGGGGAAACCGGGCAGCTCGGAGGGCTGCTGTGCGACAGGGGGGGGAGGAGAGGCCCAGGGAACCCATTCTCCAAGAGGCCCTCACCACCCTCATGGGGGCCTACCACCACTCCCAAGAAACGATGGTGACGGTACTGGCCAGGTTCACTGAGATCCAGGCACAGCAGGAGGAACGCTACATGGGCTTCAGGGAGGAGCTGAGAATCATCGGGACCGCAATGGGGACCATCGTCCTGGCCCTCCACAGGATAGAGGACGCGTTGCGGGACCATGGTGCACCACACAGGGCCCCTGTCACTAGGCCGGACCAGGAACAGCCTACCACCTCCGCCGGCGCTAGTGGACAGGAGGTCCCAACACCTCAACAGCCCCCCAGAACCCCACCTCCTGCTGAAGAACAACCACCCCGTAAGAGGAGCCTGAGACCAAAGAAAAAGACAGAGTAGGATGTCAAGACCACCGCCAGCAGGACATACCCCCTCAAGTCTTCCCACTGTCCCACATTGCCACCCTGTCCAACCATGAACTGCCTATGCTCCATCCTTCCACAGGCAAAAGAACAATGCACCTGTGAGACTGAGAACTGGACTCTGCCATGGATATTCCTCCACCCCCACCCATCACCCTTAGAATCACATGTACCGGTATCTAGCACTGTAAATAAATCACATTTTGCACACAAACCTGTTTTGAGTCATGCTGTATTATTAACAAAGGGATAACATATTACTGTTCAATTTCTGTTCTGTCAATTAGTCATGACAACATACCAATGTCAATACGCTGTATTTCATGGGCGAACCAAGCAGAAGTCAGGTACTGAGTCAGACAGCACTGAGAAGGGAAGGGAAAGGCATAAATTAATAAAAAACATCTGTGGGGAACTACAGAAAGTATAGATGCAGGAGGCTAGAAGCAATTGTGAAATGGCGTGGGTGATTCTTACCTGGGTGTTACTGGAAATACTGTTGTATCACTCTGTCCCTATTGTCTGTGTCGTCCTCAGAGTCTTCCTCCTCTTCACTCTCCACAGGCTCCACGGCTTCTACAACACCACCATCTGGACCATCCTCCTGCAGGAAAGGCACCTGGCGTCGCAAAGCCAGGTTGTGAAGCATACAGCACGCCACGATGATATGGCACACCTTCTTTGGTGAGTACATTAGGGATCCACCAGTCATATGCAGGCACCTAAACCTGGCCTTCAGGAGGCCAAAGGTTCGCTCAATCACCCTCCTTGTACGCCCATGGGCCTCATTGTAGCGTTCCTCTGCCCTTGTCCGGGGATTCCTTACTGGGGTCAGTAGCCACGGCAGGTTGGGGTAACCAGAGTCACCTATTAGCCACACACGTTGTCTCTGTAGCTGCTCCATCACATAGGGGATGCTGCTATTTCGCATCACATACGCGTCATGCACTGACCCTGGGAACTTGGCATTTACATGGGAGATGTACTGGTCAGCCAAACAGACCACCTGGACATTCATCGAATGATAATTCTTTCTGTTTCGGTACACCTGCTCATCGTCTTTTGGGGGTACCAAAGCCACATGGGTCCCATCAATGGCACCAATGATGTTGGGGATATGTCCAAGGGCATAGAAATCACCCTTCACTGTGGGCAAGTCACCCTCCTCGGGGAAAATGATGTAGCTCCGCATGAGTTTCATCAGGGCAGACAACACTCTGCTCAAAATCTTAGAAAACATAGGCTGAGACATTCCAGATGACATGGCCACTGTGGTCTGGAATGACCCACTGGCCAAAAAATGGAGGACTGACAAAACCTGCACCAGAGGGGGAATCCCTGTGGGTTGGCGGATGGGGGACATCAGGGCTGGCTCCAGCTGGGCACACAGTTCATGGATAGTGGCACGGTCAAGTCGGTATCGAAGGATTATATGGCGTTCTTCCATTGTCGACAGGTCCACCAGCGGTCGGTACACGCGAGGATTCCTCCTTCTCATCCCAAGTCCCAGCGGACGGTAACTAGGAAGGACAACATGGAGCACAGAGTCAGCCAAACCACAGGTACGTACAGACAGCTTGCACAGTTAAAGAATGGCAATGGGTTGAAAGGCGTGTATGTGTGGCAATGCAAGGCCTAGGCCTGTGTGTCGCAGTCAAAATTAAGCCATGTGGGCCCTTGAAATGGCGGCTGCCTGACCTGTGAAGTGGGACAATGGGATGTGAGGTCACTGCGCTGGCGGGGCACACCGTGGCGGTAGGCGGTCGAAGACCGCGGCGCAAAGCCGCATTGGTTAACATCGAAGCCTATGGGTTTCAGGAGCCAATAACGAAGTGCGCCGCGGTACGCACCGCCGCGGACGTAACCGCCATTTTCTATCTGCTTAATCACTCGAGACCTGATCATCCACAGGAGAGGACCTATACTGCAAGTGCTGCTGTGACCTCGGTCTGGAAGATACAATGGCTGCTGTGACTGGGGAAAGGGCCCCTGCCTTCACGTCTGAAGAATTGGACAAGCTCGTGGATGGGGTCCTCCCCCAGTATGCGCTACTCTACGGTCCTCCAGACCAACAAGTGAGTACCCCGGGTGCTAATGGAATGGGCTATGCCTGTGTGGATTGGGGTGGATGTAAGTTGGTGGGGTGGGGTGGGGGGCGAATGAGGAGTGCAACGCCCGACAGATGAGAGCATGTGCCATATGGCAAAGTGGGTGGGGGGGGGGCAATTACATCTAACATGCAGGCCATTGATGATTTCCTCCTTTCCACCCTGTACATGTCTAATAGGTCAGCGCCCATCAGAAGATCGATATTTGGCGTGCCATCGCCAAGGAAGTCCGGACCTTGGGGGTCCACAACAGACGGGGCACCCACTGCCGCAAGAGGTGGGAGGACATCCGCCGCGGAACAAGGAAGACCGCAGAAACACTGCTGGGGATGGCCTCCCAACCTAGGAGGGGTGCCAGTCGCACCATGACCCCCCTGATGTCCCGGATCCTGGCGGTGGCCTACCCTGAATTGGATGGGCGCATTAAGACATCACAGCAGACACAAGGGGGTGAGTATCAGCACATTCTCCTATCTCTCTGCGCAGTGGAGGCGTCTGGGTGGGGGAGGAGGGCTGTGGGTGACATTAGGCCAGGGCGCTTTCTGTAGTGTAGTCCTCTCCCTTAGGCATGGCCCTGTGCCCCCGGCCCCCACCTCTGTAGGGTGACAAGTACAGCCATTGAAGGTCCTGCATCTCCTATGTGCGCGTTTGACGTCTCTTGGCCTGTTGTCTTAGTCAGTAGTACTGAGTAGTGTACCCCGAATGCGCGGCTTAGTGCATTAGGCACCTGTGTCTGTCCTCTCCGCCAACGGTGTTGACATTGCATGCACTCAACCTGGTCTTCTTTTTTCTCCCCCCACCCTTTCTCTTCATCTTCTTGTGCATGTGTGCATTAGCATCATCAGGCGGAGGAGATATGGCATCGGAGCACGAGGGAGCTGCAGGACACAAGGCCCCGGTGGGCCCAGGAACAGACACCGAGGGCACCAGTGATCCGGAGGGCGAGGAGAGCACCACGACGGGGACCGCTGGTGAGAGCAGCGAAAGCGACACGTCCTCGGATGGGAGCTCCCTAGGGGTGGCGGCAACATCCGTGCCCCCCGCCTCTACAGGTACAGCCGCCACCCAGCGCACCAGTCCCGCCCTCCCAGCAGCCCCTCAGTCTTCGCTCCGTGCCGCTTCGCCCAGGAAGGCGCGCGTCTCCTTCGCCCCAGGCACCTCAGCCCCTGCCCCTGTTGCCCCTGCTGCCCTCAGTGCGGAGCTCATTGACCTGGTAAGGACGCTCATTGTTGGGCAGACGACCCTTCTGAATGCCATCCAGGGTGTGCAAAGGGAGGTGCAATAGAGAAATGCGTACCGGGAGGGCATTCATTCGGGTCAGGCTGCCCATCAACGAGCGTTCACTGCTCTGGCCTCAGCACTGACGGCAGACATTGTCCCTGTTTCCAGCCTCCCTCTTCTGACTGCCTCCAGCCTGTCTCTGTCTCCTGTTCCTCAGCCTATCCCATCCACACCATCAGACCAGCCTGCACACACCTCAACACCCAAGAGCAGCTCATCCAAACACAAGCACCACAGATCCCGCAAACACTCACCCGAGCAACACCCAGATGCAGACATGCCAACAGCCACTGCCACCCCTGTGTCCCCCTCCTCCTCGTCTCCCTCCTCCCTCCCTGTGACGTCTACACTCACACCTGCATGCACCCCAACATCAGCCAGTGCTTCCATCACCACCTCACCCTCCAGTACAGTCCACACTCGTGCAGTCACCACCCCCACTGCCATGTACACGTCCCCTGTGTCCTCTCCCACTGTGTCTGTCACCCCCTCTTCCAAGACACACAAACGCAGGCAGCCACCCACCCAACAGCCATCCACCTCACGACAGCCTACAGCACCAGCACCTTCACCCAATGACAGCACACCTGACTATCCTACAACCACCTCCTCTACCTCCACTTCCATCTCCACTTCTCCTACCCTTTACCTTGGCCCTAAAAAACTTTACCTGGCTAACCTTAACCTCTTTCCCCCCGATGACCTCCCCCATCCATCTTCAAAGAGTCCCAAGAGCACCGCAGCCACCACCAGCCCAGCTTCGGGTGTCACTGTTGTGCCTGGGTTCTGGAGCCCACCCTTTGCCAGCAGTGACACATCGAGCTGCAGCAAGGACACGTCCAGCCCCCCCCCCCCGGCAAGAGGACCCGCAAAACCAAGGACCGCCGTGCGAGGACCGACAGGGCTGCCCCCAAGGAGCAATGTGCGGCCACTTCACCACCCACACCATCTGGGGGAGGCAAGGGCCCGAGAGCCCCATCAAAGGAGCGGAAGGGCAGCAGGAGCGCGGAGAAGGTGGACCCCACATGCCACATCCCAGCTGGGAAGGAGGATACTAAGGAGGCCAGGAGTCCGTCCCCGAAGGGTCCAGATACGTCACGGTCCGAGGGCGACTGAACAGGGAGTCCAGGCCAGGTCTGGCTCCCTTGACCTGCTGGATGGGCACCGCTGAACAGGGCCCGCGGTGCAGACGAGCACCGCTGAACATGGCCCCGCCGTGGAGATAGGCACCGCTGAACAGGGCCCGCGGTGCAGAAGAGCACCGCTGAACAGGGCCCCGCCGTGGAGATAGGCACCGCTGAACAGGGGCCCGCGGTGCAGAAGAGCACCGCTGAACAGGGCCCGCCGTGGAGATAGGCACCGCTGAACAGGGCCCGCGGTGCAGAAGAGCACCGCTGAACAGGGCCCCGCCGTGGAGATAGGCACCGCTGAACAGGGCCCGGGGTGCAGAAGAGCAGCGCTGAACAGGGCCCCGCCGTGGAGATAGGCACCGCTGAACAGGGCCCCGCCGTCTCAAGCACCGCTCCGCTGGGCCCCGCCGTCTCAAGCACCGCTCCGCTGGGCCCTTCCTCTCAAGCACCGCTCCGCTGGGCCCTTCCTGTCAAGCACCGCTCCGCTGGGCCCTTCCTCTCAAGCACCGCTCCGCTGGGCCCCGCCGTCTCAAGCACCGCTCCGCTGGGCCCTTCCTCTCAAGCACCGCTCCGCTGGGCCCTTCCTCTCAAGCACCGCTCCGCTGGGCCCTTCCTGTCAAGCACCGCTCCGCTGGGCCCTTCCTCTCAAGCACCGCTCCGCTGGGCCCCGCCGTCTCAAGCACCGCTCCGCTGGGCCCTTCCTCTCAAGCACCGCTCCGCTGGGCCCTTCCTCTCAAGCACCGCTCCGCTGGGCCCTTCCTGTCAAGCACCGCTCCGCTGGGCCCTTCCTCTCAAGCACCGCTCCGCTGGGCCCCGCCGTCTCAAGCACCGCTCCGCTGGGCCCTTCCTCTCAAGCACCGCTCCGCTGGGCCCCGCCGTCTCAAGCACCGCTCCGCTGGGCCCTTCCTCTCAAGCACCGCTCCGCTGGGCCCTTCCTCTCAAGCACCGCTCCGCTGGGCCCTTCCTCTCAAGCACCGCTCCGCTGGGCCCCGCCGTCTCAAGCACCGCTGAACAGGGCACCGCCGTCTCAAGCACCGTTGATGGTTCATTGTGCCCACCATGCCTCCTCCTTGACCAGTGGAGACTGTCATCCACATGATGGACTGTGGCTTTGCACTCCCCAGGATGGTCCAGTGGGCAGCCCACCCACTGTAGAGACATTGAGAGACTGTGGCTTTGCACTCCCCAGGTTGGTCCAGTGGGCAGCCCACCCACTGTAGAGACATTGAGAGACTGTGGCTTTGCACTCCCCAGGATTGAACAGTGGGCATGGTGGCTCCTCGTGGATCTGGCGTCGTGGACTCATGTGGCTGTGGTGCCCACCCCTTCCCTTCCCCCTGAGGTGCCTGTAGTTTTTACATCTGATGCCCCTGCAGTGTTCTCTCCAAAGGACTCAGGTCTCCTGTGTGGGCTTTGCCCTTGTTTCTCAAGACTTTGGCCCACGGACATGCTGAATTCGTAGGATGTGCAGGACTTGGTACTTCAGTTATACACTGATGTGTATGTCATTTGTTTTGTTGTGGATATCTTTCATGGTTGTACGCTAATTTTCTGGAGCTTTTTGGTACATAAATATTTATTCCAAATATGATTATGTCCTAGCATTTTTCAGGGGTGTTTGGGTGGTGTCACTGTGACTTGGTGCTCTGCATTAGTGAGTACATGATTGGGGGGGGGGGGGCGCATATGTGTGTGCCCGTAACCTTTCGTCCTCCCCCTCCCGTGTGTCGTAGGTGCAGTACTCACCGTTGTCGTCTGCGGCGGACTTCGTACTCGTGGTAGATGAGAAGGTAGACGAGAGCAGGTATGATGTTCAATTCGGGTTCCATGCTGTCCTCCGTCCTCGTGGAGTGCGTAGAGGTGAGCGTTTTCCCGTTCGTAGTCTGTTTCCGCCGTGTTTTTATCGGCGGTGCTCCCGCCCCGGAAAAGGTGGCGGATTGGTGAGTTGTGATAGTGTGGGCGGTACATTGTCTGCCGCCTGCCTGTTGGCGGTGACCGCCGCGCTGTTTGTCTGTACCGCCGCGGCGGTCGGAGTGTTAAGTTGGCGGGCTGTGTTGGCGGTTCCCGCCAGGGTCAGAATTCCATTTTTTGGACCGCCAGCCTGTTGGCGGGTTGGCCGCCACTTTAACACCGACCGCCAGGGTTAGAATCACCCCCTCTGTGCCTCTGCAGTTGGGACATCACATTTGGTATGCTGCTATTCCTTAGCACAAAGGCATCATGCACCGACCCAGGATACTTAGCATTGGCGTGGGAGGTGTACTGGTCTGACAGGCATACCATCTGCACATTCATGGAGTGGAAACTCTTACAATTCCTGAACACCTGTTCATTTTGCTGGGGGGGGGACAAACAAAATATGTGTCCCATCAATAACCCCAGTTATATTGGGGATATGTCCCATTGCCTAAAACCCGGCCTTCACAGTGGCCAAATCCTCCACCTGGGGGAAAGCAATGTAGCTGCACATGTTTTTATCAGGGCAGACAAGACTCTTGCCAGCACGATAGAGAACATTGGCTGTGACATTCCTGCTGGCCAGCCCACTATCAGTTGGAAAAAAAACAGTTGCCAGGAAATGGAGCACTGATAGAACTCGCACAAAAGGGCGGATCCCAGACAGATGACAGATAGCTGAGATCAAGTCAGGTTCCAACTGGGAACACAGCTCTGTGATTGTGGCCCTGTCCAGTCTATAGATGAGTATAATGTGCCTGTCCTCCAGTGTAGCCAAGTTCACCAGAGGTCTGTACAAGGGGGTATGTCTCCATCTCCTATTCATCTGCAGTGGTAGGAATCTAAGGGACACAAGACTGAGTAGGCTGTCACAATTCGAACAACTATACCACAACAACAGCCCACATCCTGCAGTCATGTTTTGGGACAGTGTATTTTAAAAGTATGTGCCTATATATCCTGTGATGCAGAAATAATCGATAGGGCTGTTCACCCCCCCTGAAATGGCGACCACCTGTCCTGTGCTGTTTGCCGTGGCGATAGGTGGTCGTGAACCGCCGTGCAATTCCTCGTTGGTTTATATTGGGCCCTATAGGGTACAGTGGCCAATGGGGATCTACGCCGGTGGTGACAGTATGCACCGCCGAGGACGTGACCACCATTTTATTTCAGATTCCTCATTTGTTTCCTGACCTTCCATAGGAGAGGACCTACACTGCATGTGCTGTGACCTGTGTCTGGAACCTACCATGGCCTGTGTGATCGGGGAATGGGCCCCAGCCTTCACTTCGGAGGAGTTGGAGCGACTGGTGGATGGGGTTCTACCCCAGTGCGGACTGCTGTATGGGCCTCCAGACCAACAGGTGAGTACACTGTGAGCACGATGCATGTGGCACGAATGCATGGAGTTGTGTAGGAAGGCATTGTGTAAGGAGGGTGGATTTCCTCTCGGCGGTGTACATGGTGTGCGCTGGGCTATGTGTGTGCCAATGGTGATGCAAACGGGTATGGTGGGCCATTTGTGTGACAGGCTGGACTGTTTGTCTAATGGTGTTCTCCTGTCTGTATTGACTCTGCAGGTCAGCGCCCATCAAAAGAAGAGAATATGGCGTGCCATCGACAAGGACGTGCGGACCCTGGGGGTCTATGGCAGGCAGAGCACCCATTGTCAGAAACAGTGAGAGGACCTGAGACGGTGGGCACGGCAGACCGCGGAGGCCCAGCTGGGGATGTCCTCCCAACAAGGAAGGGGTGCCCGTCAGACCCTGACCCCCCTGATGGCCTGCAAACTGGAAGTGGCCTACCCTGAGCTGGATGGGCACGTGAGGCTATCACAGCAGCCACAAGGGGGTGAGTACAGTGGCTATCATTAAAACTTGTGGCTAGTGGGGTGGTATCGGGGAGAAGGTTGTGTGTTAGTGGGTGCTCCTAGGCCAGGCCAGACATAGCAGCGTAGGTCCTCTGGAAGCTAAGGGTTGAATGGAAAATAATGGTTACCTAGCTTGTTAGCATCCACTTCTAGGCAGGGCTGCATAGGTCCCAGGTGTGCTGCAGTTGGGGGTGTGTGCCCCTCCTCATGCCTTGGTGACTAGCCATTTCACCGGTAGTGCAATGCATGGTACGTAGGCGGTGCTGTGTACGCCAACGGTGGTTTGGTGCAGTCATTGACCCAGTGTATCCTTTGTCTCTCTCCCCCCCTTTCTTGTTTTGTCATCCTGTCCTTATATGCATTAGCATCATCTGACGGAGGAGCAGAGGCACCTGTGACAGAGGGAGCTGCATCCCAGGGGACCCAGGAGGGAGAGTCCACCGACGCCGAGGGAACCAGTGGGACGGAGGGCGAGGGGGCAACACAGACTCTGATACCTCCTCTGATGGGAGCTCCCTAGTGGTGGGAGACACCTCTGTGACCACCCCATCTGCAGGTATGGCTGCCACCCACGTACCAGCACCGCCCTCCCAGAAGCCCCTCAGCGAGTTGCCCATGCCCACTTACCCAGGAGGGTGGGCATCTCCTTCGCCCCAGGCACCTCAGACCCTGCCCCAGTGAGCCCTGCTGCCCTGAGTGAGGAAGATATTGACCTCCTGAGATCCATCTCTGTAGGGCAATCAAACATTGTGAATGCCATCCAGGGGCTGGCATCCCAGATGCAGCAATGCATTCCTGGAGGGCATCCACGGTGGATTGGTGGCCCAATAGAGATCGATTCAGGCTCTGGCCTTCTCTCTGATGGCAGCCATTGTCCCTGTTTCAACCTTCCACTTCCTAGTCCCATTCTCCTCAACCCCAACTCATTCCAAGCACCCAGGCAGACAAACATGCACACAAGACAACACCCAAGAGTGGCACAGGCAAACACAAGCATCACACTTCATCCCACAGGCACTCACACAAACACCAAACCGTTGAGGACACAACAACACCCACTGCCTCCACTGTCTCCCCCTCCTCCTTCTCCTTCAGATCCCACCCAGTTACGTCCACACTCACACCTGCATGCACTTCATCAATATGCACTACCAGCATCATCACCACACCAAGCAGAACACACACCTCACTGGCAGACACCTCCACAACATCCATGCACGTGTCCTCTCCCACCGTGTCTGTGCCCCCTCCTAAAGGACACAAATGCAAGCACTCAGTCACCCAACAGCCATCCACCTCACAACAGCAGTCCATGCACCTGCACCCAAATTCAGCAGACATACACCTCTGACAACCACTCCCTCATCCTCCACTCCCATTACTCCTCCCACCCCAACGTCCCTATAAATGCTTTTCCTTTCTCAGATTGACCTCTTCCCTCCCCTCCCCCTGCCCTGCACATATGGGCAGGTTACCAAGGACACAGCCCAGCACCTCAGCCAAACAGTGCACGGGGTGTTAGGGTTTCTGCACAGCAAAGAGCATGTCCCCTCTCACTGCACTAGTGGGTTCTGTAATAGCTCCCTTTTAAACTTACTATTCAAACCCTTTCTTGTTATCTCACCTTCCCCCCCCCCCCTTAGGCTTCTGTGTATGTTGTTTAATGTGCTGTTTTGTTTACACATTGGGCCTTGCTTTTACCAAGGCTTCTTTAAAACACTCCTCCCTAGGCCATGTGTTAATTCAACTCATTTGCATAATAACTGAAACTCTGCACACCTTTCAAGAACATGTGCAGCATGTGAGGACCACACCCAGCCCTTCAAACCACACCCAGCTCTGCTCACCTTTCAAGAACATGTGCAGCATGTGAGGACCACACCCAGCCCTTCAAACCACACCCAGCTCTTCGAACCACACCCATCCCTGTCTATAAAAGGCAGCCCCCGAGCCTCACCCAGTGCTTGTGCTCGTCTACCTCCCGCTTACCTGAGAACAGATCCCTCGGCGCTGGCACTCCTGCTCTCTACAGACTTTCATTGGCTTCAATAGGCGCAGCTGCTGGCTCTTCCTTCTTCTGGTTTCCGGTTCCTCCTTGCCTCAGCCTCTCTCCTACAAACAACCTGCAAAAGAGAAAGAAGACAAGGTTAGACTGATCAGTATCTCTTGCCAGCAACAAGTAAGTGCAAAACTTTTTATTACCTGAAGGAACTTTGACAACAATTTCTGGATTCGTGTGTGGACGGTTTGAAGCAAGATACCTTCCACGAACATTGTGATTCAGGCTCTTTGTTGCAAGAATACCTTGCGGAGCTTTGTGAAACAAACATTGTTTTTTTTTTATGGAACTTTTAAGAATCGAACAGTGGAAACCATTAACAGCAAGGCAAACAGTAAATCAAGGACTTGCACAAATTACATGCTGTATTTTGATGTAAAAGTACAGTATTTGTTTTCCAAAAGATTCTGGAGATATGGGAAAAGTGAGTCTGCTATTGGGAATTTAGGCTTTAGTTATATTAAGATGAATGTTTGATATTGGTAATTCTGATAACGGTATTTGTTTAATGTTTTAGAAGCTTTACAGTAATAGAAAGCACATCCCAGAGCAGTAACACATTCCAAACCTGGAAACTCGAGACCAGGAACCAAGAGGTACTTTTAGAAGAGAATTTCTAATAAATAAAGGGATAGTCAGGAACCCATTTAGGAATAGGTTGCACTTATCTGTTCTTTGTTTATGTTTCATTAGGCACCAGTTTCTACAGAAGTCAGAAAGGGCCGCAGATTTGTGCAGCACTTCAACAGTGGAAACGCAAGAACGGTGTTGTCTCTCTTTTTTATTTTATCCACTTCCCCCCTACCCTTGAGCTTCTGTTCTTAGTGCACTGTGTTAAAAACTAGTATGCTGGAACAAGCAGTTTCAGGGTGGGGTCGGATTGTCTTCAACCTCCATCAGAACTGAACAAGAACTCAGGTGAGCTGGGCTTTGACAGAAGCACAAGCCTTAAAAAATTTCAGTTCTGGTGGACGATGAATACCGGGGAAGAAATAGAGGGCATTGACGTCACGGATATGGCGCAGGCCCTAAATGAGGACTTGGCTCATAATGAATCAGTGTCTGGCATCTTACAACATATGCAAGAGGAAATAGAGAGATTAAAGATGGAGAATACCTCTTTAAAACAGGATTTAAGCAGGTATAAATTTAGGGGATCTCAGTGGAACACAGCTTTTACGCCTTTGTTTAAAATCACCTCAGAGACAGGGGCGCCATCAAAACATACAACTTTGCCTCCCCCAGTTGAGGTTACTGTTAATGTTCCTAATGCTGTGCCCTTAGCAGCACCTGAACGTTTTCATGGAGATAGTAACAAATTCCATGTTTTTATCCATCAATGTCAATTACACTTCGTTTGTAAGCCACAACAGTTCCCTACTGATGCTACGAAAGTGGCATTCGTCTTGTCTTATTTGGGTGGCACAGCAGCCAATTGGTCAATTCCTTTCGTGGATAGAGATGATCCCATCCTCCATAATTGGAATCAATTTAAACGTACCATGACCAGCCTTTTTGCAAAACACACTTTCATGCAGGCAAGTGATAATGAGCTTTTAAATCTTAAACAAGGTAACAAGGATTTATTGACCTATCTCACTAGTTTTAATCGTTTACTCACCGAGACACAGTGGCCAGAAGGAAAGCGTGTCTCCCTTTTTTATAAAGGTTTGAGAGACGAGTTAAAAGACGCGCTGGCTCATATCGTTGATTGGCCAGAAGACTATTCGGACTTTGTAGATTTAGTTGTGAAATTAGAACATAGACTAGGAGAAAGAAAGGGAGATAAATACAAAC
The DNA here is from genome assembly GCF_031143425.1 of Pleurodeles waltl. Lineage (NCBI taxonomy): Eukaryota > Metazoa > Chordata > Amphibia > Caudata > Salamandridae > Pleurodeles > Pleurodeles waltl. The sequence continues at coordinate 434,920,705 of NC_090449.1, forward strand.
TGGAATCACGGTTAACTTTTATTAAACACGAGAAGAAAGACACAGATAATAAACTCCCTGAACCTGAGCCTATGCAAATAGGGACACTCAGAGGTCCACTCACATCAGAGGAAAAAGAAAGAAGGAGAAAACTTCAATTATGTTTATATTGTGGCAGGGCAGGTCACTTTGCCAGAGAATGTCCAGTAAAGCCTAAAACTCCACAAAAGGGTGCTGTTTCCTCCACCTCCTCAACTGAATCAGGAAACGATTAAGCTCGACAAGGGGAGAGGTTACTTGTTCGAGAAAACATTTTAATCAGACCTCTAATGCTGCAGCCTTCATGGTACTGCACATACCTAGACATTTCATAATTCAGGTCGTTTTAATTGTTACTACCCAAGTGAGGCATTCTCTCCCTGTCCTACTGGACTCAGGCGCGACAGGAAATTTTGTGGATAATAAGTTAGCTGAAAACTTAGGACTTCCTATGTGCCTAAAGCCTTGTCCAGAAGCAGTATGTGCAGTGGATGGGTCAGAATTGACCTCTGGATTAATCACAAAACAAACAAGTCCACTTGTTATGGTCTGTCAGAACGGGCACACAGAGGTGATTAGCTTTGATCTGATAGATACTCCTAATTTTGGTTTGATTCTCGGGGTACCCTGGTTAACAACTCATAACCCAAAAATTGACTGGGTGAATAGAACTGTTACTTTGGATTCCTCTTTCTGTAGAACCAATTGCTATCAAGAAGCAGGTACAGAACAGAGCACAGTATTACACTGTGCTAGTGTTACACAAGATGAACCAAGTCTCCCTCCTGAATATTCTGACTTTAAAGACGTCTTTGATCCAGTAAAGGCTAGTGTGCTGCCCCCACATCGGTCTTATGACTGCCGTATAGATCTTATCCCAGGGGCCCCTTTACCTAATAACAGAGTATATGCTTTGACTGACGAAGAAACCAAATACTTAAGAACCTACCTAGATGACCTACTACAGTCTGGGTTAATCCGTCATTCCACATCTCCGGTATCATCTCCACTCTTTTTTATCCCGAAGCCGGATAAATCCCTGCGCGCGTGTATCGATTATAGAGGACTAAATAAGGCTACAATAAAGAATAAATACCCTCTTCCTCTAATACCTGTGTTGTTGGATCAATTAAGACATTCTACTGTATACACTAAACTAGATCTGTGGGGAGCTTACCACCTGGTCCGAGTAAAAGAGGGGGATGAGTGGAAGACAGCTTTCAAGACAAAGTTTGGTTTATTTGAGTACACAGTAATGCCCTTTGGGTTATGTAATGCCCCTGCGGCCTTTCAGTTCTTTATAAATGAGGTCCTACACGAATTCCTGGACGTTTGTGTCATAGTATACATAGACGACATCCTCATTTACTCTAAGAACTCAGAAGAACATACCCAACATGTTCGTGCAGTATTATCAAAGTTAAAAGAAAATCATCTTTTTGCTAAGTTAGAAAAGTGTACTTTTAATGTCAGCAAGGTGGACTTTTTAGGATACTGCCTGTCACCTCAAGGAATAACTATGGATGTAAAGAAAATCAGTGCTATTGCTGATTGGCCAGAACCATCCTCTGTAAAAGATATTCAGAAATTTCTGGGTTTCGCCAATTTTTATAGGAGGTTTATTGTACATTTTGCAGACATTGCGGCCCCAATAACTACCTTGTTGCGGAAAGGGCAACGATTTCTTTGGACTGATGAGGCGGCACACGACTTTCAACTCCTAAAACAAAAGTTCACTTCAGCCCCAATTCTGAAACATCCTGATCCTGACTTGCCCTTTTTTGTTGAAGCGGATGCTTCACAAGTAGCTTTAGGAGGAGTTCTCTCTCAACGAGATATAGTAGATGGCCAGTTACATCCTATAGCCTTCTATTCCAAAAAGTTATTACCAGCTGAACAAAATTACACTGTGGCTGAAAGGGAACTACTAGCTATCAAAGTAGCCTTTTCAGAATGGAGGCATCATTTAATGGGAGCCAAGTACCCAGTTACAATCTTTTCTGACCATAAGAACCTACAGTTTTTTGGATCACTTAAAGCACTAACACCACGTCAGATGCGCTGGTTACATTTTTTTAGCACATTTGACTTTGTTATAACCTATAGACCAGGTGCACAACAAATTCAATCTGATGTGTTATCTAGATACGGACATACCTCAGACATGAAACAAGATAAAATAGGAGAACCCATTATTCCTCCCCAAAAGTTTTTGGCACCAGTACAACAGAAGGATTTCATCACAGATCTATATAATGCACACATGCAAATAGCACCTCAGGATTGGTTAAAGGATTCCCATAACACAATACAACGAGGTTTATTGTATCACGACAACATGCTGTTAGTGCCCACCTCTGAATTACAAACACAAGTGATAATTTGGCATCACGCCTCACCGTTGGCAGGTCATCCTGGTTGGGTAAAAACCCTGGAAAATGTGCAAAAACACTTTTGGTGGGACACTATAAGAAAGGACATTAAGCAATTTGTCACTACCTGTCCAATTTGTGCAAGACATAAATCTTCTCATAAGGCCCCTGACGGCTTGTTAATACCAATGCCAACACCCAAGCAACCTTGGCACACTGTGAGCGTAGACTTTATTGTAGGCTTACCACCTGTAAAATCCTTCACAACAGTGTTGGTTATAGTGGATTTTTTATCTAAAATGGCACATTTTGTACCATTACGGAAATTACCCACGGCGGCAGAATTTGCCGATATTTTTATAAGGGAAATTGTGCGTTTACATGGTTTGCCAAGCAAAGTGGTGTCAGATCGAGGGAGCCAGTTCAACTCTAGATTTTGGAAAAAATTATGTGAAAAACTGAAAATAGATGTGGCATTATCCACTGCTTTCCACCCAGAGACAGATGGACAGACTGAACGACTGAACCAAACCTTACTTCAAACGCTACGTTGTTTATTGGCTGATTATTCTAGTGAATGGTTGGAAGCTCTCCCTGTAGCGGAGTTTGTTTATAATAATACTGAGCATTCAGCTCTACTTTGCTCACCATTCTATTTCTTGCAGGGGTATCCTCCAAGAGCTATACCCATTTTGTTAGAAGAGTCCCTGTTGCCTACAGTAACGGATAGACTAACGAGGTTAGGTGACATACAAGACAAAGCCAGGAAACATTTATTAAAGTACAAGGAAAGCATGAAAAGACAAGCAGACAAACACAGATCTGAGGCCCCAATGTATAAAATTGGTGACAAGGTATGGCTCTCCACAAAGAACCTAAACATAGAGGGATCCCGAAAGCTGCAACCACGTTTCATTGGACCCTTTAGTATAACTGCCATAGTAAACCCGGTAACAGTAAAATTAGATTTACCAAAAGAATATCCAGTACATACTACATTCCATGTGTCCTTGCTTAAGCCGTACAACCCAAAAACCCGACCTGAACCACCACCTCCACCCATACCAATTAAGGGAAATCTAGAATATGAAGTGAAAAGCATAAAAGACTCAAAAAGAATTAGTGGACGTCTGTTTTATTTAGTAGAATGGAAAGGATATGATGAATCTGAGAATTCATGGGAACCAGCATCATATGTACATGCCCCACAGCTGATTAGACGGTTTTATTTAAAAAACCCAGGAAAACCCCGTCCTGTAGGAGGGCCTTTGAGGGGGGCAACTGTTAGGGTTTCTGCACAGCAAAGAGCATGTCCCCTCTCACTGCACTAGTGGGTTCTGTAATAGCTCCCTTTTAAACTTACTATTCAAACCCTTTCTTGTTATCTCACCTTCCCCCCCCCCCTTAGGCTTCTGTGTATGTTGTTTAATGTGCTGTTTTGTTTACACATTGGGCCTTGCTTTTACCAAGGCTTCTTTAAAACACTCCTCCCTAGGCCATGTGTTAATTCAACTCATTTGCATAATAACTGAAACTCTGCACACCTTTCAAGAACATGTGCAGCATGTGAGGACCACACCCAGCCCTTCAAACCACACCCAGCTCTGCTCACCTTTCAAGAACATGTGCAGCATGTGAGGACCACACCCAGCCCTTCAAACCACACCCAGCTCTTCGAACCACACCCAGCCCTGTCTATAAAAGGCAGCCCCCGAGCCTCACCCAGTGCTTGTGCTCGTCTACCTCCCGCTTACCTGAGAACAGATCCCTCGGCGCTGGCACTCCTGCTCTCTACAGACTTTCATTGGCTTCAATGGGCGCAGCTGCTGGCTCTTCCTTCTTCTGGTTTCCGGTTCCTCCTTGCCTCAGCCTCTCTCCTACAAACAACCTGCAAAAGAGAAAGAAGACAAGGTTAGACTGATCAGTATCTCTTGCCAGCAACAAGTAAGTGCAAAACTTTTTATTACCTGAAGGAACTTTGACAACAATTTCTGGATTCGTGTGTGGACGGTTTGAAGCAAGATACCTTCCACGAACATTGTGATTCAGGCTCTTTGTTGCAAGAATACCTTGCGGAGCTTTGTGAAACAAACATTGTTTTTTTTTTATGGAACTTTTAAGAATCGAACAGTGGAAACCATTAACAGCAAGGCAAACAGTAAATCAAGGACTTGCACAAATTACATGCTGTATTTTGATGTAAAAGTACAGTATTTGTTTTCCAAAAGATTCTGGAGATATGGGAAAAGTGAGTCTGCTATTGGGAATTTAGGCTTTAGTTATATTAAGATGAATGTTTGATATTGGTAATTCTGATAACGGTATTTGTTTAATGTTTTAGAAGCTTTACAGTAATAGAAAGCACATCCCAGAGCAGTAACACATTCCAAACCTGGAAACTCGAGACCAGGATCCAAGAGGTACTTTTAGAAGAGAATTTCTAATAAATAAAGGGATAGTCAGGAACCCATTTAGGAATAGGTTGCACTTATCTGTTCTTTGTTTATGTTTCATTAGGCACCAGTTTCTACAGAAGTCAGAAAGGGCCGCAGATTTGTGCAGCACTTCAACAGTGGAAACGCAAGAACGGTGTTGTCTCTCTTTTTTATTTTATCCACTTCCCCCCTACCCTTGAGCTTCTGTTCTTAGTGCACTGTGTTAAAAACTAGTGTGCTGGAACAAGCAGTTTCAGGGTGGGGTCGGATTGTCTTCAACCTCCATCAGAACTGAACAAGAACTCAGGTGAGCTGGGCTTTGACACGGGGACAGTGGTAGCACCACCTACTCGTGGTGGTAGGGATACCAGACCAACAACACTGAAGGAGAAGGAACCAGCACAACCTGGGATGAAAGGGAAGAGTCCGGCACCAGCTGTGAGGAAGGGGAAGGAGCCTGCAACAGTTGTCAAGAAGGGGAAGGAGCCTACATGAGCTCTGAGGAAGGGGAAGGAGCCTGCAATACTGAGTGGAGAGGAGAAGAGCCCATCTACCCCTGCCAGGAAGGGTAAGGGATCCCCAACCCATGACCAAGAGGACAAGAGGCACTCTACGCCTGCGGAAGCTGTCAGGCAAACACCGCCACCACCACCAGCTGTCACATGCCCCCACCACCAGCCGTGGATGTGCAGCCCTCAGTGAGTGCAGGAGCTGCCCAGGAGCCTCCCTCAACCACCACCATGTAGCCATCAATGAGTGCAGGGGCTGCCCAGGAGCCTCCCCCAACCCCTACCACCATGCAGCCATCATTGAGTGCAGGGGCTGCCCAGGAGCCTTCCCCAATCACCACCAGCATGCAGCCGGACGCCCTGTAGTCCACCCTCCAGGGGCTACCATGTGGGCTTGCCCATCCAGAACCAGTGGGAAAGACACCCACTCCAGAGACTGTGGCCTTGTACTCCCCAGGACAAAGCAATGGGCATGTTGCCCCCTCCATAACCACTGGGAAAGACACCCACTCCAGAGACTGTGGCCTTGCACTCCCCAGGACAAAGAGCAATTGGCATGTTGCCCCCTCCAGAACCAGTGGGGTATTCACCCAACTGAGAGACTGTGGCCTTGCACTCCCCAGGACAAAGAGCAATGGGCATTTTGCCCCCTGCAGAACCAGTGAGCTTGTTCCCGCATCCGGCTGAGGTGCCCCACCCTCCCCCTGATGTGCCTGCTTATTTGGAAACTGATGCCCCTGAAGTGTTCTATCCGGATGTGGTCATGATTCGAGCTGGGCCTTCGACTGTGCCCTGTGGCCATGTGGGCCCTTTGAACTTTGGACTGGGCAATGTCTCTTTTTTATATAAGTGTAAAAATCTGTTTCACTGCCAATTCGGATTATTAATTTTGATGTTGAACTGATTACAATCACTTTTGTCAATTCCTGTTGTCCTTGCATTATTCTGCCGAATTTCGGGGTCAAATTGTTTTAGTAGTGCAGCTGGTTGTGTGTATGGTGTGTGTGTGTGAATTTTGTGTGTGGTGCATGTGTGTGTCACTCTTGTTTTCCTCCCCCCCTCCCTTGTGTGCTAAGCGGCTGTGCTCACCGTCATCGTCTTTGTGGGCATTGGTGTTCCAGGCTGAGCATAACGTAGAAGATCATCGGTGAAAACTTGCAGCACGGGTTCCATGGCGGCGTGGTTCTTCCCTGTGTCTCCAATGGTGAGTTCTTTCACTTCTGTGCTCTGTTTCCGCCAGGCTTTTGTTGGCGTTGGTACCGCCCCAGAAAAGGTGGTGGTTTGCAGGGTCTCAATATGGTGGGCGGACCTTTGACTTCCGGCTAGCTTTTGGGGGATACCGCCGTGGTGGCTGTTGTTTCCGCCCTGGCGGTTGGTGTAGTACATTGGCTGTCTATCGCAGATAGCACCACCATGGTCATAATTTGGCAGTACTTACCGCCAGCCTGTAGGCAGTATCACCGACCGCAGGGTTGTAATGAGGGCCATAATATGTGAGTCTGTAGTGAATGTCACAGAGAGGTGCAAATTGTAAATCCACTGTGATCGGACAGTGCACATTCATAACTGTAGTGAACGCCTTGGAGAGATTTAGGGGCATATTTATACTCTGTTTGCGCCGGAATTGCGTCGTTTTTTTTTACGCAATTCCGACGCAAAACTAACTCCATATTTATACTTTGGCGTTAGACGCGTCTAGCGCCAAAGATCATGGAGTTTGCGTCATTTTTTAGCGTGGACACCTACTTTGCGTTAATGATATGCAAGGTAGGCGTTCCCGTCTAAAAAATGGACTCCGAGGCATGTGCGCCGTATTTACACTCCCGGGCAAAACTCACGCCTGGGAGTGGGCGGGTCAAAAAAAATGACGTCCAGTCGCTTTTGCGTCGTTTTTTAGCGCCTGGTCAGGGCCGGCGTTAAGGGACCTGTGGGCTCGGAAGGAGCCCAGAGGTGCCCTCCCATGCCCCCAGGGACACCCCCTGTCACCCTTGCCCACCCCAGGAGGACGCCTAAGGATGGAGGGACCCATCCCAGGGAACATAAGGTAAGTTCAGGTAAGTAATAATTATTATTTTTTTGGTGGCATAGGGGGGCCTGATTTGTGCCCCCCTACATGCCACTATGCCCAATGACCATGCCCAGGGGACAGAAGTCCCCTGGGCATGGCCATTGGGCAAGGGGGCATGACTCCTGTCTTTGCTAAGACAGGAGTCATTTCAATGGGGGTTGGGAGTCGAAAACAATGGCGCAAATCGGGTTGAGGCGAAAAATTTGCCTCAGCCTGACTTGCCCCATTTTTTGGCGCCCAAGCTCCATATTCCCCTACGCCGGCGCTGCCTGGTGTACGTCATTTTTTTTTACGCACACCAGGCAGCGCCGGTGGCTAACGCCAGCTTACGTCATTGAATAAATACGCCGCCCGCATGGCGCTTCAGAATGGCGTTAGCCGGCGCTAATTCTTTTGACGCAAAACTGCGTTAGCGCAGTTTTGCGTCAAAAAGTATAAATATGGCCCTTAATATTTGGATTCCACATGGAGCTGTGATTTACTGATCAGAAGTGTGTCAAATATACAGCTACAATGTATGTATCTGGAAGTGTTCAGATGGGCGTCGGCCCTGGCACTCACCACAAACAATCGTATGCAGGTTCCTTGGCGCAGATTGATGATTTTTTCAAGCATTTACCTGTAAGCAGCGGATACTGGGCTTCAGCAGGACAGAACTCTAGAGGAAAAGCAAATCCGGGTTGGGATAGAGGGGGAGGCAGTCCTGTCAGGTCTCTGGTACAAGCCCATTTGAAGGCTATCTATCCTTCAACTACACGACACTCACAGCACCCTCCGTACCCCTTAAAAGTGAACCCAACTTAAATAAAAAACAAAAAATGAATCCTCTATTGTCAGTTAAATAGCCTATCATCTTATTTATTCTGTCCACTACAGAAGGATGAAAGGATGTGTAGGGCGTGACCCATCCCAATCTATTGTCATTTTTGTGAACTATACACTGCAGTGGATGCATTAATCCACTGAGGTTACCACTGTAAATGTTCCCACGTTTTCCAATTGTTTTCTGAAAAGCGCTGCGACGCGGCACATAATAATATTTAAAAATCAAACAAAGCACTGAATGCTCACCAGCAGTTTCAAAGTTGTTGACTAAAAGAAGAATAAAAACAAGCTATTTGACTTCCCCGTTACTAAGCCTTTGCGGGGGCGAGGGTGGTGGCGTTGTAATGTATTTCGGGGCATATTTATACTCCGTTTGCGCCGGAATTGCGTTGTTTTTTTGACGCAATTTCGACGCAAAACTAACTCCATATTTATACTTTGCCGTTAGACGCGTCTAGCGCCAAAGTCCATGGAGTTAGCGTAATTTTTTTGCGAGGACACCTACTTTGCGTTAATTATATGCAAGGTAGGCGTTCCCGTCTAAAAAATCGACTCCGAGGCATGTGCGTCGGATTTATACTCCCGGGCAAAAATCACGCCCGGGAGTGGGCGGGTCAAAAAAAATGACGTACGGCCGCTTTTGCGCCGTTTTTTAGCACCTGCAAAAGGCAGGCGTTAAGGGACCTGTGGGCTCTGAAGGAGCCCAGAGCTGCCCTCCCATGCCCCCAGGGACACCCCCTGTCACCCTTGACCACCCCAGGAGGACACCCAAGGCTGGAGGGACCCATCCCAGGGACATTTAGGTAAGTTCAGGTAAGTGTTTTTTTTGTTTTTTTTGTGGCATGGGGGGCCTGATTTGTGCCCCCCTACATGCCACTATGCCCAATGACCATGCCCAGGGGACAGAAGTCCCCTGGGCATGGCCATTGGGCAAGGGGGCATGACTCCTGTCTTTGCTAAGACAGGAGTCATTTCTATGGGGGTTGGGAGTGAAACAAAATGGCGCAAATCGGGTTGAGGCGAAAAAATTGCCTCAACCTGACTTGCCCCATTTCTTGACGCCCAAGCCCCATATCCCCCTACGCCGGCGCTGCCTGGTGTATGTCGTTTTTTTTAACGCACACCAGACGGCGCCGGCGGCTAACGCCGGCTAACGTCATTCAATAAATACAGCGCCCGCATGGCGCTTCAGAATGGCGTTAGCCGGCGCTAATTTTTTTGACGCAAAACTGCGTTGGCGCAGTTTTGCGTCAAAAAGTATAAATATGGGCCTTCATGTTGGCAGCGAGCATACCTGCACTTAAAACTGGAAGAAATTTGGGAACGCAGCCAGCTTGTGGCCAGGGTCAGTGTTTACCACTTGGGTTCGGTAGGAGCATGGGCGGGCACTTTTTTATGTTTCTGATTCTATTTCATGCCCCCGACCCCTTGCTTCGACTTCTATTTTTGTCCGCTTTGCTCATTTGATACCCTCTTGTTGACTAGGACATGTGAATGTTTTGCTGCCATTCATTACTGTAAACACAGATGTGCGAGGACTCGGGAAGGCTGAATTTGGATGGAAAGCTTTACTCATGGCCTGCGGGGGATCTGGTGCTGGAAGGCGCTTTAAATGAGAGACAGATTGAGGGGAACTCGGCAAAGAAAACTGTTCTCAAACGTGGCAAAATCACTGCCAGCGGCATATAGGCAGCTAGCACTTATGAACCTTGCTTGGGGCTCCACTTCCTTGTTTTTAATCAGATTTATTATTACACTGATAGTGAATAATATTTTATTTGCTATTAGTGTAATACAAAATGGAGTACAGTTAGCAGGAATATGACCCTCCTTGCTACATGAAGAAAGTAAAAACAACTTTTAAATGTATGCTGTGTGCATGGTTGCGGATAACTGTGCTTATGTTAAAGAGACTAAGTCGGTCATTCCAACATTGGCGGTAAAAGCTGCTTACTGCCGTGCAGAAGACCGCCAACAAACCGCCGCAGCCGCGGAAATCTGCCACAGCTATTATGACCCACAGCACGGAATCCGCTAAAATTCAGACACCCACAGAAGTCCGCCACACCAAAGGTCAGTGATAAACTGGCGAAAACAAAACCTCCACCGTCACGCCAACAGAAATAGGCCCATACTATCACGACACACGAATCCACGTGGCGTTCTTTCAACCGCGGTATTCCATTGGCGGTACACACCACCGCGCTCAAAATACACACACTCTTACAAAACACAGCCACATTGGACAAATCGAAATACACACACCTGATACACATACACACACCACTCCCACACACCCAATACTATATAAAACACACACACACATCACCCACAAACCCCTATGACCACAATTACCGAGAGAAGGCCAGAGAGAGACACCACAAACTATTACCAAGCATCCACAAGCACAAAATACCATCACCCACAGAACTTCCACGCACCTCACACAACATACCACTACATATCACCACACTTATCACCACACACACCACCCCACACATCACCCACACCACCCCATGGCACGGCAAAGACACCCCAGGTTCTCGGAGGAGGAGCTCAGGGTCATGGTGGAGGAAATTGTCCGGGTAGAGCCACAGCTATTCGGATCACAGGTGCAGCACACCTCCATAGCTAGGAAGATGGAGCTATGGCGAAGAATAGTGGACAGGGTCAACGCAGTGGGACAGCACCCAAGAAATCGCAGGAGTAGATGGAGGAATGGACTCTGGTAAGTCAAAGCTTCACTATTACATCCCCCACCCTACCTGCATGCCATCACATACCCCCACCCTCACCCTCACCCACATCACTCCAACTCCTCACAAATGTCCCAATATCACAAACCACCCATCCCAACACCAAGCCCTGCATGCAACAAAAAAGCATGGGCACCCATCACTAAAGCATGCCGACTGCACATACCCATACACCCCCCTAAACCATCATCACACAAGGTCCCACACAGGAATGCAAGCACTGTGGTACACTGTCACCCACCCATTGCACACCATGCCACACAGATGTAATAAACATCCTTTTATACCCCTGCAGGACCCCTACCCAACGTCACCGGCCAGGAGGGTCCACACATGTCCACACCACCAACAGAAGAGGCACACAGTGATGACAGCACCTCTGTCCAACTGGATCTAGATGACCAGCCCGGCCCATCGGGGACCTCTGGACAGTCGGTTCCCCTCACCCAGTCACAGGCCACTACAGAGCTTCCTCCCTCTGGAAACACCAGCACAGCACCCACCCAGCGTGTCCATACCTCTGTCCCCAGGACATGTCAAGCAGCAGTGTGTCCACCACTACAGGGAACCCAGGCTAACCCACCACCCCAACAACAACAGGGACCTGGGGGCAGTGGTAGTGGGCACACGGTCTAGGGGACATAGGCCCAGGAACAAAGGGGAACTGGGAGGGCTGCTGTGCGACAGGGGGAGGACAGGCCAAGGGAACCCACTCTCCACGAGGTCTTCTCCTCCATCATGGGAGCCTACCACCACTCCCAGGAGACGATGGCAACGGTACTGGCCAAGTTTCAGGAGACCCAGCGCCTGCAGGAGGAACAGTATTTGGGCTTCAGGGAGGAAATCAGAACCATCAATTACACCCTGGGCACCATCGTAGGGGTACTGAAGGAAGTACTCAACACCAGGAGGGACACTGTGGCACAACAAGGGGCCCCTGACACTAGCATGGATGATGAACGGCCCACCACCTCTGCCAGCGCTAGTGGACAGGACGCCCTGCCACAATACCACCACACCAGCACCCCACCCCCTGCAGAGGGAGAACCACCCCGCAAACAGTCCCTGAGATCCAGGACAAAGACAGAGAACGATGCCAAGACCCCGCCAATAAATGAGACCACCCTGAATGTCATCCTTCTGTCCCACTTTGTCACCCTGTCCATCCTCAAACTGCCCCAGCTCCACTTCCTATGCCCATTTGGGCAATGCACCTGTGAGACTAATAGACTGGACTCTGCCATGGACATTCCTCCACCATCCCCCCTCACCATTTCACAACCCCCTCCAATATTGAGCACTTAAATAAACACCTTTGAAGCACAAAACAATCTGGAGTCAGTCTGTGATTTCGAAATGGTGTATTAGCAATTACAGTGACAAAATGCTCTTTCAATTGTAATGTCAACATACCTATGTCACACAGCTCTAGTCCTTGAGGAAACAAAGCAGGTGTCACACAGTGGGACCCACATCTGTGAAATCGTAAGGGGACGTGACAACTCAGTGACCATACAATGGGTGAAAATGACAGATAGTAGAGAGGTAGTAGTGTTAAAATACATGTAGTAGGCCGGTCTGTACTCTCACCTGTGTCTCACTGGAAATATTGAAGGATCACCGAGTTCCTGTTGTCCATGTCCTCTTCTTCTGCTTCCTCGTCTTCACTGTCCACAGGCTCCACAGCTGCAACAACCCCGCCATCTAGACCATCCTCCTGCAGAAAAGGCACCTGTCGTCGCAAAGCCAAGTTGCGAATCATACAGCAGGCCACGATGATCTGGCACACCTTTTTTGGTGAGTAGAATAGAGATCCACCTGTCATATGGAGTTACCTGAACCTGGCCTTCAGGAGGCCGAAGGTCCGTTCTATAATCCGCCGAGTTCACCCATGGGCCTCATTGTAGCGTTCCTCTGCCCTTGTCCTGGGATTCCTCACTGGGGTCAGTAGCCTTGACAGGTTGGGGTAACCAGAGTCACCTGCAAATGGCGAGGGACAACTGTTAGACACACACTAACCTGTAGGGAGATCCCCAGACCCAGACAACCATTCCCACTGTCTTGCTTCCAGGTGCTCACCTATTAGCCACACACAGTGCCTCTGGAGTTGACCCATCACATAAGGGATGCTGCTATTCTGCAGGATGTAAGCGTCATGCACTGAGCCAGGAATCTTGACATTCACATGGGAGATGTACTGGTCACCCAAACACACCATCTGCACATTCATGGAATGATAACTCCTCTGGTTTCTGTACACCTGTTCACTCCTGCGGGGGGGGGACCAAAGCCACATGTGTCCCATCAATGGCACCTATGATGTTGGGGATATGTCCCAGGGCATAGAAGTCACCTTTCACTGTAGGCAAATCCTCCACCTGAGGGAAAACGATGTAGCTCCGCATGTGGTTCAGCAGGGCAGACAACACTCTGGACAACATGTTGGAAAACATAGGCTGGGACATCCCTGATGCTATGGCCACTGTTGTTTGAAATGACCCACTTGCAAGGAAAAGGAACACTGACAGCACGTGCACTTGAGGGGGGATTCCTGTGGGATGGCGGATAGCTGACATCAGGTCTGGCTCCAGCTGGGTACACAGTTCCTGGATTGTGGCACGGTCAAGCCTGTAGGTGATGATCACATGTCTTTCCTCCATTGTCGACAGGTCCACCAACGGTCGGTACACTGGAGGATGACGCCATCTCCTCACATGTCCCAGCGGACAGTGCCTATGAAGGACAACAGCAAGCACAGAGTCAAACAATTCAGAGGTACGTACCCACAGCTTACACAGAACACCAATCATAATCTAAAAAGTGGCCTGTATGTGTGTTGAGCCTAGGTATGTGTGACGCAGTTAAAAATGAAGCCATGTGGGCCCCTGAAATGGCGGCTGCCTGACCTCTAAAGTGGGACAATTGGATGTGAGGTAACTGCGCTGGCGTTGTACACCGTTGCGGTAGGCGGTCGAAGACCGTGGCGCAATGCTGCACTGGTTAACACTGGACCCTATGGGTCCCAGGAGCCAATGATGATGTACGCTGGCAGTGACGGTACGCACCGCCGCGGACGTGACCGCCATTTTCTATCTGTTCAATCACTCGATACCTGATCTTCAACAGGAGAGGACCTACACTGCAAGTGCTGCTGTGACCTCGGTCTGGAAGAGACAATGGCTCGAGTGTCTGGGGAAAGGGCCCCTGCCTTTACATCGGAGGAGTTGGAGAAACTTGTGGATGGGGTCCTTCCCCAGTACACGCTACTCTACGGTCCTCCAGACAAAAAGGCAAGTACACTGGGAGCATGCTGTATGGGCTATGCCTGTATGGAGAGGGGTGGATGTAAGAAGGAAAGGGGGAAAGTGCGGTGTGCATGAAACGACGTTGAGTGCATGTGCCACATGGCAAGGGTAGGGATGGGGGCCAATGACTGTGACGGTGCAGTTGGTAATAAGTTTCTCTTCCCCCTGTACAAATCATGTAGGTCAGCGCCCACCAGAAAAAAGATATTTGGTGTGCCATCGCCAAGGACCCTGGGGGCCCACCAGAGATGGAGCACCCACTGCCTAAGATGAGAGGACATTCGAAGCAGGAGGAAGAAGACGGTGGAGGCTCAGCTGGGGATGGCCTCCCAACGGGGGAGGGGTTGCCCGTCGCGCCATGACCCCCCTGATGTTCAGGATCCTGGCGGTGGCGTACCTGGAGTTGGATGGGCGCTTGAGGGCATCACAGCAGCCACAAGGGGGTGAGTACACTCTCATCCTGCTGATTTTGCGCGCAGTGGAGGTGTCTGGGTGGGGGAGGTGGGCTGTGGGTTTCCCTAGGCCAGGGCGAGTTCCGTAGGCAAGGTCCCTCCTTAAGGCAGGCCATGTTGAACCCCACCCCACATCTGTAGAGTGCCAAGTACACCTAGTCATGCCCCTGTGTCATCCATGTGTGCAGATGTCATCCATAGCCTAGTAGGCCATTTCCCAGGAATTGAAAAAGTGGAGCCCAAGAGCGCGGCGTAGTGCAGGGGGCTTCTGTGTCTGTCGTGTCCGCCAACGGTAGTGGTAATGCATGCACTCAACATGTCTTTCTTCTGTCGTCCCCCCCTTTTTGTGGTCTCCCTGTTCTTGTGTGCATTAGCATCATCAGGCGGAGGAGCGGTGGTACCAGAGCACGAGGGGGCTGCATCCCACATGGCCATGGAGGGCCACACTACGGACTCAGACTTCACAAGTGGGCCGGAGGGCGAGGGGAGCTCCACGGCGGGGACAGGAGCTGAGACCAGCGAGACGGACTCGTCCTCTGATGGGAGCTCCCTTGTGGTGGCGGCAACATCTGTGCCCACCCCATCTACAGGCACAACCGCCACCCCCACTACCAGCACCACCCTCCCAGCAGCCCCTCAGCCTTTGTCCCATGCCCGCTCACCCAGGAGGGTGGGCATCACCTTCGTCCCAGGCACCTCAGGCCCTGCCCCAGTCACCCCTGCTGCCCTCAGTGAGGAGGCCATTGACCTCCCTAGGTCCCTCACTGTTGGGCAGTCTACCATTTTGAATGCCATCCAGGGTGTCGAAAGGCAGTTGCAACAAACAAATGCATTCCTGGAGGGCATTCATTCTGGTCAGGCGGCCCTTCAGCAAGCTTTTCAGACTCTGGCCTCAGCACTGATGGCAGCCATTTTCCCTGTCTCTAGCCTCCCCTCTCCAACTTCCTCCACCCAGACCCAATCCCCTGTACCCCAGCCTATCACAAGCACACCTACAGACCAGCATGCACACACGTCAACACACAAGGAAAGCTCAGGCAAACATAAGCACCACACATCCCACAGGCACTCACGCAAGCATCACACACATGCAGACACACAAACATCCACTGCCTCCACTGTGTCCCCCTCCTCCTCTTCTCCCTCCTCCCTCCCAGTCTCATCTGCACTCACACCTGCATGCACTACATCAACAGCCACTACTGCCATCACCAGCACACACACCACCACACCCCGCTCACGTGCAGTCACTACCTCCACTACCATTCACACGTCCCCTGTGTCCTCTCCCAGTGTGTCTGTGACGCCCCTTCCCTGCTTGTATCAGAGAGGACTGCCAGCACAAGCCCCGCTGGGCTAGAGAGGACCTCCAGCACAAGCCCCGCTGGGACAGAGAGGACCTCCAGCAGCTGAGTCACTGCAAAGGAGCCCGCCGCTCCAAGCACCGCTGAACAGGGCACCGCCGTCTCAAGCACAGCTGAACAGGGCACCACCGTCTCAAGCACCGCTGACCAGGGCACCGCCGTCTCAAGCACCGCTGAACAGGGCACCGCCGTCTCAAGCACCGCTGAACAGGGCACCGCCGTCTCAAGCAACTCTGAACAGGGTCCCGCCATCTCAAGCACCGCTGAACAGGGCACCGCCGTCTCAAGCACCGCTAAACAGGGCACCGCCGTCTCAAGCAACGCTGAACAGGGTACCGCCATCTCAAGCACCGCTGAACAGGGCACCGCCGTCTCAAGCACCGCTGAACAGGGCATCGCCGTCTCAAGCAACGTTGAACAGGGTACCGCTGCCTCAAGCAACTCTGGCCCATGAGCGCCAGGGGCACTGACACTACTGAGTCTGCCACGGGCAGAATGAAGCACTCTGGGCACCATGCCCGCTCCAGAACCAGTGGAGAGATTCATCCACTACCTCTGTCCTTAGCAGGATGAAAAGCACTCTGGGCACCCTCCCCCTCGGGAACCAGTGGAGAGATCCGCCCACTACCTCTGTCCTTAGCAGGATGAAGCACTCTGGGCACAAAGCCCCCTCCAGAACCAGTGGAGACTGTTATCCACTTGAGAGACTGTGGCTTTGCACTCCCCAGGATGGAACAGAGGGCAACCCACCCACTGTAGAGACTTGAGAGACTGTGGCTTTGCACTCCCCAGGATATGGCAGTGGGCAACCCACCCACTGTAGAGACTTGAGAGACTGTGGCTTTGCACTCCCCAGGATGGAACAGTGGGCAACCCACCCACTGTAGAGACTTGAGAGACTGTGGCTTTGCCCTCCCCAGGAGATGGCAGTGGGCAACCCACCCACTGTAGAGACTTGAGAGACTGTGGCTTTGCACTCTCCAGGATTGAACAGTGGGCAGGTGGCCCTCTCATGGATTTGGCATTGTGCACTCAACCGGCTGAGGTGCCCTCCCTTTCCATCCCCCTGAGGTGCTTGTTTTCTTGCTCTCTGATGCTCCTGCAGTGTTCTCTCCGTCATGGTCGGGGATCTTGTGGTTCCACTCATTTCCTTTTGTCTTTGCATTTTTCCGGGGGGTTGGGGGGTGTAACTATCATGTATTAATATGTATTAGTGTGTGTGTTATAGTGGGTGAGGGTTAGGGTGGGGGTGTTGCGTGTTGCGTGTCCCTGTTATTTCCCTCCCCCCTCCCCTGTGTCGTAGGTGCAGTACTCACCGTGGCCTTCGCCGCCGGCGTTCGTGCTCCTGGTAGAGGAGCAGGAAGACTATCACAGGGAGGATTGGAGTTCCGGTTCCATGGTGTCCTAGTTCCTCGTGGGGTGTGTAGAGGGGAGCGTTTTCCCTTCGGAATCCTGTTTCCGCCGTGTTTTTATCTGCGGTGAATCCGCCCCGGAAAAGGTGGCGGATTGATAGGTTGTGATACTGTGGGCGGTACTTTGTCTTCCGCCTGTCAGTTGGCGGTGACCGCCGCACTGTTTGTTTGTACCGCTGTGGCGGTCGGAGTGTTAAAGTGGCTGTCTTTGTTGGCGGTTTCCGCGAGGGTCTTAAGTGCAAAACTTTTACCGCCGGCCTGTTGGCGGTCTTACCGCCGCTTTAAAACCGACC
The DNA here is from genome assembly GCF_031143425.1 of Pleurodeles waltl. Taxonomy (NCBI): domain Eukaryota; kingdom Metazoa; phylum Chordata; class Amphibia; order Caudata; family Salamandridae; genus Pleurodeles; species Pleurodeles waltl. The sequence continues at coordinate 434,938,514 of NC_090449.1, forward strand.
GCCAGGGTTGTAATGACCACCAATGTCATTTCTATAGTTAAATGTATTCACAATAGGTTGTATGATGCGTCATATGACATCTTGGAAAAGTTCTGCAGCCGATGACACACCAAAACTAAGTGCCTGATTAAGATCCTGCTGAAGGGAATACTCGGTCACAAATGTGACGAATATTCTGTCTACCATATTACGATCCCCAATGGATATAATCGGATCGTAATACTTTTGTAATGGACTATTCCCTCCTTCAGAATCTAAATCAGGTCCTAAGTCTCTTGTATCTAACCAAACCAGCATGTGTAGAAAAGTTGTTATATAACTGCAGATTTCTTCAACATTTAACTGATGATAACCTTTATTCAAATCAAGTTGAGAGAAGACTTTGGCACCATTCAATTGCGTGATTATGTCAGCAATGTGTGGCCCTAGATTTTGTTCTCGTTCAATGGCTTTGTACGCCTGTCACATATCAATTCATATACACACAGCTCCTTCGTGGTCCTACTACTGTGGGAGTAACACATGGTGTTGGACCGGTGGAACATTCAATACTGTTATGTTTAAGTAATGATTCAAGTTCTTTTTCAATATTTTCTTGTAAATGAAAAGAAACTTGTCTATGTCTCTGAGCAACAGGACAGACATCCTCATTAACTTCAGTTTTACTTTCAGAGGGGGTCATTCTGGCCTCGGCGGTAAAAGGTGCTTACCGCCGATCAGAAGACCACCATAACACCGCTGCGGTCGCGGTAAACCGCCACGGTCATTCTGACCCGCAACTGGCAAACCGCCAAAAACCCGACATCCACAAAAGTCCGCCACACCAACGGCCAGCGAAAAACTGCCGATGACCAAACCTCCACCGTCACGCCAACAGAAATACGCCCATGCCATTTCGACCCACGAATCCACGCGGTGGTCTTTCAACCGCGGTATTCCATTGGCGGTACACACCGCCGCGCTCAAAATACACACACCTTTACAAAACACAACCACATTGGACAATTTGAAATACACACACCTGAGACACATACAAACAACACTCCCACACACCAAATTTAATATAAAACACACACCCACATCACCCACAAACCCCTACGTCCACAAATCAGAGACGAAGCCCAGAGAGAGACAGCACAGAATAGAGAACCCCATCACACAGAGGCACACTACGCCATCACCCACACAATATCCACGCACAAAACACAAAACACCACACACCACCACACTCACCACACTCATCAACACATACACCACCCCACACCTCATCCACACCACTCCATGGCACCCCAAAGACACCCCAGGTTTTCAGACGCTGAACTCAGGGTCATGGTGGAGGAAATAGTTCGGGTAGAGCCCCAGCTCTTCGGGACACAGGTGCAGCACCCCAGCATTGCCAGGAAAATGGTACTATGGCAAAGAATAGTGGACAGGGTAAACGCTGTGGGACAGCATCCACGAAATCGGGACGACATCAGGAAGCGGTGGAACGACCTACGGGGGAAGGTGCGTTCCATGGTATCAAGGCACAACATCGCGGTGCAGAAGAGTGGCAGCGGACCCCCACCTCAACCCCCAGAATTTACAGCATGGGAGGAGCAAGTCTTGAACATCCTGCATCCTGAGGGCCTCGCAGGAGTAGCTGGAGGAATGGACTCTGGTAAGTCTCATCTTCACCACTTTATCCCCCCCAACCCCACCTGCATGCCAACTCATACCCCCACCCTCACCCCCACCCCCATCACACCAACTCCTTGCAAATGGCTTAACATCACAACCCACCCATCCCAACACCTAGCCCTGCATGCGTCCACAAAGCATGGACACCCATCACCAAAGCATGCCCACTGCACATACCCATCTCCCCCACAAGCCACTGTCACAACAGCCCCCACAAAGGAATGCCAGCACTGGGGTACACGGGCACCCACCCATTGCACGATATGGCACACACAGAAGCAATAATCATACTCTTATACCCTTGCAGGACCCGAACGCCACCACACCGCCCAGGAGGGTCCAGAAATGTCCATCCCACCCCCAGAAGAGGCCCCCAGTGATGACAGCAGCTCTGTCTCCCTGGACCCAGATGACCAGCCCGGCCCATCGGGGACCTCGGGACAGTCGGTTCCCCTCACACAGCCACAGGCCACATCAGACCTACCCCCCTCTGGGAACACCAGCACAGTTCCCACCCAGCGGGCCCATGCCTCTGTCTCCAGGACACGTCAATCAGCGGTGTGTCCACCAGGCCCAGGGAACCCACTCTCCACGAGGCCCTCTCCTCCATCATGGGAGCATAATACCACTCCCAGGAGACGATGGCTACGGTACTGGCCAGGTTCCAGGAGATCCAGGTCCTGCAGGAGGAACAGTATATGGGGTTCAGGGAAGAACTCCGAAGCATTAGTTCCGCAATGGGGACCATCGTCGTGGCTCTCAACCAGATAGTCACCACATTGCGGGACCATGTGGCACCACAAAGGGTCCCTGTCACTAGCATGGACCAAGAACAGGCTACCACCTCTGCCGACGCTAGTGGACAGGAGGCCCCGACACAAGAACAACAGGCCACCAGAACCCCACCCCCTGCAGAAGGAGAACCACCCCGCAAGCGGGGCCTGAGATCTATGAAGAAGACAGAGTAGGATGCCAAGACCCCCGCCAGCAAAGGATACCCCCTGATGTCATCCCACTGTCCCACATTGTCACCCTGTCCAACCTTAAACTGCCCCTGCTCCATCCTTCCACAGGCATATGGACAATGCACCTGTGAGACTAAAAATCTGGACTCTGCCATGGACATTTCTCCACCATCACCCATCACCGATCTTCAACCATGTCCCTAAATTGAGCACTTTAATAAAAACACTTGTTGCACAAAACAATCTGGAGTCTGCCTGTATTTTGAACAAATGTATTAGACATAACCGTGCCAAAATGTCTAGTTACATTGTGATGACAACATACCCCTGTCACACAGCTGTAGTCCATGGGCAAACAAAGCAGAGGTCACGCAGTGGGGCCCACATCTCTGAAATTGGAAGGGAAAGTCACAACTCAGTTAACATACACTGGGGGGAAACTCAGACAGTAGAGAGGCAGGAGACTTTAAGTAAATGTAAAATGCCGGTGTTGATTCTTACCTGTGTGTTATTGAAAATACTGCTGTATCACTGTGTCCCTGTTGTCTGTGTCGTCCTCGTCGTCTTCCTCCTCTTCACTCTCCACAGGCTCCACAGCTGCCACAACACCACCATCTGGACCATCCTCCTGCAGGAAAGGCACCTGGCGTCGCAAAGCCAGGTTGTGAAGCATACAGCAGGCCACGATGATCTGGCACACCTTCTTTGGTGAGTACATTAGGGACCCACCTGTCATATGCAGGCACCTAAACCTGGCCTTCAGGAGGCCGAAGGTGCGTTCGATCAACCTCCTAGTCCGCCCATGGGCCTCATTGTAGCGTTCCTCTGCCCTGGTCCTGGGATTCCTCACTGGGGTCAGTAGCCATGACAGGTTGGGGTAACCAGAGTCACCAATTAGCCACACACGGTGTCTCTGTAGTTGTTCCATCACATAAGGGATGCTGCTATTTCGCATGATGTACGCGTCATGCACTGACCCAGGGAACTTGGCATTTACATGGGAGATGTACTGGTCAGCCAAACAGACCACCTGGACATTCATCGAATGATAACTTTTTCTGTTCCTGTACACCTGTTCACTCCTGCTGGGGGGTACCAAAGCCACATGTGTCCCATCAATGGCACCTATGATGTTGGGGATATGTCCAAGGGCATAGAAATCACCCTTCACTGTAGGCAAATCCCCCACCTCAGGGAAAACAATGTAGCTCCGCATGTATTTCATCAGGGCAGACAACACTCTGGACAACACCTTTGAAAACATAGGCTGAGACATCCCTGATGACATGGCCACTGTTGATTGAAATGACCCACTTGCCAAAAAATGGAGTACTGACAGAACCTGCACTAGAGGGGGAATCCCTGTGGGTTGTCGGATGGGTGACATCAGGTCTGGCTCCAGCTGGGCACACAGTTCCTGTATAGTGGCTCGGTCAAGCCTGTATATCAATATGACATGTCTTTCTTCCATTGTCGACAGGTCCACCAGGGGTCTGTACACGGGAAGATTCCTCCATCTCCTCGCAAGTCCCAGCGGATGGTGCCTAGGAAGGACAACAGCGAGCACAGAGTCAATCAACCCACAGGTACGTTCCCACAGCTTGCACAGTACACGATTCTCTATGCAGTGAATGGCTTGTATGAGTGTCGATGCAAGGCCTAGGCATGTGTGACGCAGTAGAAATTAAGCCATGTGGGCCCTTGAAATGGCGGCTGCCTGACCTGTGAAGTGCGACAATGGGATGTGAGGTCAATGCGCTGGCGTGGCACACCGTGGCGGGAGGCGGTCGAAGACCGCGGTGCAAAGCCGCATTGGTTAACATTGAACCCTATGGGTTTCAGGAGCCAATGACGATGTGCGCCGGCGGTCGCGGTACGCACCGCCGCGGTAAACACCACCGCAGGCGTGACCGCCATTTTCTATCTGCTTAATCACTCGAGACCTAATCATCCACAGGAGAGGACTGCAAGTGCTGCTGTGACCTCGGTCTGGAAGAGACAATGGCTGCTACGACTGGGGAAAGGGCCCCTGCCTTCACTTCTGAAGAATTGGAGAAACTCGTGGATGGGGTCCTCCCCCAGTATGCGCTACTCTACGGTCCTCCAGACCAACAGGTAAGTACACTGGGACCATGCTTTCTGGCCAATGCCTGGGTTGAGTGGGGTGAATGAACGATGGTGGGGAGGGGTGCGAATGAGGCATGCATCAAATGACAGAGGAGAGCATGTGCCACATGGCAAGGGTGGGGATGGGGGCCACTCACATCGAGCATGCAGAAAATGATGATATTCTATTTTCTCCCCCTGTACATGTCACATAGGTCAGCGCCCATCAGAAAATTGACATTTGGCGTGCCATCGCCAAGGACGTCCGGACCCTGGGGGTCCACAACAGACGGGGCACCTACTGCCGCAAGAGGTGGGAGGACATCCGCCGCGGGAGCAGGAAGACCGCAGAGGCTCTGATGGGGATGGCCTCCCAACGTAGGAGGGGTGCCACTCGTCAATTGACCCCCCTGATGTCCCGGATCCTGGCGTGGCCTACCCCGATTTGGATGGGCGCGTGAGGACATCACAGCAGACACAAGGGGGTGAGTACAAGCACATTCTGCTATCTTAGCTCGCAGTGGAGGTGTCTTGGTGGGGGAGGAGGGCTGTGGGTATCCCTAGGCCAGGGCGATTTTTTGTAGGCTAGTCCCACCCGTAAGGCATGGCCCTGTGCCCCCGCCCCCCACCTCTGTAGGGTGCCAAGTACAGCTATTCATGGCCCTGTGTCACCTATGTGTGGAGTTGTCGTCCAGAGGCTTGTAGGCGAAGTCCCACTGATTGAGTAGTGTACCCCAAGTGTGCGGCGTAGTGCAGGGTGCTTCTGTATCTGTCCTCTCCGCCAACTGTGTCGCCAATGCATGCACTCAACATGTCTTTATTTTCCACCCCCCCCCCTTTTTTGTTGGTCTTCCTGTTCATGTGTGCATTAGCATCATCAGGCGGAGGAGAAGTGGCATCGGAGCACGAGGGAGCTGCATCTCACATGGCCCTGGAGGGCCATGCAACCGACTCGGAGTTCACCAGTGAGACGGAGGGCGAGGGGAGCTCCACAACTGGGACACGTGGAGACACCGGCGACACAGACACGTCCTCGGAAGGGAGCTCTCTTGTGGTGGCGGCAACATCCGTGCCCACCGCAACAACAGGTACAGCCGCCACCCAGCGCACCACCTCTGCCCTCCCAGCAGCCCCTCAGCGTTCGCCCCATGCCCGCTCACACAGACAGGTGGGCGTCTCCTTCGCCCCAGGCACCTCAGGTCCTGCCCCAGTTACCCCTGCTGCCCTCAGTGAGGAGGTCATTGACCTCCTCAGGACACTCATTGTTGGGCAGTCTACCCTTTGGAATGCCATCCAGGGTGTAGAAAGGGAGGTGCACCGGAGCTATGCATACCTGGAGGGCATTCATTCGGGTCAGGCTGCCCACCAACGATCGTTCAACGCTCTGGCCTCAGCACTGACGGCAGCCATTGTCCCTGTCTCCTGCCTCCCTCCTCCAACTTCCTCCACCCAGTCCCATTCCCCTGTTTCTCTGCCTATCCCAGACACACCTACAGACCAGCCTGCACACACCTCAACACCCAAGGGCAGCTCATCCAGACATAAGCACCACACATCACACAAGCATTCACACAAGCAACAGCCACATGCAGACATGCCAACAGCCACTGCCTCCTCTGTGTCCCCCTCCTAATCGTCTCCCTCCTCCCTCCCTGTGACGTCTCCACTCACACTTGCATGCACAACATCATCAGCCACTACGTCCATCACCAGCGCACCCACCAGAACACTCCGCACACGTGCAGTCACCACCCCCACTGCCATTTACACGTCCCCTGTGTCCTCTCCCAGTGTGTCTGTCACCCCCTCTCCCAAACCACACAAACGCAGGCAGCCACCCACCCAACAGCCATCCACCTCACGACAGCCTCCAGCACAAGCACCTGCACCCAAAGACACCAGACTTGACTCACCTACAACCACATCCTCTTCCTCCACTCCCATACCCACTACACCTACCCTTCCCACTGCTCCTAAAAAGTTTTTCCTGTACAAAATTAACCTCTTTCCATCACCTGACCCACCCCCTCCATCTCTTAAGAGTCCAATCAGCACCTCAGCCACCACAACCCCTGGACCTACAAGGACCATAGTCCAAGGATATTGGAGTCCACCACCTTCAAGGGCTGCCACTTCGGCTAGCAGTAAAGGGACAGCCAGCCCACCCCCTGGGAAAAAATCAAAGAAAGGCAAGGGCCGGCGCGAGAGGCCAGAGACGGCAGCCTCCAAAGGCACTACCCTGGCACCGTCAGGAAGTGGTGTGCCATCTGGCACATTGACAAAGGGAGGCAAGGGCCCCAGAGGAGCAGGGAAGGATGGCAAGGGAAGCACGCCCGACAAGTCCGGCAGCAGGCGAGCTGCCCAGGAGGGCCCCACCAGCCCCATTCCAGGGGTGAAGGAGGACACCCACGGGCCCGGGACACCATCACAGGAGGGCCCGGCAAGCGAGAAGACAGATGTGCACGAAGGGCCCGGCAGCCACATGTCGGGTGGCGAGTGAACTCCATATAATTGCCGGATCTGGTGCCCTGGAGACACATGTCAAGAACCGCTGAACAGGGCCCTTCAAGTCAAGCACCGCTGAACAGGGCCCTTCCAGTCAAGAACCGCTGAACAGGGCCCTTCAAGTCAAGCACCGCTGAACAGGGCACCGCTGTCTCAAGCACCGCTGAACAGGGCCCTTCAAGTCAAGCACCGCTGAACAGGGCACCGCCGTCTCAAGCACCGCTGAACAGGGCCCTTCAAGTCAAGAACCGCTGAACAGGGCACCGCCGTCGCAAGCACCACTGAACAGGGCCCTTCAAGTCAAGCACCGCTGAACAGGGCCCTTCCAGTCAAGAACCGCTGAACAGGGCCCTTCAAGTCAAACACCGCTGAACAGGGCACCGCCGTCTCTGCACCGCTCCGCTGGGCCCTTCATCTCAAGCACCGATCCGCTGGGCCCTTCATCTCAAGCACCGCTGGCCCATTGTCAGAAGGGGCTGGCCCGGATCTGCGTCGGGCAGGGCTGCACGATGCACTCTGGGCACCAGTCCTCCTCCAGTACCAGTGGAGTCTGTAATCCACTTGAGAGACTGTGGCTTTGCACTCCCCAGGATGGCACAGTGGGCAAGCCACCCACTGTAGAGACATGAGAGACTGTGGCTTTGCACTCCCCAGGATGGCACAGTGGGCAAGCCACCCACTGTAGAGACATGAGAGACTGTGGCTTTGCACTCCCCAGGATGGTACAGTGGGCATGGAGGCCCCTCGTGGATCTGGCGTCGTGGACTCATCTGGCTGAGGTGCCCCCCCTTCCCTTCCCCCTGAGGTGCCTGTAGTTTTGCTATCTGATGCCCCAGCAGTGTTCTCTCCAATGGATTCGGGTCTCCTGTGTGGGCTTTGCCCATGTGTTTGGGCCCATTGGCCCACGAACAATGGCTGTAACCCATTTTGGACATGACAATATACATATGTATATATAGTTATAGATGTTCGAAATAATTTTTCACTTCGATGTACAATATATTTGTATTTCATGTTCATTTTATTTTGTCTTTGCATTCTTCCGAGGGGTTTGGGGGTGTCACTCTGAGTTGTTGCTCTGCATTGATGTGTATGTAGTTGTGGGTGAGGGTGAGGGTGGGTGTGTCGCGTATGTGTGTCCCCGTAATTTTTTGCCTCCCCCCTCCCCTGTGTCGTAGGTGCAGTACTCACCGGTGTCTTCTGCGCCGGCGTTCGTGCTCCTGGTAGAGGAGCAGGAAGACAATAGCTGGTAGGATGTGTAGTTCTGGTTCCATGCTGTCCAGATTCCTCGTGGAGTGTGTAGAGGTGAGCGTTTTCCGTTCGTAATGTCTGTTTCCGCCGTGTTTTTATTGGCGGGGCTCCCGCCCCGGAAAAGGTGGCGGATTGGTGAGTTGTGATAGGGTGGGCGGTACATTGTCTCCCGCCTGTCTGTTGGCGGTGACCGCCGCGCTGTTTGTCTGTCCCGCCGTGGCGGTCGGAGTGTTAAAGTGGCGGTCTCTGTTGGCGGTTCCCGCCAGGGTCAGAATTCCATTTTTTTTAGCGCCTGCCTGTTGGCTGCGGTTTGGCCGCCGCTTTAACACCGACCGCCAGGGTTGGAATGACCCCCATAGTCTTTAACTTGCCTAAACCATGAATCAATGAAGGGAATTGACTTAGTATTTCGTGATGAGCTTTCATGTTGTAATTCACTGAAATCAGTCTCATGTCAGCAGCTGTGTTGAAACTGAGCAAGCCGGCACCTGCTGCTGTACCTTGAAGCACATGGATCAGTGTTTGTACTTTTGTTTTCTTATGTTTCACTTTTACTATAAAGGAACCTTGACTCTTCAGGTGCTTTGATGCAGACCAAGTATACCATTGGTCTTTGATGGCATAAGCTGCAGTACGGGAGACAGTTCATTGTTCTTTTCTTTTCTTCAGGCATTATATTTTTTGAGGCACCACTAGTGATAATCTAAGGTGCTGAACATCCATTTATTTTCAATGTAATCCTTTGACATTGTTTGTATGATTTTGTTACTTTGACATGTCGACTTTTCTTTGACTGACTTGTCTCCTCACAGGCAACCAGTCCGGCATATGCATGTTTTTCTGAAGTAAGCATTGACATGGCACAATCACTTTCTTCACTTTCACTTATTATTGAGGTGGAATAACTGACGATCATTTAGATGGCGATCAACTTCATTTAGTATCTATTTGCCTCAACTGATTTTGCCACTTGGCCATATGGTTGTGCATCGAACATTGCTTCTGGATCATGCTGGTGGCCATTTTGTCTTCACACCGTGACACACTTACTTTTTCCTTCGCTCTGCACATTGTCACAAAATGATTGTCTTTACCACAGCCTTTGCATATCAGACCAAAGGTGGGACACTTCCCTTCTTCTGGAAAGGCAAATCCACACCTGAAGCACAACTTCTTTTTGTGTGTAGACATCACTTTATGTTCTCCAGTATTTTGTTTCAAATTACTTTTACTTTTCACACTAATGACTGAGTCACTCTGGGCACCTCTAGCCTCCATGTCGGCAGGATGTCTCTTAGCACATTCCTCAGCTCTGGCAGCCATCAACACTAGCTCAGACTAAGAGCTTCTCTCAGCATTCATTGTCTGAATGAATCAGACAAGCATCCAGAGATCACAATCACCCTAAGTCTCATGGCTTTTTCATCATTAAATTCTTTGAACTTACAGAGTTTGGAGTGTGTTGAGTCTTTTCACAAATTCATACATTTTTTCACCAACCCTTTGATGTTCTTGACAGAAAACATATCGTTCATTGTCAACATTTGGTACTGGATTAAATTTGATATTCAACGCATTCTTAATGTGACTGTATGTGACTTCTTTGTCAGTTCTTGGCATTTTCTTTATGACTTCTTTCTTACCATCACTAAGAGTTTTAAGATATTTGATAATCTTCCTGTTTTCAGTCTCTTCAAGTGCATTAATGAAATCTTCAAATGTCTCTATCCGTGCAGTCCAACTAGTGCCAATATTTTGCTTTTGGCAGTGTCGGATAGTGGTGGTGGTTTGAGGAAGGCAGCATTGTAAATCAATGTGGAAGTTTCTGATGTTGAGAATAGTGCACCCCCTGATGCGGTAGAATGTTCACGTTTGTGCAAATACTCCTTAAAGTCTTCTGATTGTCTCAGGATTGTCTTTAGCATTAATGAGAATGGTATCTTCTTTCATAGTCATCATCTTCAAGCTTCACAAATCCAACTGTTGCCTTCAATCTTTGTGCTCTTGAAAGACCTATGAAGTTGTTCTGAGCCCCACTTCGTAGCTTGATCAGCAACCGCTTCTGGTATGGACAGCTCTGTAAGCACAACCCATAGCACTTCTCCTTGAGCCACTTCGGTGACTGCTGTGGCACAATGACTCTTTAGCGTTCTTGGTAAATTATCTATTATTTTCCTTTATACTTCAGTTTATATTGTCTTACACCTGGTTGATCTCCATCTTGCAGTACTATGTGGTAATTGTCTTTAACTGTACTTTGTAAACCTGGGTGAATCTGCCTTCAGCATTAACACTTTGTTTACTATATAACTTTATTTGCGTGGCAACATAGTACCTTCTTGTAGGATCTTGGTCATAGTTTTTTGGCCAAGAATGAATAGACCTTTCCTTGAAGCTCTCTTTCTATTCACATGCTTCACACCGGATGGAGTTGCACTTTGACTCCACATGCACCAACGATTGACTCGACACTAAGACAAGCTCTCCAGGAAAGCACTTTCTTTTTCGGGTTACTTATGCCCATCTCGTTGCCCAGATGTAGCATATTCCCCAGCCTGGTACCTGCTGAATGGGTAGCCCACATGGAGCAGTAAATCACACATCTTTATTCTTCTGTGTGTACCTGTGAACCCCAACATTCTAAACAAAGCTTTTGGTACATTTTATTCTAGCGATTATGTCACACTGATACAGAGTCTTCAGGGAACCCGCAAGGTTGTGTTCTAAATCAGGCAAGCTACTATACCGAGTTCAAGACTGCGTCAGCTTCCAAACTAGGTTCTGTAAGTCATATTGAACCCCACTGTGGCTGGCTAATAGTATTATGTGCTTTTCAGTAAGTTATATGCACATTTCATCATAGCCATTTTATTCATATGCTTATGCAGTTCAGGTAGTATCCTATGTACCTCAATGTGATTCATATCCAGCTTCAGCAATGCACATATTTATTTCAAATACTGTGTTGTTCTGTTCAGTCTTATTTTAAATCTTTTTTGCATGATTTTCTCCTCTATTTCTAACTTCCCCTGGCTGCCCTCCTCTTGGCGTCTGGCCTTCCCAACTTAGAAAACTGAGATTGAGCTACAGGTAGTTGTCATTTTCTACTCCTGCAATTGATTCTTTCCAAGGAGAGTATAATGTCATGTCAAATTTCTTAAAATCACTTATTCCACATGTTGGAAATGGCCCTTTCTGCAGGGTCATCCCCAGACGTTTTGCCTTTTTCCCTCACCTTTTTGGCTATTGTTCATTTTTTCTCTCCCTAGGATTTTGGGCACGTTACCATTGCTAGCCAGTGCTAAAGTGCATGTGCTCTCTGCTTTAAACATGATAACTTTGGCTCATCCAGAATTTACATATTTGATTTACTTGTAAGTCCTTAATAATGTACACTATAAGGGACCAGGGCCTGCAAATTAAATGGCACTAGTGGGTCTCTCAGCGCTGATTGGGCCACCCATTCCAGTAGCACTTTAAACATATCTCAGACCTGCTACTGCAGAGACTATGGGCCTCATTATGACCCTGGCGGGCGGCGGAGGCCGCCCGCCAGGATGCCGCCCTCCAAAATACCGCGCCGCGGTCAAAAGACCGCGGCGGGTATTACAAGTTTTCCCCTGGGCTGGCGGGCGGTTGCTGAAAAGCCGCCCGCCAGCCCAGTGGAAAACGACCTTCCCACGAGGATGCCGGCTCGTAATCGAGCCGGCGGAGTGGGAAGGTGCGACGGGTGCAGTGGCACCCGTCGCGTATTTCAGTGTCTGCAAGGCAGACACTGAAATACTTTGCGGGGCCCTCTTACGGGGGCCCCTGCCGTGCCCATGCCATTGGCATGGGCACGGCAGGGGCCCCCAGGGGCCCCGCGACCCCCCCTACCGCCATCCTGTTCATGGCGGCTTTCCCGCCATGAACAGGATGGCGGTAGGGGGGGTCGGAATCCTCATGGCTGCGGAGCGCGCTCCGCAGCCATGGAGGATTCACACGAGCAGCGGAAAGTCAGCGGGAGACCGCTGACTTTCCGCTTCTGACCGTGGCTGAACCGCCGCGGTCAGAATGCTCGTTGGAGCACCGCCAGCCTGTTGGCGGTGCTCCCGTGGTCGGTGGCCCTGGCGGCCACCGGCCGCCAGGGTCAGAATGACCCTCTATGTGTGGAGTTTTAAACTGACCTGTTGACCTAGCAATTGCAACTATTTGCCAGACCCAAACCTTCCTTTTTATTACATGTAAGTCACCCCTAATGTAGGCATAAGTTAGCCCCAAAGGCAGGATGCAGTCTATTTAAAAAGTTGGATATGCACTTTTAAGTTTAACATTTCCATCTCTTGAACAACTGCTAAATTTGTTTTTCACTATAGCAAGCCCTATCCCTCCCGTAGGATAGCATTGGGAGTACCTTAAAATGTCTCTTAAGTGTAACTCCCGATTGGGAAAAGATAGAAATGTTGAGTTTGGTACCACTGGACTCACAATTTAAAATCACAACTTATGGTGAAGTTGGATTTTAAATTGTAAGTCTGAAAATGCCACTTTTGGAAAGTTGGCATTTTCTCACTTTAACCACTGTGTGCCTCTGCCTGCCTCTGAATACACATCTGGGTCAGGTGACAAATGGGCTCTGTGCATTCCCTCTAGAGAGCCACACACAATGCGAAATTAGATGTGACTTGTTGGGCCTTAATGGACCTTAATGGGACATTAACTGGCTTGAAGGTGGGGGTGGTGGTGGGGGGGCGAAGCTTAGCACTTCCTTACTTACACCTGAATAGACTTGTCCAGTCCACCCACAATAGGGCTTAACAACCCTGTAATGTCACTCCAGACAACTTGAAGCCCGGAATGGGGGAGGCAGGGAATCTGTACATTTCAAAGGCCTGCCTCTGGAAGCTTCTCCCACCTTTCAGAACCAGGGCAGTAAAGTATACATACTGGAAGCCAAACCCACTAAAACTGATTCTACTGGAACTAAGGACACTTTGGGGGTCATTCTGACCCTGGCGGCCGGTGGCCGCCAGGGCCACCGACCACGGGAGCACCGCCAACAGGCTGGCGGTGCTCCCACGAGCATTCTGACCGCGGAGGTTCAGCCGCGGTCAGAAGCAGAAAGTCGGCGGTCCCCCGCCGACTTTCCGCTGCTCGGGGGAATCCTCCATGGCGGCGGAGCGCGCTCCGCCGCCATGGGGATTCTGACACCCCCTACCGCCATCCTGTTCATGGCGGGAAACCCGCCATGAACAGGATGGTGGTAGGGTGTGCCGCGGGGCCCCTGGGGGCCCCTGCAGTGCCCATGCCAATGGCATGGGCACTGCAGGGGCCCCCGTAAGAGGGCCCCACAAAGTATTTCAGTGTCTGCTTTGCAGACACTGAAATACGCGACGGGTGCAACTGCACCCGTCGCACCCCTGCAACTACGCCGGCTCAATTCTGAGCCGGCGTCCTCGTTGCAGGGGCATTTCCTCTGGGCCGGCGGGCGCTCTTTTAGAGAGCGCCCGCCGGCCCAGAGGAAATGTTTGAATGGCCGCCGCGGTCTTCTGACCGCGGTGCGGTCATTTGGCGGCGGTACCTTGGCGGACGGCCTCCGCCGTCCGCCAAGGTCAGAATCAGGGCCTTTGTCAGGAAGAAGGACTGCTGTGCTGCCAGGAAGTACTGCCACTCTGCAACTGCATTACTGTGTTGGCCTACTGCTGCTGTTGTAGGAAGGACTGCCGCTTTGCCACATGCTCTGCTGTGCTGGCCTACTGCTCCTGTTGTAGGAGGGACTGCCACTTTGCTGTTCACTCTGTTGTGTTAGCCTGATGCCTGCTGCCTCTGTCCTGCAGCAATAAGGGCTGGACTTGTCTCTACATTCTTGCAACCAAGAATCTCCAAGGGCTTGCTGGCGTGTCCCTTGTTCTTCTGCTGTCTCAGGGACATCAGAGACTGCCTGCAATTCACCTGTGACAGCACCTGTACTCTGCCATCTGTGAGTCTACCCTGCCAAGTGGTGCCACCTCAGTCCAGGACCCTTGGAAGTCGGCCTAAAGTGCTCTGCCTTCCATGGTTGTCATCAGAACCGCCGTGAAGAAACGTGAAGCAACAAAAAGCCTAGCAAAGCAATGCTACGCAGACCGAGCAACCAGGATTTAAGGTACTGTCTTCAGCAGGCCCGGGTGTATCCCTGTAACCAGCCCATGTTCCATTGTATATGGCCTGAGCTTGTGACTTTGTCTCGGTCCAGCGTGACCAGATAAACCACCATTAGCGCTTTGTGTTTCTATGCACTATTTTTACCCAAATCTTAAAAATTGCCTATCTCATGATTTATTTATTGGATTTTTATAGTTTTGGTCTTGTTTTAATCAGATATATATTATCTTCTCTCTTAACAAGTGTTGAGTTTTTTGTAGTGTCTTTCACTGTGTTACTGTAATTAAGTGTTGCACAAGTACTTTACACATTGCCTCTTAAGTTAAGCTTGACTGTTCTGTGCCAAGCTACTGAGGGGTGAGCACAGGTTAATTCAGTGTGTGTATCTGACTTACCCTAACTAGGAGTATGGTACCTACGTGAACAGGTTACAAACCTCTGCCAACTAGACACCCAATTTCTAACACCTCCTTCAGCAAGTTCCGACTTTCTAAGCCTACAGCAAGAATAATGGGAATTTTGGAGCCCACAAAATTAAAAGTAAAACTACAAGACCCAGAATGCAAAGTGGTAGTAGCTAAAGCACTTGAGCTCGCTGAAGGTGTCACATGTGACACATGTCTACTTGGCATATATGTAAGGCATGCACTGTGCGGAGACTCCCTACTCCACGCTATCCTATGCCTCCTTACCATCAAGGGCTATTCCAGCAACAAGCCTTCCTGGTGGGAACAGAGAGGGTAGAACTTCATCGATAAATGGCAATGGAAAAATATAGAAAAAAATATGCAGTGTGAAGGAAATGATAGCAGGAAGTGGGTTGGGATAACCTAGTACTTGGATGCAGACTTCAGGGCTACATAGTTGTGAATCCTAGGGGTGGAAGGGACCATCATTTCACCCTCGTTCGAGGCTTACCATGCTCTCAAATGCATGCCTGACTTTCCTTTCATTGCACTTTATACACCTGCATACAGTTTAACTTTTCAGTGTTTCTTTGAATTGTGGAGTGACTGTTTTTAAGAAACCCTATCCTGCCCTCTCAGAAATCTGGAGTCAGAACAAAGCTCAGGTACTTTTGTGTTGCCAGATAGTCCATTTTCTTTTTTTGATGCTGAACACTTCAACATCAAACAAGACATAGATTTAGGCCCTGATAATGAATTTGTTTGAATTCTTCATCCCCATGCTCACATGTCTGTTGCCCAGAGGTTGGAATTCTGAACTGTGTGGATTTTGCTGCACCCAATAACTGCCAAGTGTATTAAAGTCCTCGTTACATTTCAGCAAGTCAAATCAGCTTGCATTTAATGGAGGGTGGTGTAGAAGATTCAATGCAACATTGGATTTTTGTGCCGTAGGTATCAAAATCCTCATGTTATTCCCCAAAAGCTAAGAATAGGTACCATCTATCACGCCAGAAAATTCTGAACCCAGAAAGCCAAGTTTTATCAGGCGTTAGAACTTGGTGAATACTCTGTCACAAGCATGATGGGTATCCAGTCCACGGTATTATGATCCTATATAATCCTATGGGGATCGTAAGACGACGG
The DNA here is from genome assembly GCF_031143425.1 of Pleurodeles waltl. Classification (NCBI taxonomy): domain Eukaryota; kingdom Metazoa; phylum Chordata; class Amphibia; order Caudata; family Salamandridae; genus Pleurodeles; species Pleurodeles waltl. The sequence continues at coordinate 434,954,697 of NC_090449.1, forward strand.
ATCGGACATCCATCCCATGTGTGACAGAGTATTCCATCTGCTAAATTCTAAATCAGGCCCTTACTGTGCAAAGGCAACAAACCAGACTTTGCCTGCGTGGTCACTCATATATACTGTTTCGACTTGCACCAAAATGGCTGCTTTGCTATTGGGCAACGCTAATGCGATGAAAGAAACTCAGCAAAACAACAGATAGGCAATCCTACATACAGTTTACTTCTAACTTCTCTGCTTTGATTTTGCACACCAATCATCTAGACTCCATAACGGTGCTGCTGCTCGGGTCTGGAAGGTGCTGTTTAGGCAATGGACAGGAAGGTGACCCAAGCAGCCCTACAAAGCAAAGAGGTTTGGGACCGTGTGGCGGCACTGTTCATATCTGGCAATGTGCACTTGGCTTGAAGAGAAGCTATATGAAGCAGAGCCAATCTTCATCTAGCAGCAGTGATTCTCGCAGTGTGCAAAATTATTTCTATGAATTCAATATTAATAGGCTGAAATACACAAAGGGGGTCATTACAACCCTGGCGGACGGTGGTAAAGCTGGGGTAATACCGCAAACAGGCCGGCGGACAAAAAAAGGGAATTATGACCCTGGCGGAAACCGCCAACAAAGACAGCCACTTTAACACACCGCCCGCCACGGCGGTACAGACAAGCAGCGCGGCGGTCAGCGCCAACAGACAGGCGGAAGACAATGTACCGCCCATAGTATCACAACCTGCCAATCCGCCACCTTTTCCGGGGCGGATTCACCGTGGATAAAAACACGGCGGAAACAGCTTTTGCAATGGGAAAACACTCACCTGAACACATCCCACGAGGAACGAGGACTCCATGGACCCGGAACTCCAAATACTCCCTGCCCTTGTGTTTCTGCTCCTCTACGACCAACATCTATGTAGGCGATGAAGACAACAGTGAGTACTGCACCTAGGACATGGGGGAGGGGGAGGCAAAAGTTAGGGGGACACCCACCAAACACCCCCACCCCCAACCTCGCATAATACAACATACACACCAATGCATTCACAAAAATCACAGTAACAACCCACAATCCCCCGGAAGAATGAAAAGACAAAGCGAAATTCGGTCAAACATTGTAATTTGGCAATATACATGTCATACAAAAATATACAGATATATATGAAAATCAGTCATAATTATATACATTACGAGAAGTAGTGCAGATATGTACATAACAATGTCCGTGCACCAACAGTCCAAAAATGTTGGATACCTGACCACAATCGGAGAGAACACTGCCGGGGCATCAGATAGAAATACTACAGGCACCTCAGGGGGAAGGGAAGGGGGGGCACCTCAGCCGGATGACTGCAAAGCCAGATCCACGACGGGGCTCCATGCCCATTGATGTATCCTGGGGAGTGCAAAGCCACAGTCTCTCAAGTCTCTACAGTGGGTGGCTTGCCCACTGTGCCATCCTGGGGAGTGCAAAGCCACAGTCTTTCAAGTCTCTACAGTGGGTGGGGTGCCCACCGTGCCATCCTGGGGAGTGCAAAGCCACAGTCTCTCAAGTCTCTACAGTGGGTGGCTTGCCCACTGTGCCATCCTGGGGAGTGCAAAGCCACAGTCTTTCAAGTCTCTACAGTGGGTGGGGTGCTCACCGTGCCATCCTGGGGAGTGCAAAGCCACAGTCTCTCAAGTAGATGCAGGTCTCCACTGGCACTGGGGGGGGGCTGGTGCCCAGAGTGCTTCATCCTGTGCAGGACAGACAGAGTGGATGCAGGTCTCCACTGGTTCTGGAGGGGGACTGGTGCCCAGACTGGATGAGTCTCCCAGTGAAAGTTCCTGTCCTGTCACTGACCCAGCTGCACATGGGATAAGGATGCCTGATGTGGCGGTCTATTCATTCCTACCCGGTGCTTGCCCTGTTCAGCGTTGTTTAGCCATGGCGGTTTTTGCCCTGTTCAGCGGTCTTCACCATGGCGGTGCTTGCCCTGTTCAGCGGTGCTTTGCCATGGCGGTCTTTGCCCTGTTCAGCGGTGCTTTGACATGGCGGTCTTTGCCCTGTTCAGCGGTGCTTTGACATGGCGGTCTTTGCCCTGTTCAGCGGTGCTTTGCCATGGCGGTTCAGGACTGTTCAGCGGTGCTTTGCCATGGTGGTCTTTGCCCTGTTCAGCGGTCTTCACCATGGCGGTGCTTGCGCTGTTCAGCGGTACTTTGCCATGGCGGCCTTTGCCCTGTTGAGCGGTGCTTTGACATGGCGGTCTTTGCCCTGTTCAGCGGTGCTTTTGCCATGGCGGTTCAGGACTGTTCAGCGGTGCTTTGCCATGGCGGTTCAGGACTGTTCAGCGGTGCTTTGCCATGGCAGTCTTTGCCCTGTTCAGCGGTCTTCACCATGGCGGTGCTTGCCCTGTTCAGCGGTGCTTTGCCATGGCGGTCTTTGCCCTGTTCAGCAGTGCTTTGACATGGCGGTCTTTGCCCTGTTCAGCGGTGCTTTGCCATGGCGGACTTTGCCCTATTCAGCGGTCTTCAGCATGGCGGTCTTTGCCCTGTTCAGCGGTGCTTTGACATGGCGGTTCTGGTACGGACATTGGTGTGTGGCATAACGTTCCCTACACTGGGCATTGGTGTGTGGCATGACGTTCCCTACACTGGGCATTGGTGTGTGGCATGACGTTCCATCATAGCCCACCTGGGCTGTGGCAGCCGGGGCCCTCCCGGGCATTGACTCTGGCGGTGGCGGTGGTCTCCTGACCAGTGACGATACTTGTGCCCTCCTGGGCACTGACTCCGGCGGTGGCGGTGGTCTCTGGACCAGTGACGATACTTGGGCCCTCCTGGGCAATGACTCTGGTGGTGGTCTCTGAACCAATGACGATACTTGGGCCCTCCTGGGCAATGACTCTGGCGGTGGTCTCCTGACCAGTGACGATACTTGTGCCCTCCTGGGCACTGACTCCGGCGGTGGCGGTGGTCTCTTGACCAGTGACGATACTTGGGCCCTCCTGGGCTGTGACTCCAGCGGTGGTCTCCTGACCAATGACGATACTTGGGCCCTCCTGGGCAATGACTCTGGCGGTGGTCTCTGGACCAGTGACGATACTTGGGCCCTCCTGGGCAATGACTCTGGCGGTGGTCTCCTGACCAGTGACGATACTTGTGCCCTCCTGGGCACTGACTCCGGCGGTGGTCTCCTGACCAGTGACGATACTTGGGCCCTCCTGGGCAATGACTCTAGCGGTGGTCTCTGGACCAGTGACGACGGTGCTGGCGGTTGTGTCTCGCCCGCCGGAAATGATGGCGCACTTCTCCGCCGTGACACTCACAACAGGCTGGGCAGACTTCCTCTGGCCCTTCCCCACCTTTGGTGGAGTCACAGCTGACTCTCCAATCCCGTTGGAACCCATGTGAGTTGTTTTCCCACCAGGAGTCTTCACACGGTCCCGTCGTCCACTCTCCAATTTTAGAGCCTTTACAGGGGGTGGGCTGCCAGTGCCTTGGCTCCGGAGGCTTTTTGGCTGAGGCGCTACGACGGGACTGATGAATTGGAGGGGGGGGGTGGGGGCAAAAAGGTCATCTTTACAGAGGGACAGTTTCTGACAAACACTGGGATGGGTAGTTGGAGGGGGCCTGGGAGTGGAGGAAGAGGAGGTGGTTGTCGGAGGTGTCACTTTAGGTGTTTTGGGTGCAGGTGCAGGTACTGGAGGCTGTCGTGAGGTGGATGGATGTTGGGTGAGTGATTGCCGGTGTTTGTGTACTTTGGGAGGGGGCGTCACAGACACACTGGGAGAGGACACAGGGGACGTGTAAATGGGAGTGGAGGTGGTGAGTGCAGGTGAGCGGCTTGTGGTGCTGGGTCTCCTTTTGCGTTTCATGGTTCCTGTAGATGTGGTGCATGCAGGTGTGTGTGTAGACGAGACTGGGAGGGAGGAGGGAGAAGAGGAGGAGGGGGACACAGTGGAGGCAGTGGATGTTGCTGTGTCTGTACGTGGGTGAGGCTTGCGTGGGTGCCTGTGGGTTGTGTGGTGCCTATGTTTGCTTGAGCTACCTGTGTGTGCTGACTTGTGTGCATGCTGGCTGCAGGTGTGCTTGGGATGGGCTGGGGTACAGGAGATTGGGTCTGGGTGGAGGAGGTTGGAGGGGGGAGGCTAGACACAGGGACAATGGCTGCCATCAGTGCTGAGGCCAGAGATTGCAGGGTTTGCTGAAGGACAGCCTGACCAGAATGAATGCCCTCCAGGAATGCATTACCGTGTTGCAACTCTCGTTGTACACCCTGGATGGCATTCGCAATGGTAGACTGCCCAACAGTGAGTGGCCTGAGGAGGTCAATGGCCTACTCACTGAGGGCAGCAGGGGTGACTGGGGCAGGGCCTGAGGTGCCTGGGGAGAAGGTGATGCCCACCCTCCTGGGTGAGCGGGCATGGGGCGAACGCTGAGGGGCTGCTGGGAGGGCGGTGCTGGTAGGGGAGGTGGCGGCTGTACCTGTAGAAGTGGGGTGCACAGATGGTGCCGCCACCACAAGGGAGCCCCCATCGGCGAACGAGTCCGTGTCGCTGCTTCGTGATCCGGTGGCCGACGTGAAGCTCCCCTCGCCCTCCGTCCCACTCAGAGTCCATGGTGTGGCCCTCCATGGGCATGTGTGATGCAGCTCCCTCATGCTCTGGTGCCACTGTACCTCCGCCTGATGATGCTGATGTACAAAAGGACAGGGAGAGCAGAAAAAGGGGGGAGACAGAAGAAAGAGAGTTTTAGTGCATGGCATACCGCTACCGTTGGCGGACAACACAGCACCCCCCTGCATTACGCCGTGCTCCTGCCCTCTGCACATGCAATTTCTGGGATATGGCCTACATGGCAATGGTGGACATCTGCGCACATGGATGCCACAGGGGCAACTATACCTCGACTTGGCACTCTGCTGAGGTGGGGTAGAGTGCCACATGGCCTACATTACGGAGGGGCCTTACCTACCGAACTCGCCCTGGCCTAGGGACACCCACAGCCCACCTCCGCCACCCAGACACCTCCACTGCACGTAAAGTCCGCAGAATAAGAGTGTACTCACCCCCTTGTGTCTGCTGTGATGCCCTCAAGCGCCCATCCAACTCTGGGTAGGCCACCGCCAGGATCCGGAACATCAGGGGGGTCATGGTGCGATGGGCACCCCTCCCATGTTGGGAGGCCATCCCCAGCAGAGCCTCCACCATCTTCTTGCTGCAGCGGCGAATGTCCTCCCATCTCTTACGGCAGTGGGTGCCCCGTCTCTGGTGGGCCCCCAGGGTCCTGACCTCCTTGGTGATGGCACGCCAAATGTCCCTCTTCTGGTGGGCGCTGACCTACATGACATGCACAAGGAAAGAGGAACAGTCCTTACCAACTGCACCGTCGTTGTGAGTGGCCCCCTCCCTACTCTGGCCATGTGGCCCATTCATTCCCATGCATTAATGTTCTATGAACTCTACCCCCTTCCTTCTTCCAACCAGCCCTCTCCACCCAGGCCTAGCCCATACAACGTGCTCCCTGTCTACTAACCTGTTGGTCTGGAGGACCGTAGAGTAGCATGTACTGGGGGAGGACCCCGTCTACCAGTTTCTCCAACTCCTGTGCAGTGAAGGTAGGGGCCCTTTCCCCAAACGCAGCAGCCATCGTCGCTTCCAGACCGAGGTCACAGCAGCACTTGCAGTGTAGGTCCTCTCCTGTCGAAGGTCAGGTATCTAGTGATTCAACAGATAGAAAATGGCGGTGACGTCTGTGGCGGTGACATCCGCGGCGGTGCGCATCATCACCGCCGGCGCACCTGTTCATTGGCTCCTGGGACCCATAGGGTCAAATGTTAACCAATGCAGCATTGCGCCGCGGTCTACGATCGCCTACCGCAACGGTGTGCAACGCCAGCGCCGTTACCCCACAATCCCATTGTCCCAGTTTAGAGTTCAGGCAGCTGCCATTTCAGGGGCCCACATGGCTTAATTTACCTCTGTGTCACACATAGCTAGGCCTACACTCAACACACATACAGGAAGGGCATTGTGAGTGGTGTAGTCTTGTGTGTAACTGTGGGTACATACCTGGAGGAATAATGACTGATTCTTCGCTGTTGTCCTTCGTAGGCACCGTCAGCTGGGACAGTTGAGAAGATGGCGGAATCCTCCGGTGTACCGACCGCTGGTGGACCTGTTGACAATGGAAGAGCGACATCTCATCGTCACCTACCAGTTTGACCGTGCCACAAACCAGGAACTATGTACCCAGTTGGAGCCAGACCTGATGTCACCAATCCGCCATCCGACTGGAATCCCCCCTGACGTGCAGGTGCTGTCAGTGCTCCATTTCCTTGCAAGTGGGTCTTTTCAGACAACAGTGGCCATGGCATCAGGGATGTCCCAGCCTATGTTTTCCAACGTGTTGTCCAGAGTGCTGTCTGCCCTGCTGAAACACGCAAGGAGATACATAATTTTCCCTGAGGTGGCAGATTTGCCTACAGTGAAAAGTGACTTCTATGCCCTTGGACATATCCCCAATGTCATAGGTGCCATTGATGGGACCCATGTAGCTCTGGTCCCCCCCCACAGGAGTGAACAGGTGTACAGGAACAGGAAGAGTTATCATTTAATGAATGTTCAGATGGTCTGTTTGGCAGACCAGTACATCTCGCAGGTAAATGCTATGTTCCCTGGCTCAGTGCATGACACCTACATCCTGCGGAATAGCAGCATCCCTGATATGATGGGTCAACTCCAGAGGCACTGTGTATGACTATTGGGGGACTCTGGTTACCCCAACTTTTCCTGGCTATTGACCCCAGTGAGGAATCCCAGGACCAGGGCAGAGGAACGGTACAATGAGGCCCATGGGCGGACTAAGACGGTGATCGAACGCACCTTCGGCCTCCTGAAGGCCAGGTTCAGGTGCCTCCATATGACAGGTGGATCCCTATTCTACTCACCGAAGAAGTTGTGCGAGATCATCATCGCCTGCTCCATGCTCCATAATTTGGCTTTGTGACGCCAGGTGCCTTTTCTGCAGGAGGATGATCCAGATGACGGTGTTGTAGCAGCTGTGGAGTCTGTGGAGCCTGTGGACAGTGATGAGGAGGAAGCTGAGGAAGAAGACAACGACAACAGGGAGTCAGTCATATAGCAATATTTCCAGTGACACACAGGTGAGAACATTTTCATGTTTAACATTATATTAACTTTCACACGTCTACCTCTATCCTGTTTGTCGATTTCAATCACTATTTGGTAACTGAGTTGTACCTTTCCATTACGGTTTCACAGGTGTGGTTACCAGCGTGTCATCTGCTTGCAGCCTTCAAGGACTTGTGATGTGTGACATAGGTATGTTAGCCTTACAATGGGAAACACATTATGACACTGTCATTGATAATACATATTTAGTAAATCACAGACTGACTCCAGATTGTTTTGTGTTTCAAGGGTGTTTATTGAAGTGCTCAGAAATGTGAGGGGTTTGTAAAAAGAGGATGGGTGATGGCAGAGGAATGTCCATGGCAGAGTCCAGTCTATTAGTCTCACAGGTACACTGCCCATCTGGGCATAGGAAGTGGAGCTGGGGCAGTTTAAGTATGGACAGGGTAACAAGGTGGTACAGTGGGAGGACAAACAGGGTGGTCTCATTTCCTGGCGGGGTCTTGCCATCTTGCTCTGTCCTGTTCCTGGATCTCAGGGACCGCTTGTGTGGTGGTTGTCCATCTGCAGGGGGTGGGGTGCTGGTGTATTGGTCCTGTGGTGGGGCGTCCTGTCCACTAGCGCTGGCGGAGGTGGTGGGCAGTTCATCGTCCTGGCTAGTGTCAAGGGCCCCTTGGAGTAACACGGTGTCCCTCATGGTCTGCTGTATGTCCTTCAGCACCCCTACGATGGTGCCAAGGCGGAGCTGATGGTCCTGAGCTCCTCCCTGAACTCCAAATACTGTTCCTCCTGCAGGGTCTCCTGCAACTTGTCCAGGACCATCGCCATCGTCTCCTGGGAGTGGTGGTATGCTCCCATGATGGAGGAGAGGGCCTCGTGGAGAGTGGGTTCCCTTGGCCTGTCCGCCCCCTGTCGCACAGCAGCCCTCCCAGTTCCCCTGTGTTCCTGTGCCTCCGTCCCCTGGACCGTGTGCCCACTACCACTGCCCCCAGGTCCCTGTTGTTGTTGGGGTGGTGGGTTATCCTCATGCATCCCCCTGTCGCACAGCAGCCCTCCCTGTCCCCCTGTGTTCCTGGGCCTCTGTCCCCTGAACCGTGTGCCCACTACCACTGCCCCCAGGTCCCTCCTGTTCTTAGGTTTGTGGGTTAGCCTGGGTTCCCTGCAGTGGTGGACACACTGCTGCTTGACGTTTCCTGGGGACAGAGGTATGGGCCCGCTGGGTGGGTGCTGTGCTGCTAGTGTGAGGGGAACCAACTGTCCCGAGGTCCCAAATGGGCCAGGCTGGTCATCTAGATACAGTTCGACAGAGCTGCTGTCATCACTGTGGGCCTCTTCTGTGGGTGGAGTGGACATGTCTGGAACCTCCTGTCCGCTGACTTTAGGTAGGGGTCCTGCAGGGGTGTAAAGGCATGATTATTGCATCTCTGTGTGCCATGGTGTGCAATGGGTGGGTGACCCTGTACCCCACTGCTTGTATTCCTGTGTAGGACCTTGTATGCTAATTGTTTAGGGGTCTGTGTGGGTATGTGTAGTGGACATGCATTGGTGGTGGGTGTCCATGCTTTGTTGTTGCACGCAGGGCTTGGTGATGGGATGTGTGGTTTGTGATAGTGGGACATATGTGAGGAGTTGGAGTGATGGGGGTGAGGGCGAGGGTGGGGGTATGTGATAGCATGCAGGTAGGGTGGGGATGTAATAGTTAAGATTTGACTTACCAGAGTCCATTGCTCCTGCTACTCCTGCGAGACCCTCAGGATGCAGTATAGCCAAGACCTGTTCCTCCCATGTTGTTAGTTGTGGGGGTGGAGATGGGGGTCCGCCACCAGTCCTCTGAACCGCAATGTGGTGTCTTGAGACCACGGAACGCACCTTCCCCCATAGGTCGTTCCACCTCTTCCTGATGTCATCCTGTGTTCTGGGGTGCTGTCCCACTGTGTTGACCCTGTCCACGATTCTGCGCCATTGCTCCATCTTCCTAGCTATGATGGTGTGCTGCACCTGTGATGCGAATAGCTGTGGCTCTACCCGGATGATTTCCTCCACCATGACCCTGATCTCCTCCTCAGAAAACCTGGGGTGTCTTTGCGGTGCCATGGGGTGGTGTGGGTGATGTGTGAGGTGGTGTGTGTTGTGATGTGTGGGGTGATGTTTAGAGGTGTGTGGTGTTTTGTGTGTGGATGTGTATGTGTGATGGTGTTGTGTGCCTCTGTATGCTGGTGTTGTCTTTGCTGTCTTTCTGGCCTTTGTCAAAATGTTTGGTAGTAAGCATTTGTGGGTGATGTGGGCGTTTTTTTTATATTGTATTGGGTGTGTGGGAGTGGTGTGTGTATGTGTATCAGGTGTGTGTATTTGGAATTGTCCAATGTGGTTGTGTTTTGTAAATGTGTGTGTATTTTGAGCGTGGCGGTGTGTACCGCCAATGGAATACCGCGGTCGAAAGACCGCAGCGTGGATTTGTGGGTCGTGATAGTGTGGGAGTATTCCTGTTGGAGTGACGGTGGAGGTTTTGTTATCGCCAGTTTATCACTGACCTTTGGTGTGGTGGACTTGTCTGGGTGTCTAGATTTTTGCGGATTCCGAGCTGTGGGTCGTAATAGCTGTGGCAGAATTCCGCAGCCGTGGCGGTGTGTTGGCGGTCTTCAGCACGGCAGTAAGCGGGATTTACCGCCAATGTTGTAATGAGGACCTTAATATCCCATTCCTTACATCTCATCCCTCACTCATTTTCACCCCTCATTTTTCATTCTTCAACTTTCAAAGTGCATTAATGAATCTTTTTAAGCCATTCTCATTTCTCACACTTGACTCCTTTGGTCCTCACTCCTCACTCCTCATTCTTCATCCCTCACCCGTCACCCCTCAAACCGCATCCCTCATACTTCACTTCTTACACATTATCTGTCACACCTCATAACCCGCCCCTTCATTCCTCACCTCTAACCCATCATACCTCAGTTGTCACTCCTTATCACTCACACCACATCTCTCATTCTTCTTTCCTCACCCTTCATTCCTTATACCTCACCCCTAACTGAGGTATCTATTGCACACCTGCTTGCCTATTTTAGGACAATCTATTTCATTATGCCTTTGTTCTCATTATTCATTCTTTATCACTCATGAGCCATGACTTACTCATCACTGTACATTCATTCTTGAGTCCTCATGTCACACCTCATTTCTGAGGGGTGAATATCCTAATTACTAATTCCTAATCATTCATCTCACACTCAACTCTCACATCCCAAAATACCTCACGCTTCACCTGTAATTTCTCATCTCTCACTCCCCAGTCTTCTCATTTTCACCTCTTTATCGCTTATTCCTTACTCCACATTTCTCATCCATGAATCCTCATACCCCATTCTTCAGTTCTCATCTTCTCTTCCTTGCTCTTCATTCCTTGATCCTTGTCACTCAACCCTCATTTCCCAATATTCACTTTTAACTCTTCATCTTTCGCTTTTTATTTTTCCTTCCTCATTTCTCACCTGTCACATCTCACTCCTCATGCCTCATTCTGTTATACAGTTCCTATTAAGATAACAGTACTGCATACTAGGACAACAGAACTTTAAAATGTGGGCTAGCTCACAGTGCTTCACTCAAACCCCTGAACCTACTGGGAGTAGAAGGTGATTATGGCAACCTAAATATGACCCTCTGACTCCTCAGGAAAATTGTGGAAACAGATGTCACCCTTTCGTTATATTACTCATGCATGCCAAGGTGAAAACACAAGAGAGATGTGAGATAAGTTTTCAATATGTCTAATGAAACAGTCATAATCGTGCATAAAGAGAATAGGCTTCAATAATTAGACAGATGGAACAAAGCGAAGTTGCCAGCATTATAAGCATGGTAAAGACAATGAATAATCTAACCATGGTAAATGAGTTCTAGATGCCCTAGAGGTTCCTACCTAACCCTACCACTATACTGAAAGCATAGAGTTTGTAACCTTCTGCCTGGCCCGATCCAAGGGATTAGCCTTAGCCTCATACCTACAGATAGTGTCAGGAGTCAGCCTGCAATCTGGATGGCAGTCCTCCCGGGAAGCTGGAAGATTACCGCAGCGAAGCTGCATGCCGGATTCAGCATTCATCCCAGGATGTTTGTGGCTGGAGTGCCTCTCGGCCCCTTATGGGTCAGCGCACACCTCTATAATAATCCCAATTGTTTGACAGAAGCACAGTTCTAATGTAATGCTATGTCTGGATGTTAGAAGCTTTCTTCTAAAAGCTCCAAACAAGAACTAGGATATTGTGTACAGTGCTCCTGGCCTTGAACAGAATGTAGTGATTGTAGTTGAGAAAAGGCTAACTAAACAAGCAATTTGTACAATACATTCCTAGAGGACTATCATGCAAGGAAAGTGTTTAAAATGTAATTGCTAAAAAGACAATCACCTAAACTGTGTAAAGTGTAAAATATAAAAAGCAGCTAAAAATGGGGGAACCAACTCAGGTCCAATAGATCCTCACGACAATTCAATGCCCATCACTCTCCACATTTTTACAGCTTGGTCCTCATCCCTCAGTTCTCATGCCTCGCCCCTCACTCTGTACCCTTTGTCCCTCACTCAGCATTCACAACCCCCTTTCAGCTGCTTGGTTCTCCCCTGAGTTGGCCTCAGAAAGGAAATACTGTAAAAGACTAGAATGAAAGTGGAGGCGTCATAATCGGGAAGAAGACAAATTGCTTTTTAAATAGGCGTTGAAGGTGTATTATAAAACGTAATATTTGCACACTGTAACTTTTATTCTAAAATGAACAGCGATTCAAAAAATAAACCCAAGAAAATATTTTAAATCTTCTCTGACCCCACCATATTTGTCCCACTGTGTGGAGCTAACAAAATCTCTTGTCACACCTTGTAACATTAAATATAGTAGATACTATGACATCAGTCAAGAATACTGGGCGGAGGCGGGCCAATGCACCGTTGCCAGGGCAGCGCTCCCGGAAGCTTGCTGGGCAGCGGGAGGAGGCGCAGGAGCTCAGCTGGAGGCAGCTGCGGTGGTCGTGAATCTGGAGGGGACACAGAGATTCCTAAAGTGGTACCACCTACTGAGCACAGAGGTCGAGACTTACATACTGCAGACAGCGCAGGCGTGCGGCGGACCATCCTGAAAGTGACATCGCACTTGCCAATGCCGGACAGCTGATGGCTTCTACACGCTGACGTGTGGATGAGCGGAGTTTGTCGGGAACCGGCCGCACCATTCATGAGGACGGGGAAAGCGGCATGGACGTCGCTGGAGCTGCTGGCCTGTGAGTTACTGTGAGGAGTGCAGCATGCCCGAGGGACCTACACATGTGAGGCCTGGTCGAACCGGCACCCAGTGTAAGCGCATACGGGGGCCAGAGGAGGAGCGGCTAGCTGTGGTGAGCAGAGCGGTGCGGAGAAGGAGAGTGGTTGGTGTTGGAGGGAAGGTGGGGGCCTTGTGGCAGTGGCGCCCGGCCTGGCGGCCTTTAAACCTACTTCCGCCCCAGCGGCCCAAGTGAGAACATGGCAGAGCAGGGAGGGCTGCCCGTGCTGCTGCACTCTTATTCCCTACACTGCGCATGCAAGCGGGCCCCCCCTTTGCTCCTATCGGGTTGTGCCTTGCCGACAACTGTGACAAAGGGGACGCGCACTTGGGCAACACAGACTCTGCTGCTGGGGGACAGAGGACCACATCCCCCAGCACTCCTAGCTCCTCCAGGCCCTTTTTAGGGTCCTTGTTCAACGTGGCGTGGGACGCGCACTTGGGCAACACAGACTCGGCTGTTGGGAGACAGGGGACCACATCCCCTAGCATTCCTGGCTTCTTCAGGCCCTTTCCAGGGCTGTGTTCACCGCGGCGCGGGACGCGCACTTGGGCAACACAGACTCGGCTGCTGGGGGACAGAGGACCACATTCCTCAGCATTCCTAGCTCCTTCAGGCCCTTTTCAGGGGCCGTGTTCACCGGAGCGCGGGATGCACACTTGGGCAACACAGACTCAGCTGCTGGGGGACAGAGGACCACAGCCCCCAGCATTCCTTGCCCCTTCATGCCCTCTTCAGGGGCCCTGTTTACCGCAGCGCGGCATGTACGTGGGACGCGCCTGGGCGCGTGCCCGGACAAAGACCGGGCCAAGACTGGCCCGCCTTCGCATGTCTGAGCCTGGGCTGGGCCATCTCTTTTGGTTCTGGAACACAAGAGTTTTAGGTAAGGAGACATATAGGGGGTCATTCTGACCCTGGCGGTCATGGACCGCCAGGGCCAACGACCGCGGGAGCACCGCCAACAGGCTGGCGGTGCTCCCATGGGCATTCTGACCGCGGCGGTACAGCCACGGTCAGATACGGGAAACCGGCGGTATCCCGCCGGTTTCCCGCTGCCCAAGGGAATCCTCCATGGCGGCGCTGCAAGCAGTGCCGCCATGGGGATTCCGACCCCCATACCGCCAGCCTGGCTCTGGCGGTTTCGACCGCCAGAACCTGGTTGGCGGTAACGGGTATCGCAGGGGCCCCCTAACAGGGCCCCACCAAGATTTTCAGTGTCTGCCAAGCAGACACTGAAAATCGCGACGGGTGCAACTGCACCCGTCGCACCCCTTCCACTCCGCCGGCTCCATTCGGAGCCGGCATCCTCATGGAAGGGGGTATCCCGCTGGGCTGGCGGGCGGCCTTCTGGCGGTCGCCCGCCAGCCCAGCGGGAAACTCAGAATAACCGCGGCGGTCTTTTGACCGCGCAGCGGTATTCTGGCGGTTCCCGCTTGGCGGGCGGCTCCCGCCGCCCGCCAAGCTCAGAATGACCCCCACAGTCTGGCCCTTAACATTTGATCTTTTATTTTTCCTCTCCCCACTAAATCCCTGATTATCGTGTGTGAGATGTGGGGAAGCGGAAGGCAGATGATATTCCTGTGCCTCACTCTGATATTAAAAAGCATAAAAAGTGGCTTAGTGGGAAAGTGGATGGATGCTCTGCCATAAGTAAGAACAAATTCAAAACTATTGATTCACTGTTCGAGGAGGTCGAGGCAATACTGAGGAGCCCTTCTATCTCAGCCCTCCCAAGCCCTGATACCTCTTTGCATAAGAAGATCCCTGACCTTTTTAGGAAAAAATCTCAGATGTCCAAATTGGATGTAAAGGTGGATTTTCACTCCCATCCCAAACCCCAGGATGCAATTCTCTCACCATCAAAGAGTCTTGCTCCGGAAGAGGAATCTGCTGAACATGCTCAAGCTAAGGACTTTCAATCTCCAAGCCTTTAATCCCTATTGACATTCCCTGTTCTAACAGATTCTCAGCCCTGTCTTCTTCCAGTGAAGATCCTGAAGTGACCTAGGCTCAGTTCCTGATGAACCAGACAAGGGGAAACAGGATAGGAAGCAACAATCAAATGGAGTATTTGAACTGGTAACAATCTCCTAGAAGCTAGACAATCTAAAGCTCCTGGTAGTAACACTCCTGAATAAAATCTCTGGACTTTCTGAACAGAATTTGGTATGCAATTGTAAACTGTCCAGCGAGGTTGATTATAATTCTGAATCAATTGAGGGACAAAGTATGCCAGCTGCACCACATATCAATGGCAAAGGGGCTAACATTCCTATATGTATGGGGCTTAGGGCAGGGCCCATAACTACAGCAGTGAACGGAAAGGCAAATCGCTGAACCGTATCGGACACTTTTGGGAGAATGCCCAACTCAGACCCAAACCAACATGAGCATACCCTCGGTCCGCGGGATTTAAATACTTCTCGCAAAATAATCTCCTCTATGGATTTTGGGGATATTATAGGCACGCAGATGCCTGTTAGTTCACCCAGTGTTCCATCCCTTGGTCAACCAAGACCAACACAGGCGCACAACATGAAAGGAAGATATGGTTGGAGAAGGGAGGATGCTTATATATTTATGACAGGGGTCCCCAGGTTGCCAGCCGGCCACAGAGAGACACATTACTCCCTCATTAACAAAGTTATCCATTGGATACGTACACAGAGGAACTGCCTCTATGTCATTCGGTCTGACATTCGGGAGGTGTGTAGACATAGCCAATTGGGGTCGGAATTTGACTATATTTCAATTCTTTTCACTGATAGTACCTTGGTGAATAATCTTATTGCCTTTTACCTATGGACTGGCCCCCTAAGAGCTGGCAGAGAAACTGGTATTGGTCTCTGTATCCATCCACCTGGTGGCAAGATTCGTAGACATTCTAGTACATCTGACAATCATACGGGTGAGGTCCAAGTTTCATCTAAGAGTTGTTTACCATCTATGATAGAGAATCTTTCTCCTTCATTATGTGATCTGGACTGACTAAATGATGCCCACTATGTAGGGTCTCTTAATGCAGCTAGTAAGGCTAGTCGAGTAGAATGGCCAGGGAACCTAGAGACCGTCCCTTATCTGAGAACTAAGGTAAAAACTGTGTACCAAAAACTTACCATCATGTCCTGGAATGTGGCAGGAATAGAGAAAAAGATAGGAGATCCCGAGTGGGTCAGCCTTATTAACAAGCAAGATGTATGCTTTTTTCAAGAGACTTGGGCTGAAGAGTTGATCAATTTAGATGGGTTCATAACTTACTTCTCTGCGGCCCAATCCGCTTCTTGGGGTTTTGGCAGACCGATAGGCAGGCTTATGATCTTGTTGAATAAAAAACTGAAATGTGATCATTCAGTACTAAATTTTAATTTACATGATTTACTGGGTGCTCAACTCACTTTTCAACCTAGTCTTAAAATGACCATGGTTAATGTGTATGCAAGGTCTGTCTCACGAGGCGCAGAGTCCAAGACACTTGCCCAGCTAGCTGAATTCATGGAGCACCTGCACCCATCAGGTTATCTGGTGGTTGCGGGTGATTTTAACTGTTCCTTTGCATTAAAGAATCTCACTAGCAGTTTGACAACAGAGGAAGATGAACTTTGGGGAATTCCCCAATCAATGGAGGATGTCCCCTTTATTGACTTTCATGTCGCCGCGCAGATGGCCTCCTTTTGCTTAAGATTTGGACTAAGAGAATGTAATGGCCGTACTAGATCTGATTCCAAATGTGCTTTCACTTTTAAGCAAGGGTTTTCCTCTAGCACTATTGATTACTTTCTGGTGGATATTAGGCTTTGGACAAGCACCTTAGATATGAAGATAGAACCCCGCTATGATAGCGATCACAATCCCTTGTGCCTTACTCTAACTAGCCATGTATTTGGAAGAGTTCAGCACTTAGAGACCACTAATGTCCCGATTCCTCACCTGCACCTTAGACAAACCCGTGTTAGCTTGTCAAAGGTGACATCAAAGCTATATCTGATTAAGGAAATCTATTCACTGTTTTTAAAACTTTTTTCCAGCTTTGACGAGCAAGAGGTTGATACTATTCCAATTATGACCATCCACACAGAAATGGTTGGCACCCTACAGGGCATCTTTTATAAGGACATTTCTTCTAGGCAGACTCCTGATAGTACTCAATCTAGGGAATGGTTCAATAAGGATTGTGCTCATGCGAGGTCTAATCGAAAAGCAGCTCTCAAAAACCATTCACAGGGGGAGATTAGAAATGCCAGACTCAGGTATATCAAGGCCCTGGAACTAGCAAAAAAACATTGGGAATACGAGACCTGGCAGAGGATGTTGGATGCAGTCAAGAATCGAGACGATGGCT